>NC_143055.1:3920625-4237500 GCF_052426305.1 Pelodiscus sinensis | reverse complement strand
CGGAGTCTCTCTCAGCTTTGCCTGAGACTCCAGCAAAATTGATGCCCATTTCCACGGCTGAGTTTTGGTGGGTCCCACGACCGCCAAGGGCTGGGTTTACGGGGTGGGCACGCGAGGGGAGCGACAATTAGCCGAGTGGGGGCATTGCCCCTTTAAGGCTAGGGCCGAATTACAGTAGTCAGCCAGGTACAGCCGGCTGGAGGAACCAAGCGAATCCAGACACCAGGCAGCGCTTAAAACCCGCCGGCTTTTGATGCCGCAGCGCTAGAAGGGGAGTGATTCCGATTGACACGTGTTCCCGGAGATTAGATTAGATGTATAAACAGTGTTACCCAGATCTGCAGTGGGAAGCGTGTGTAGATAATCGTTTAGATTAACCCGGGATTAGCCTTGTTACACGCTGCGGAATTTGATCGCCCCAGACGACATCCCCCTCCCCTCCCCGCCCCAGGCCCGGGCAAAGGTGCTGCTGGTCCCAGAACTAACTTGGAGCAGTAGCCCTGAAGGGTAGCTGATTGCTAACGAGCAATGCCCCAATGATCCACCCGCTCAAATCAAATCTGTTGTCAATGACCTGTCCGATCCCTGCACCGCTTTCATTCACCACGCCAGTTCCCTGGCTCCAGCAGGGAACCCGCGTGAAATTAGCAAATGTATTATTTTAAGGATGCTCTAACGAGCCACGGCCAGATTTCATTGGCTGGGCAGCGGAGAGAGGCTACCCACGTTGCACGGTTTTGGTTTCTGAGCCGATTCCTTCCCCTCGCGCACATTTCGGAGCTGATCACACCTAAAATGTGTTTGGGTTGTGTGCCTGTCCCTCTTCCTCCCTACCACCCCGGTGCCACCGGCGACCCGCGTTTCTAGCCATAACACGCTACAGAATGAAAACAAACTTGGGGGAGGCAAAGCGAGAGCATCTGTCTCTCCCCACCCGCTTCCCCTCCGTCTGTCTGGCTGTAGCGAAAGAGTTAACCCGCGCTCCGCAGTGCTTTATTTTTTAAAGAAATTTATCAGATTTTTACAGGGGGACCAGGAAAGGGCTCTCCTTTTCCACTGGCTCCCTCCAAGCAGAGTCCAGGGCTAAAAATACAAAAATGTTGTATAAATTGGACTCCACTCGAAGGTCTTCCCACATAAAGGTGGTCTTTGTGCGGCGGTGGAAATGTTGTACACATAACTCTTTATTAAGGCCACAAAAAGCACTTTAATTATATTTACGCCGGTCCAGAACTCGGGCCACCGAAACAGCGACCCTTCACAACCGGGCTTGGGTTGAAAAAATAAACACGCCACTCACTAGCCCTGCGTGGTGTGTGGCTACAAGGGGTGAAAAGCGCCGTTCGGCGACTTCGTTTTCTTCCTTCCGAGCGATTGTATTGAAAGGGGGAAGCTGCTTTTGCAAACTGGTTAGAAAGTGACTGGCAGTTTTCTGATTTGAATTCTGGGGGGGGGGGCATTTTGTGGGCCTCTTTGTCCCTTTTCTATGACCAAAGAACCTCCGAGCATGCGGGGGAGTTATTAAAACTCTGTAGACTTCCTCCGCCCAAGACAACGACCCCTTTAAACTCCCTCAGGCTACGTCTAGACTACACGTTTTCTCGGCAAAAAATAGGCTCCTTTTTTTGAGGCACGAGGATCTCGCGGAAAAAGGGGGTTCTTGCGCAAAACGAAAACGTCCACACGGCTTGTTTTTGTGCAAATGAGATCAGGACTCGTGCATATTTTTGGCTGAGAAAACTCGTACGTGGAGAGGTAGCCCATGACTTCAGAAAAAGTGTGAAAAGCGTTGGCAGGTTATGAAAACTCGTGTGTGTGTGTGTGTGTGTGTGTGTGTGTGTGTGTGTGTGTGTTTGGGGGGGGTAGCACAGCTCGGTTATTTTGGGCTCCAGAATGGTTCTGATGGGATCCATCCTCGGGGCATAAAATCAGCCCCCAGTGGAAGGCTTGGTAACGAATCCCCCCCCCCCCCCACACACACACACATCCCGCACGCACAGAGGAGTAGCATGAAACTGATCAACCTGTGTCGGGGGACCTAGCGACTCACTCCCAGCCAGTGCGCGCGCGTTATGGATCGCCTGTGCCTTCCTGGCCGGGAATTAGGGGCTGAGGGGTCCTGCCCCTTGTAGGACTCCTGGGGAGGTTGAGGTGCAGGCTACCGGGGGCGGGGAGCACTCCCCTGCCAGTGACAAGCCGAAGGAGGCTAGTTGATTTCAGGCAGCCAGGTAACCCCCTGGCGAGAGAGGTTCATTCAATCAGTGTGACTCAACCTCTCGCCCCTGCCCTCTCCCTGCCCCCCAAGGTATTTCCCAACAGCCTGTGGGCCCAGGTGACTGTCCCCGCGTGGGTGCCACGCACCAGCATAGCAGCAGCAATCTGCCCCCCCCCCCTTTGGGACCAGCCGGGTGGCCCGTCTCGGCGTTAGACGGGGCAGCTGCATTTCAAGGGGTTCCTCAAAAATGGAAGGGAGAGCGAGTGGGACCCGGTCTCTTGGCAGCCGCTGGCCCGGGGCCCTGCTGGCTTTAGCAGCCAGCGGCTCTGGAGGGGCTGGTCTTGGAGCCAGGTCCTTGGATTGGGATTAAAGAGGCCTTCGCCCTCCCACGGGGTGAATGGAAGGTCAGCGGAGTGCGTGTCATGCGGGCCCGTCATGTACTTCCCCCTCCACGATCTTCCCCCGGATCTGTGACTAGGGAGTCAGGGGGGCATGGTCCTGGGCATAGCACCTCCTCCTCGGCCCAGCGCTGGGGAGTGCCAAGGAGCGTCCCCAATCCGCCACCTCCAGCCGGGGAGCAGTGGGGAGAGAGGACCCCCCCAGTCTCCTTACTAATACCCCCCCCCCCCCACTGGCTTTAGAAAAGTGGCAGATGTCAGTAAAAGTCTCAATCTCTGCCTGTCTATCGGGATCAAAGCCAGGGGCCCACCCCGACTGTCTGTGCGTCTGTCCCAGGAACCGCTCGCCGGCTAACGGCCCGTGGCTCTCTCCCTAGGGGTCCTGCTTCCAGTCGTCCAGGCGGGAGAAATACGGCAACGTCTTCAAGACTCACTTGCTGGGGCGCCCCTTGATCCGGGTGACCGGCGCCGAGCACGTGCGGAAGATCCTGATGGGGGAGCACCACCTGGTGAGCACCGAGTGGCCCCGGAGCACCCGGATGCTCCTAGGACCCAACACGGTGGCCAACTCCATCGGGGACATCCACAGGCACAAGAGGAAGGTAAGGGCCCCTCCCGCCGGGAGCACTGGGGGACAGGGGTGGGGAGATACCTGGGGCGCTCCAACCAGGCGAGGGGGGCGCCTGTCCCAGAGCTCCCGCCCCCGCTAGCCGGATCCCAGCTCAGGGAAAGGGGGGGGGGGCTGGCTCCTCCAGTTCCTGGGCTGGGGGGGGGGGAAGGGGGTAAATTGTGACCCTGCGGGCTGGGCCGCTTCCTCCTCCTCTTCCCCCTCCCACGTGGGCGCCTGCCCGGGCAAAGTCGCAACGTTCGGACGGTGGAACGCGGCAGAGAGTGAGCGTTCGAAGTGCCGAACGCTGCCGGTGCAGAGTCCTTTGAGGAATTTAAAAGGGCGATGGAGAGATGCGCGAGCGAGCGAGCAAGCGGGGGGGGGGGGGGGGGTCTTGGCAGCCGGAGGGCCGGGGCTTCCCCGCAGGCAGCGCTACATCCCCGGGAGCAGGGCCATCGCCGAGGGGCTCAGCGTGAGGGGGAAGCTCCGAGCTCGCCGCCTGCTAAAAGGGGTCGAGCTCCGCCCGGGGAGGGACCCGAGCTGCTCCAGATTCTTGCCGAGGCTCTGCGGGAGCGGGGAGGGGGGGTTACGGGGGAATTCCGGCTTGTCCGCGCTTCTGGCTGTTTGCTGCGACTTTCTATGGGGCTGCCGGGGGGGAGGGGGAGAGAGGGCAGGGGGAGCACGGAGAGCAGCCCATCCCCCTCCCGCCCCCGGGGCTCCCCTTCCCCACCCCGTTGCAGCCCGTGGCACATGTGGCTTGAACCGCAGCAATAACCTGCAAACCGATCGAGCTCTGCCGGTCGCCTCCCCTCTTAAAAGGGCAACGCCAGGGGCGGGGGGGGGGAGGGGCTTTTCCCGTCCCTGCGAAGGAAAGTGGGGACGCCCAGGAGTCAGAGAGGGAGACAGGATGTCGCTAGCCAGCACAGGCTGGGTCCTCGTAGTGTGTTTCCAGCAGCCTCCAGCTTTCACCTGTGCTGGACCCTGTGAGTCTCTTCATCCTACAGGCAGTGCTCCATTCTGTTCTCCCCCAGGGGTTGAAATCCAGGGGTGCAGGAGGACTCCACAGTCTGGAGTCCCAGACTCACCACCAGGATAACTTGAGGTCAGAACCCGTCCCTGTGTCGCGCCTGCCTCTCCATCGCTTGGCCATGCCAACAGCGCTTTCATAATAACACGCCCCATCTAAGCACAGCCCCAGAAAACACCCGGCAGGAGAAATATGCTGGTATAACAGAGCATTTGCGCCTCTGTAGAGTTTAAAGTCCAGGGCCCCAATCCTGCAATCACTTCCCGGCGGGCACAATTTCTGCGTGTTGTTGCCCAAACAACACTGGCAGGATCTGGGCATTAGCAGACAAACACCTGCAGTTGGGCCCATAATGCACTGCATTAGCCCAAAATGGTGGCCTGCTTGCAAGGTAGAGCAGGGGGTTGCATTGTGGGTTACCTAGATTGTGGAGGGATGTGTGGGTCCCCCTTTTGAAGTCTCCCCACAAATCTTTTTCTGAGCTATTATTTGAACAGTAGAATAAGAGAGACAGCATATATAAAACGACAACTAGCTGGAACTGTTTTATTTCACAATACGGCTGCATGTAACAAAACACTCTACTGTGCACACTTTTCGAGATGAGGAACACTTGCCCCATCTCTTAATGCATTACTGGAAGGTGCTTGGACACTCTCGGGTGAGGAGTGCAGCAGAAGAACAACACTGAACTGAAGAGAATTCATTGCATCCGGCTCCTGTTTGCAAATTTTCGTTGTTGTAGTTTTTGTATTTTGGAGCAATGTGCCCCACTGTAGTCTCAGAATGGCGGGGTGGGGTGGGAGTGATACTGCACATAAAAGAGATGCTGTTGTGCTGGTGATGTAGCTTGGGAAGTTCGAGGGAGAGGCAGGCAGGCTGTGTGATACAAGACAAGGCTGGAAAAAACCAATGCTCACTTTGGGATGGCAGCAGGAAGGAAACGGGGCAGTGCTAAGGCCTGCAATTTCACCACCTTTACGTTTCCTATTGAGAAAGGGGGCAGAGTGAAACAATTACTCGCAGGCCTATCCAAAACATTTGTTGTTGTTCCCCTTTGGGAAGGAAAGATGTTTCTTTTTTAGTGCAAACAAGGGGGAGCTGAGGACCTTTGGTTGAAATCTCAGTAGGTGGAAACTTTAATAAAACCACGAAGTTTAGACCTCAGGGGAAAAAAATTGAGGAGTGTGGGCAGAGAGTAGATATGGCAAGGAGGCAATGAAAAGGCCTTCACACCTGACTGTAGGTTTACTAATACCACAACCGAACACTGAGAAACTGACATAGAATCACAGAACACCAGCTGGGGTACATCTACACAGCAACATGATTTCAAAATAACTAGAGTTATTTTGAAATAATGTCGAAATACTGTCGAGCTGGAGGACTTCTTACTCCAACTCCTGTAGCCTTCATTGTCCTGGGAGTAAGGGAAGTCGGAGGAAGAGGCTCTATTTCGAAATAAGTGCTGTGTAGACACTCCCTATTTTGAAATAAGCTACGCAACTGATGTAGCTCAATTTGCGTCGCTTATTTCGAGGTAAGCCCTGCTGTGTAGACACACCCTAGAACTGGAAGGGACCTCGAGAGGTTATCAAGTCCAGTCCCCTGCCCTCACAGCAGAATCCAGCACTATCTCTAGACCATCCCTGGTAGATGACTATCCAACCTGCTCTTCAATATCTCCAGTGATGGAGATTCCACAACCTCCCCAGTCAATTGATTCCAGGGTTCATGAGAACTTGAATGATAAGGGGGCATTTTCCATCTCCTATGCCTCTTTCTCACTTGACACATTCAACCAGTTTATTTATTTTTTTGTTAC
Source organism: Pelodiscus sinensis (assembly GCF_052426305.1). Lineage (NCBI taxonomy): Eukaryota > Metazoa > Chordata > Testudines > Trionychidae > Pelodiscus > Pelodiscus sinensis. Next base: position 4,231,428 of record NC_143055.1, on the reverse strand, counting down.
CAAGGGGGAACAACATCCCCTAGACTCAGCCGCCAGCTAAGTTTTGTGAGTGTGTGATCTGGCATATTCAGATCCGAATTCCCCAATTTGAACCCCTCCCCCCATGGTTTGGTTCCAGGCCCGGTCAAAAATTCGAGGGCCTATTTTCCAGCTAGAATGTAGCCAGAACCGCGTGTCCAAAGGTTTGACCTGAGCAGAGGTGAAATACCGTTTTGGTGCCATCTGCACCTGAACCCTATGCACTGGTTCCTCAGCTAGTCTCCTCCTATCTGTCATTTGAATTCCAGCTGACATTGTAAATACACAGAAAATTAACTTCAAGGGTTAGGAGCCTGGAGTGGAGTGCAGGCAAGAATGAGAGATGTTACTAAATGCTGCCTATTTTTAATGAGGACGACTGGTAATCTTTCTCTTCCTCTCTCCACTGTTATACCACTAGATTCAGCTTGCTGGATCAGTTTTCTTCCAAAAAAAAAAAGCGTAGTTTGGTCCCCTGGCTTGGTTCTTCTTAATAACGGTTTTATTGAGCGTCCGCATCGGGTGTGTTTCACACCCTTAAATGTGTGCCCAGGGAAGGTTTCCTTGCATCAGTGCTTTTATTTACTTGGAAGCCACTTGCATTGTTCTTTTCCATACACTCCAGCACGGCCTTGCCCTGGGCAGGAGGCAGTTCCAAGCGACTCCTTCGGCCGTCAGACCAACATGTTTCAAATAAGAAGGCAACAAAGATCCTTTTGTGCTTGGCTGTATCTCTGTGCTCCGGCGGGGGGAGACGAGACGAGGAGCAGCCCCTGGTCTGTGCAGGCCAGGTGCCCGGCAGCTTCAGGTCCAGGCGTCTCAATCCAAAGCTGCTGCGTGTCTTGCGATTACGATTGTTTTGGAACTCTCTCCATCCTGCGACTGGGGTCGAAGCCATGCGCTTAGGGCACCTTTAATACCCGAGGCCTCGTGGCAGGGTGTCTCCCCTGCCTTGTCCATAGAAGTTGATGTGTTCCGTCCGCTATGCCAGTGGTGTTCAAACGTTGTTTTTTTTCTCAGTTGAAGAAAATCGTTGATGCTCGCGACCCAGCATAATTATATCTTTTGGGCTCTGGAGGGGGCCAGGAATGTAGGAGCCGGAGTATAGGAGGGGGATCCAGGTTAGGGGGAGCCTCAGGACTCAGGCAGGAGATTGGTGCTCACAATTGGGCTTATCTCCAACACAGAGGGGGTGTGAAGGCAGCTTCCTGCCTCTCCTGGCCCTGCAGACCAGGCTGCGCCTGTCTCAGCCAGCAGCAGGTCTGGTTCCGAGGTGGTGGCACACAAACAGCTTTGCATGCTGCTCCCACCTGCAGGCACAGGACTCCGCCCTCCCCCCCCCCAGCTCCCATTGGCCCAGAGTTAGCCAATGGGAGCGTGGAGCCAGCGCTCCAGGTGGGGGCCTAGGAGCCAGATCTGCTGCAGGGATGCAGCATGGTCCGCAGGGCCAGGTCAGACAGGAAGCTGCCTTAGCATCCCCATGTGTCCCTGTGTCGCTCTCCAGCAAGGCGACCCGGTGCCGAACACGTGACTAGTTGCTGGGTTGCGACGCGCTCTGCTCCATCCACACTGCAGAGCCAAATCGTCGTTCTCTGCAGTGTTCGTCTCCAGTGCTTTGTCCAATCCAGGTCCAAACGTCCCAAGCCTTGCCAGCATTGTTGCTGAAGCCGTGCTACTGTAGAGAGGAGCTTAGAGGGTCTGGGAGCTTGGCTGAATAAATCCTTCTCTTTCTAGCTTTGATGTGGACTCTTGGCTCAGGAGATCCAGGTTTATCCAAGCCTGTGACCTTGGATAAATCACTTGATGTCTCTGTGCTTGAGCCTTTAATCCCTTCACATTGATCGAGGGCTTGGAGCACCTGGGGTGGAAGGTGCTATCGAAGAGCAAAGCGGTCCTCTTGTGCCGTATTAAGAAGTCAGTAGCTACGGCAGCTCAGCACTTCCCCCTTTGTTGGAACTCCTCTGCCTGAGGTGGTTGAAGTTGATACGACCTGGCGAAAGCTCCCTCTTGGGAAATTATCTCGTCCATCTTGACAGGCGTGAGCATTCCCACGTTGGGCTCATGCATCAAATGAGTGCCAGTGACACGCACGAGGGAGTTTGTCAATACGCAGCCAGGGCCGGATTAAGGGGGGGCTAGCCAGGCAGCTGCCCGGTGCGCCAACCTATGGGGGGCGCCTGATTGAAGTGGTAAGGGGCGCCACATTAGGTGCCTCCCCATAGGTTGCTGCCTAGGGGCGGGGCTGCGCATGCGCCACGTGCCTAGGGGCGGGGCTGCACATATGCCACGCGCCCGCAGCCCGGGGACAAGACTGGCTCAGGCCAGCCCTGTACACAGCAAATCAAGCCGAGCGCACGAGAACGAAAATAGCTACTATCGGTTGAGCCTCTCTACTCCAGCACTCTCTGAGAAGTCTCCAGGAATCTGAGAATTTGCCGGACCACCGAAGGTCGGGATTGTCTAGCAGCATTGTCAATACTTCCACTGCTTGCTGGGCTCTTAGAAGTCATTGCAGGGTAAATTAGAGCTAAGTCACCGCACAGAACACTGAGGGTACGTCTACACTAGCTCGTTAGTTCATGCTACGTAGGCAAATGAGGGCAAGCGGAGTTGCAAATGAAGCCTGGGATTTAAATATCCCGGGCTTCATTTGCATGTTCCAGGGCGCCACCATTTTTAAATCCCCCTTAGTCCGAACTCCGTGCCCGCGGCTACACGCGGCACAGAGTAGGTAGTTCCAATTAGAGATCCTAATTTGAACTACCATTACTCCTCGTGGAACGAATTAGGATCTCTAATTCGAACTACCTACTCCGTGCCGCATGTAGCCGCGGGCACGGAGTTCGGACTAAGGGGGATTTAAAAATGGCGGCGCCCGGGAATATGCAAATGAAGCCTGGGATATTTAAATCCCGGGCTTCATTTGCAACTCCTGTTGCCCTCATTTGCCTACCTAGCATGAACTAACGAGCTAGTGTAGACGTACCCTGAGAGACAGGACTGGTGGCTGTAAACAAGCATCATGGGACCGCAGGAAACTTGGCCTCACCCATGCTAAGTGGACATCTGGCGAACTAACATCATGCTGGACCACGGATGTTGTGAGTGCCGGACTAGAGAGGTTCAGCCGGTGTAGCTAAGGCTCACACCTGTTGATCAGGCATGGAAAATACTCCAAGAGGGCAGTGGTCACAAATACAGGAACTAGCTAGGTGTTGGTGAGGGGCTGGTGTAGGATTGTTGGTTGTTGTTTGTATTTGTGTAGCTCCATGGAGCCCCAGGGCTTGATTAGGGAGGTGCTGGATAAACCCAGAACAAAAACCCCGTCCCTGCACTAAGGAGCTGATAGTCTAAGGGAGAGCCACCCCTTCCCGAAATCACATGCTGTCTACACTGTAGGCAGAGACCCGCTGCTCGGGAGTCAGCTGTTGCGTCCCTTTTCCAGTGCAAGATTGTGCCCTGCAGGACTGTGCGTTTGTCTACCGTCTTAAGGACGTGGTTTTGCATCGTGGCCGAGCCCCAGTCTCTCCTACTGCAATTGTGGGTGTTTTCTTGTGACTTTTTAAAATCAGCTCCTTGGTGCTTCCATTGAGAGCAGCTCCTGCCATTGAACCATGCCGCGCTTTTAGGCCATCTGCTGGAAATTTAGCTTATTATTTTTCCTGTTGCTCAGTCTCGCCTTTGGTCCAGCCCTTCTTATACCACCACACTTCTCCCTCGTTGGTGTTACCCCAATTCAGTCTCTGAAGGACGTCTCCGACTAATACACCCCTGGCCGGGTCACCCTAGTCGCTCACATTCACCACTTCTAGGCTTCTAATAAATCAGCCCCTAGCTCATAACATAAGAACATAAGAACGGCCGTACTGGGTCAGACCAAAGGTCCATCTAGCCCAGTGTCCTGTCTGCCGACAGTGGCCTGCACCAGGTGCCCCAGAGAGGGTGGACCAAAGACAATGATCAAGCGATTTGTCTCCTGCCATCCCTCTCCAGCCTCTGACAGACAGAGGCCAAGGACACCATTTTATCCCCTGGCGAATAGCCTTTTATGGACCTAACCTCAATGAATTTATCCAGCTTCTCTTTAAACTCTGTTATAGTCCTAGCCTTCACAGCCTCCTCTGGCAAGGAGTTCCACAGGTTGACTACACGCTGTGTGAAGAAGAACTTTTTTTATTAGTTTTAAACCTGCTCCCCATTAATTTCATTTGGTGTCCTCTAGTTCTTCTATTTAAGGAACTAATAAATAACTTTTCTTTATCGGCCCTCTGCACACCACTCATGATTTTATAGACCTCTATCATATCCCCCCTCAGTCTCCTCTTCTCTACACTGAAAAGTCCCAGTCGCTTTAACCTCTCCTCATATGGGACCCGTTCCAAACCCCTGATCATTTTAGTTGCCCTTTTCTGAACCCTTTCCAAGGCCAAAATATCTTTTTTGAAGTGAGGAGACCACATCTGTACACAGTATTCATTTTTGTTACTCAGTTCCTCTTGACGTATTGGCACTTCTCTGGTTCTTGCCTGCCCCGAATGGAACACCTAGATGCTGCGTAGCAGTCATTGGGACCTGTTTAAATACTTGTAATGTTTTGGGTTGAATTCGGCTCCCATTCATAGCCATGCAACTCCGCGGAAGCGAGCACTGCAGCTCTGCGTTTATACCAGCCTGTGCCAGAGCAGGAGCGGGTCTTTTGCGTTCCAGGATTGGCAAAGGATTTGGGTTCTGGGAGGTTGTGACCTTTCATCCATATTTACCTGGAACAGAGGAGGAGAAAATTGGCTTGCAGGTGGGTGTGGTGGGGTTTGTGCATTATAAAATGTGAATGAGCAATTAGGAAATGAATCACGCACGTCTGTGATTGTAATCATCTTCGCAGACAAACTTAGCAAGCAAAAAAAAAAAAAAAAAAAAAAAGCCAAGGGTTCCTAGCTCTTATGCTTCAGGGCATACACAGGTCAGGGGTCAGGAAGGAATTATCTCTTGCATAGGATAGTATTGCACAAGCATGTGCATTAGGTGTTTGGATGGGGTAAAGGGTAAAAAAAAAAAAACCTTCTTCCGAAGCATTCAGCATTGATCGCAGGATCCTAGTTTACAGAGAGTTTTGGTCTGTTCCAGCATGGCAGTCCTAAAAACAGACACAGCTGGCTCCATCCCTCTCCCTTCCTCCCCCCTCCTCCCACAAAGACCCAGACAATGGGAGTTCTGGAGGAAGCAAGCACACCATGGCATAACACAACTGGCCTGCTGTGCCTCACTGTTCCAGTGTCCGAAACTCCAGCGTTCATTAACACACCAGTTAATGTTCTGCCTCGGAGGCGTATAAGTGTTGTGCTTATTAGCACCACCTAGAAAAGTCTGAGGCTTTAATATAGTTTGTGAGAGGATTAAGAACACAAAAGGGGCCATAAATTTACAACCAAATACAAACCAGCTGCTGTGGGCAGGGGCAAAGGGAGGCAGTGGAGGGGGGGGGTGCTTTTCGTCAGTAGGAAAAGCCCTGATTCGGGATAGGTGGCTACGTCCGTTGACTTTTCAGCCGGTGCTTCAATGCACCATTAGAGGATCTGGCCTAGTGACTTTTCGTTACTATGCGAAGGGGCTGATGCAAAACCCAATTGTGAGTCTCCATTGACTTCAAAGGGGCCAGGATTGGGTCATTGAGGCAGACCGGGCCTGATTTCCAGAGAAAATTCAAAGTAACATCAGGGTGGGTTACATTTTTATAACACCTTTCATCCTGAGAACTTCAAGGATGCTTTACAATGCAGCCCCTTGGGTCACATGCCAGCAGATAGCACCGGCCTTTTCATGCTGGCCATCTTGCCTTCTTAGCCCTGTTTAACCAGCTGGGGAAGCACCTTCCCCTCTCTGTGCCTCCATTTTCCCATCTGTGAAATGGGAACAACCCTCGGACAGCATGCTGAGCTCTGCTGACGAAACGTGCTACATGAGAGCTGGGTATTAGCATGACTGTTATCCAAAGATTTCAGATTCCCCCGCCCCCTCTGAGACAGCAAGACAATTAAGGGAATGCTTTGCCCCAAATGCTCTTCGCCTCCCCTGGAAATGCAGCCACCTCTGGGGTGCACCGTGGCAATGGTTCGACAGCATACAGCAACCGAGCAGGGCAAGGAGTGTAGAATGCCACGCACAAACCACAGGGAGAACTTTTTAGGTCATCTCACCCATCCTCCCCTTCCCAGGCTACGGCTACACTATGAGTTTTCTCGGCAACAAATATGCTAATGAGGGACTCATTTGCATGAGTCACTATCTCATTTGCATATTTTCTGCGGATCCGTTTTTGTGCTAGGGGTTTTTGCGCAAAACCAAGCAGTGCGGATGTTTTCTTTTTGTGCAAAACCCCCTTTTTTGGGGCGTAAGAATCTTGCGGAAAAGGAGTTTTTTGCACAAAAAGAAAGTGCCCATACTGCTTGTTTTTGCGCAAAAACCCTTAGCGCAAAAATGGAGCAGCAGAAAATATGCAAATGAGATTGCAGCTCATGCAGATGAGTTCCTCATTAGCCTATTTGTTGCCAAGAAAACTCGTAGTGTAGACTTAGCCTCAGTGCCTCAAACCAATGAACCGAGTCTATTCCGGTTGTATTGGCCCACTCATCCCTCTGGTATCCGAGTTCTCTTCCAGGCGAAGAAAGCTGGTGGTCACACCATTTTGCTTGTGATTGTCTTTCCCTTTTCCTGACCGTAAGTCCATGCATTTACTTCTGGCTTCAGTCTTCTCTCCCCTCTGGCTGCCATTTACACCCCTGCAAAGTACCCACAGAGTGCCACCGAAAATGAAAAAAAACCTTAATTACTGATGCAGATTGAGTGGTGTGGAAGCATGAGCCCCCTTGTATCAGGTTAAATATGGAAATTGCCAGGCATCAGGTAATTGCCTCCAGAAATCTCAATTGTTTGAAGATTCTGGTAAAGCTGAAGGTTAGGGTAGGGGTGAGGTCTCTGTCTCTGATGGAGTCCCCCTCATCTTTGGATCTGGCTAACTGGTCTGTGCCTGGTGCTCCGAAGAGCCCACTTAGAATGGGTCTCCTAGCCCCCTTCCAAAGGCAGTGGACAGAGGGCTGGCTTCCTGCCCACCCGGCCTTCCCAAATACACCAGGCGGGACTCTCTGCCGGTCCAAACCTAGCCCGGAGGCGCGGAAACTCACCACGGGAGAGAGGGGAAAAAAATCAAACGGCCCATCCGGGCTCCTTGTTAGCTGGGCAGCGGCTCTCGACTAGGGATCAGCGTGTGAGCTGATTTAGCGTTTCCGGCCACTGCTGTCCCTGCAGCTGTATCACCCGGCAGCCCCGCCCAGGGCCGGTCGCTGACTCCGCCAACGGTCCATAACAAAGATTCAAGAGGGGATGAAAATCGGACGCATGTGTCTGAGCGAGGCGTGGGTGCCGATATTAGTTCCGCTTACTGGACTTAAGGAAAGGCTTTGATTTTCTGGCGCTCTAGATGAAGTTGTACGTCTCGCTGGGGTAAAAGGGCTGGATCGACAGTAGTGGAGGCTTGTGTTTATCCCCAGAGCAGGTACAGCACAGACTGGTTAGGGGGTACCTCTCACAGCAGACTTCAGTGTCCCATGGTCACTGAGCTGCTGGGGGGAGAAGGGAGGTGAGGATGGGTAAAGCATGACAGACGGGGACTGGACAGAGATGAAGGTGCTCCCCTTATCTCATCTAATGAACACCTTTCGGATGGGGAACTGACATGTAGGTTTAAAGCTTTGTACCCCAGTCTCCATAGGGCAGCCAGGCTCCATTTCTGATGAACACTTGGAAAAAAGTCCTCAGTCGTTAGAGCCTGATCAACAATTAATTGGAATAGTGGACAGGCTCCTATGGTTTGAATGGGCTTGGGAAGTCCTCAGTCTTCAGAGCCAAGAGGGCAGTGAGTTTTCAGGACAGCTGACTGGCAATCTGGCATTTCCAGTCCAGGGGAAATCCAGGCTTTTTTCCCTCTCCTTGTGCTGCCCATTTTGAGGGGCACATTGGCGCAGGCGGTGTGAGATGGGGCGGACTGCCACTGGATACACGGAGGCCTGCCAAGAGACTTTGCACATCCTGGCCTCCTCCAAAACCAACCCTCTTTCAGACCAGAAAACTGTCCAGGACACGCCGTGGGTACACGCCAACGGCTTGTTCGGGACGCGGCTTAGATCTCTTCTCTCGCGTGCCCCACCAGATGCAGTAGGCCTGCGGGGGTCACCTCGGACAAGGGAGGGAACCTCTTGCATTGTCACGCAGAGCCGGAGCGCTCTGTGGTTCCAGGGAGCTGAGACACTGGGCAAGAATTTTCTGCCTTAGGAAAACCGCAAATCCTTAAATATCCTGTTTTCGTTGCAAGACGAGGCGTGTGCGGAAGTTGCCAGACGGTCGGTGAGTCCGCAGGCTGGACGGTGGGTTCGCTTTCTGAGCTGGGTGTTGGACCCTTTGAGAACGGGAGGGTGTGCGAGCAAGGAATTTCTCTGAGCTGCCCGCGTTTTTCGATCCGCTCCGGTATCACAGCCGGGGCCGGCCTTGGCTCTCTGCTACCCTGGCTAACAGGCCGGTAGGCTCCCCACTGGTCTAGGCAGCACAAGGAAAGGGAATACATCTGGGTCTTAACCCAGTGACGTAGCCCTGGCTACGCCGGGGAACGGGGAACTGGATGTCCCGACTGTATAGAGACAGTCCTGAGATTTAGGGCTTTGTCTTGCATAGAACCTCTTACTCCCCGTAACCCGGCCTGATTCTTTACCTTTGCTGTCTGGTCACACTAGGTCCCGGGGATTGAGGGATTAGCTGCCTCTCCTGTCAGCCCTCGGATGCGATAGATCGAAGCAGCCCCCTTGGGTTTCCCCTGGCAGTGCAGGACTGTTCCCAAACAGCGTGTGCCTTGGGGCTTTGTCTAGGCCAGCGGTTTCCAAACGGCAGGTTGTGACCCAGCGCTGGGTGGTGGGGTGTCAGGCGCTGGGGCTTGTGGCTGCAGGGGGATCAGGTGAGTGGGGGGTGGGGGGCTAAGGCAGCTCCCTGCCTGTCCTGGCACCACAGACTGCGCTGCACCCCAGAAGTAGCCGGCAGCAGGCCCGGCCCCTGGGGGGGGGTGTAGTGGGGAGGGGAGCACACAGGGCTCCCCTCACTGCCCCTGCTCCGAGCACTAGCTCCACACTCCCATTGGCCGGAAACCTGCTGCCGGCTGCTTCTGGGGTGCAGCCTGGTCTGCAGTGCCAGGAGAGGCAGGAAGCTGCCTTAGCCCCCTGCTGCACTGTAGACCGGGAGCCGCTGGAGGTCGGCCCCTCCTGATTCAGCCCTGCCCCCCCGAAGCTTGAGCATCCCAAACCTCCCCTCCTCAGCTCCAGCCCACGTTCCAGTCACATGATGCTAGGTTGCGGCGTCCACCGTTTTCCTCAACTGGGTCATGAGAAAAAAATGTTTGAAACTCCTCGGCCTCGTGCAGCTCTGAAAATGTCCACAGAGTGTGACCAGACAGCAAGGGTAAAGAATCAGGCCAGGTTACGGGGAGTAAGAGGGTCTATGTAAGACAAAGCCCTAAATCTCAGGACTGTCTCTATAGAGTCGGGACATCCAGTTCCCCCGCATAGCCAGGGGTACGGGTAACTGGATGTCCCGATTGTATAGAGACAGTCTTCTCCAGCCTGCAACGTGCCTCCTCTGCCTTTGGGACGGCGACAGGAGGAACCAAACCGGGGACCCCCGGAGCTTCATGCAGGAGTCGCTGCTGCATGAGCGAAAAAAGCGGTAGGCTCCCAGCTAGGGCTGTAGAGCAGAATCCTCTTTGCTCAATGCCACCCCCATGGTACAGTGCCTCACCCCTCAGTGGGTGTGTGGGTTACACTGTAACTTTCCCTTCCTTCCTTCCCTCCTGACAGCCTGGTAGGAAGGCCAGAGCTGTGTGGCAAGTGTTCACTAGAGGGCGCAAGGATTTTAGCCTGGAAGCAGGCAGGCAGGCCTTTGTGTGTGGGAATGATGGGGTAAAACTCCAGGGCCTTGCAGCCTTTCTGCTGAGCCGAAAGGGGGTCCAGCCGGGGCTGGGGAGGGGCACGTACCGCCAGACACGCTGGCCAATGGAATGATTTAGTTTTTTGAGAGCAGCGGCTCGAGGGGGGGCGGAGATGACGTCTTTTCAGGCGCCGGGGTGGTGAAAGAGGTCTAAGAGCTGTTTGAAGTCACTGGGTATGGGTGTCAATGCAGAGTTGAGACGCAGCCCAAGATGGCCTAGCCAAGGCCAGCTGGGTCTAGTCTGGCTCTAGCTGCCGGCCTACAAAGAAGCGAGAGATGCGAGAAGAGGTAGGCGGGGGAGGCGAGCGTCCGGTTCTGAGATGGAGCAATGCTCGGAGCCAACTACCCTCTCCTCGGAGCTTAATTAATTAATGGGTAGCAGGTTTAAAATGAATAAAAGAAAGTTCTTCTTCACACAGCGTGTAGTCAACCTGTGGAACTCCTTGCCAGAGGAGGCTGTGAAGGCTAGGACTGTAACGGAGTTTAAAGAGAAGCTGGATAATTTCATGGAGGTTAGGTCCATAAAAGGCTATTAGCCAGGGGATAAAATGGTGTCCTTGGCCTCTGTTTGTCAGAGGCTGGAGAGGGATGGCAGGAGACAAATCGCTTGATCATTGTCTTCGGTCCACCCTCTCTGGGGCACCTGGTGCTGGCCACTGTGGGCAGACAGGATACTGGGCTAGATGGACCTTTGGTCTGACCCAGAACGGCCGTTCTTATGTTCTTATGAGCTGGGAGAGGATCCCTAAACTTTTCCTCTGTGGTGGCGATGGGTGGTTGCTAAGGAGCAGGGTGTATTTTATTTATTTATTTTTGGGCCCTTTCAGGCACAGGTTGCTTTTCGGGGCCCAGGAGGTTGCTCATTCTCTGGGCTCAGTGAGAACATCCGTCTCTCCCCTCCGGGTGCTGGGGGCTCTGCTTTGGGGGACAGATGATCCCGCAGCTGCCTCGGGCCAGGCACCTTCCTCTGAAGCAGCGGGCCCTAGCTGGGATGTTGGCTAGATGGGCAGACTCGGTCTGTCTGCCCTACGTTCCTGAGTACATCGCTCCCCTATGGCCCGGGGCAGTTTCAGGTCTGCGGATGCCCTCGAACTTCCAGGCTTCCCCGTAGCGTAGACGTGCTATGTCGAAATAGGCTGTTGGGGAGTATTTCTTCCAGACTTGCTCATTCTGAAACATGTGTCGTGTAGACGCAGCCAAGCCGGCTGGGGCTGGGTGTGCGAGAGACAAGGCACAATACGGACAATGGCAGACACACTGTCCCTTATTCACTGCCCCACCCACGTGCCTCCAACCTGCCCTGTCAGTGTGAGGGGGGTTATCTCCAATCCTTTGGTCTGGGGGGGAGTTTCATAGAGCACTAGAACTGGAAGGGACCTCGAGAGGTTATCGAGTCCAGTCCCCTGCCCTCATGGCAGGACCCAGCACTGTCTAGACCATCCCTGATAGACATTTATCTAACCTGCTCTTACATATCTCCTAGTGATGGGGATTCCACAACCTCCCTAGGCAATTGATTCCAGTGTTTAACCACCCTGACGGGCAGGAAGTTTTTTTTCCTAATGTCCAACCTAAACCTCCCTTGCTGCAGTTTAAGCCCATTGCTTCTTGTTCTATCCCCAGAGGCCAAGGAGAACAAATTTTCTCCCTCTTCCTTGTAACACCCTTTTAGATACCTGAAAACTGCTCTCCTGTCTCATCAGTCTTCTCCTTTCCAAACTAAACAAGCCCAATTCCTTCAGCCTTCCTTCATAGCTCACGTTCTCTAGACCTTTCATCATTCTTGTTGCTCTTCTCTGGACCTTCTCCAGTTTCTCCACATCTTTCTTGAAACGTGGTGACCAGAACTGGACACAGGACTCCAGCTGAGGCCTGCTCAGTGCAGAGCAGAATGAACATAAGAACGTAAGAACATAAGAACAGCCGTACTGGGTCAGACCAAAGGTCCTTCTAGCCCAGTAGCCTGTCTACCGACAGTGGCCAGCACCAGGTGCCCCAGAGAGGGTGGACCGAAGACAATGATCAAGCGATTTGTCTCCTGCCATCTCTCTCCAGCCTCTGACAAACAGAGGCCAAGGACACCATTTTATCCCCTGGCTAATAGCCTTTTATGGACCTAACCTCCATGAAATTATCTAGCTTCTCTTTAAACTCTATTATAGTCCTAGCCTTCACAGCCTCCTCTGGCAAGGAGTTCCACAGGTTGACTACACGCTGTGTGAAGAACTTTCTTTTATTAGTTTTAAACCTGCTCCCCATTAATTTCATTTGGTGTCCTCTAGTTCTTCTATTTAGGGAACTAATAAATACCTTTTCTTTATCTACCCTCTCTACACCAGTCATGATTTTATAGACCTCTATCATATCCCCCCTCAGTCTCCTCTTGGAAGAAGGACGTCTCGTGTCTTGCTCACAACCCTCCTGTTCATGCCTCCTGGAATCATATTTGCTTTTTTGGCAACAGTGTCCCACTTCTGACTCCTATTTAGCTCGTGATCCACTCTGACCCCTAGATCCCTTTCTGCCGTGCTCCTTCTTAGACCGTCGCTTCCCATTCTGTTTGTGTAAAACTGAGTGTTCCTTCCTAAGTGGAGCACTTTGCATTTGTCCTTATTGAACTTCATCCTGTTTGCCTCAGACCATTTCCCCAGTTTGTCCAGGTCATTTTGAATTATGACCCTCTCCTCCACAAGTCTGCATTTGTGCTGCACCCCATTTTACTTTCCCGGGGCCAAGGGAACGCAGCTTCATGCTGGCTCCAGGGGTAGAAGTGAGTATTCCTGCTCCAACACACATGTTCCCTGCAGGAGAATCATGCATCCATAGGCACCAGTAAAGGGACTATGGCACACAGCTCAGCAGTCCTGATTCTATCCAGGAAAGGGCAGTGGCATGCAGTAACACACCCAGTGTTGTGTTTTATTGCTTGCCCACTAGTCCCAATTATTTACTTGTGGTGCCCGTAACACAAGAACTAGGGCTCATCACATGAAACGAATCAGTAACAGGTTAAACACCAACCAAAGAAAGTATTTTTTCATGCAACATAGTTAACCTGTGGAACTCCTTGCCAGAGGATGTTGTGAAGGCCAGGATTTTAACAGGGTTCCAAAAAGAACTAGATACATTCATGGAGGTTAGGTCCATCAATGGCTATTAGCCAGGGGATAAAATGGTGTCCTTGGCCTCTGTTTGTCAGAGGCTGGAGAGGGATGGCAGGAGACAAATCGCTTGATCATTGTCTTCGGTCCACCCTCTCTGGGGCACCTGGTGCTGGCCACTGTGGGCAGACAGGATACTGGGCTAGATGGACCTTTGGTCTGACCCAGAACGGCCGTTCTTATGTTCTTATGAGCTGGGAGAGGATCCCTAAACTTTTCCTCTGTGGTGGCGATGGGTGGTTGCTAAGGAGCAGGGTGTATTTTATTTATTTATTTTTGGGCCCTTTCAGGCACAGGTTGCTTTTCGGGGCCCAGGAGGTTGCTCATTCTCTGGGCTCAGTGAGAACATCCGTCTCTCCCCTCCGGGTGCTGGGGGCTCTGCTTTGGGGGACAGATGATCCCGCAGCTGCCTCGGGCCAGGCACCTTCCTCTGAAGCAGCGGGCCCTAGCTGGGATGTTGGCTAGATGGGCAGACTCGGTCTGTCTGCCCTACGTTCCTGAGTACATCGCTCCCCTATGGCCCGGGGCAGTTTCAGGTCTGCGGATGCCCTCGAACTTCCAGGCTTCCCCGTAGCGTAGACGTGCTATGTCGAAATAGGCTGTTGGGGAGTATTTCTTCCAGACTTGCTCATTCTGAAACATGTGTCGTGTAGACGCAGCCAAGCCGGCTGGGGCTGGGTGTGCGAGAGACAAGGCACAATACGGACAATGGCAGACACACTGTCCCTTATTCACTGCCCCACCCACGTGCCTCCAACCTGCCCTGTCAGTGTGAGGGGGGTTATCTCCAATCCTTTGGTCTGGGGGGGAGTTTCATAGAGCACTAGAACTGGAAGGGACCTCGAGAGGTTATCGAGTCCAGTCCCCTGCCCTCATGGCAGGACCCAGCACTGTCTAGACCATCCCTGATAGACATTTATCTAACCTGCTCTTACATATCTCCTAGTGATGGGGATTCCACAACCTCCCTAGGCAATTGATTCCAGTGTTTAACCACCCTGACGGGCAGGAAGTTTTTTTTCCTAATGTCCAACCTAAACCTCCCTTGCTGCAGTTTAAGCCCATTGCTTCTTGTTCTATCCCCAGAGGCCAAGGAGAACAAATTTTCTCCCTCTTCCTTGTAACACCCTTTTAGATACCTGAAAACTGCTCTCCTGTCTCATCAGTCTTCTCCTTTCCAAACTAAACAAGCCCAATTCCTTCAGCCTTCCTTCATAGCTCACGTTCTCTAGACCTTTCATCATTCTTGTTGCTCTTCTCTGGACCTTCTCCAGTTTCTCCACATCTTTCTTGAAACGTGGTGACCAGAACTGGACACAGGACTCCAGCTGAGGCCTGCTCAGTGCAGAGCAGAATGAACATAAGAACGTAAGAACATAAGAACAGCCGTACTGGGTCAGACCAAAGGTCCTTCTAGCCCAGTAGCCTGTCTACCGACAGTGGCCAGCACCAGGTGCCCCAGAGAGGGTGGACCGAAGACAATGATCAAGCGATTTGTCTCCTGCCATCTCTCTCCAGCCTCTGACAAACAGAGGCCAAGGACACCATTTTATCCCCTGGCTAATAGCCTTTTATGGACCTAACCTCCATGAAATTATCTAGCTTCTCTTTAAACTCTATTATAGTCCTAGCCTTCACAGCCTCCTCTGGCAAGGAGTTCCACAGGTTGACTACACGCTGTGTGAAGAACTTTCTTTTATTAGTTTTAAACCTGCTCCCCATTAATTTCATTTGGTGTCCTCTAGTTCTTCTATTTAGGGAACTAATAAATACCTTTTCTTTATCTACCCTCTCTACACCAGTCATGATTTTATAGACCTCTATCATATCCCCCCTCAGTCTCCTCTTGGAAGAAGGACGTCTCGTGTCTTGCTCACAACCCTCCTGTTCATGCCTCCTGGAATCATATTTGCTTTTTTGGCAACAGTGTCCCACTTCTGACTCCTATTTAGCTCGTGATCCACTCTGACCCCTAGATCCCTTTCTGCCGTGCTCCTTCTTAGACCGTCGCTTCCCATTCTGTTTGTGTAAAACTGAGTGTTCCTTCCTAAGTGGAGCACTTTGCATTTGTCCTTATTGAACTTCATCCTGTTTGCCTCAGACCATTTCCCCAGTTTGTCCAGGTCATTTTGAATTATGACCCTCTCCTCCACAAGTCTGCATTTGTGCTGCACCCCATTTTACTTTCCCGGGGCCAAGGGAACGCAGCTTCATGCTGGCTCCAGGGGTAGAAGTGAGTATTCCTGCTCCAACACACATGTTCCCTGCAGGAGAATCATGCATCCATAGGCACCAGTAAAGGGACTATGGCACACAGCTCAGCAGTCCTGATTCTATCCAGGAAAGGGCAGTGGCATGCAGTAACACACCCAGTGTTGTGTTTTATTGCTTGCCCACTAGTCCCAATTATTTACTTGTGGTGCCCGTAACACAAGAACTAGGGCTCATCACATGAAACGAATCAGTAACAGGTTAAACACCAACCAAAGAAAGTATTTTTTCATGCAACATAGTTAACCTGTGGAACTCCTTGCCAGAGGATGTTGTGAAGGCCAGGATTTTAACAGGGTTCCAAAAAGAACTAGATACATTCATGGAGGTTAGGTCCATCAATGGCTATTAGCCATTAGCGGCACAGTGAGGGCAGCAAGAAACAGTCCCAGCTTGGGAGAGATTACACTCTCTCTAGACCAAACAGGAGAAGAAGGCTGGTAGAAATGAAGTGTCATTCTCTCCATTGTACAGATGGGGAACGGAGGCCCAGGGAGATCAAGTGACTTACTCAAAGTCACATAAGCAGTAGGACTTGAGCCCGGGTCTCCAGAGTCTCACTCTGAAGCCTAAACCCCGGCGCATTCTATGCTGCATCAGCCCTGTCTTTCAGGGGGCGAGGGGGGAAACTGAGGCACGGGGCTGGTTAAATGTGTTGTCCGGTGCTCATAAAGCATCAGCGTCAGACCCAGGGCCAGAACACATGCAGGGCCGGCTCGAGGCAGCGCCCCGGGCAGCGGGCATGCGACGCATGCGTGGCTCCGCCCCCGGGTGCTCGGTGCATGCATGGCCCCACCCCTCGGCGTGCTGCACACCTTACAGCTGCAATCGGGTGCACGGTGCCTGATTGCAGCTCTAAGGGGCACAGTGCGGCCCCGGGCGTGTGGCGCCCCTTACAGCTGCCATCAGGCCCCCCCCATAGGTTGGCACCCTGGGCAGGTGCCCGGCTAGCCCCCCCCCCTTAATCTGGCTCTGAACATACGGGCGCTGATTCTGTGGGAGTTGCTTGTGGGTGCACCAGCTGGAGGTTCGCGTCCAGGAGGCCCATATGTCACCTCTTGCTTTACCAATCTCCTCTCCCTCCACACAACATCCCAACCGGCCAAGACTGATTGAGCCTCTGTCAAGAGGACCTGGGGGGTTAAGCCTTTGGCATCTTCCAGGCGGTGTCTCCTGTAAGCTGGGCAGCCCCCGGGAGAGATTCTGAGGCCACCCAGCTGGTTAGCAGCGCGCCCTCAGCCAGCAACATGCGTTTCCCTTGGTGGTGCACATCTGTCCATGTGTTGGTGCATAGAACAAAATTTATTCCACACACAGGTGTGGGAACATTGCTGCTAGGCCGCCTTTGTCACTGGTTTTAATGCTAGAGGCCTCTCTAGCAATCGCCCTGCGGTCCCAGGCGGGGAAGGCAGAAATTCACCATTCTTTCCCCTTCTGGCACATGGTGGTAGAGGTTTCCACCGCCCGGTAGCTCTTGGGCTCTGGGTGCCAACAATCACTAAGAGCGGCCAACATTTCTGCACCTGGCACCGTACCCAGCCTGGTGTCCCGGTCACGGCCACCGGGGACACGTCTCTTTCCCAGCTACTGGAACCCGCAGACACATGTTTATTTCTTTCCCCTCCCTGCTAGCCCTGGCCCAGATGGGTCTTGGAGCATGGGCCGGGGGAGGCCTTGTCTTCGCTCGGGACAGTCCGGGCATGTGGGGAGCTCGGCGCGGGGGTGGCAGCGGGGCTTGGCAGCGCCAGCGTGTTGTCAGGTTTACTAGCCCCGGTTTTTAGAAATGTGTCTTCCCCACCCACACGCGTCTCCGTCCAGGGCTTAAAAATAGAATCAGTCCCGCGGCCATGCGCCGGGCAGGCTCCATGCTCCAGAAAGCGGGAGACGATCAATCCCTTTCTCCTGCCCTTTTCGGCTCCTTCTGGTCTCCCCCGCCCCTGCCCCGGCGCCCCCCTCCTGCTTTTCCGCCTCCCCCGCCGGCTCGTGGCTGCGGAATATTTTTTATGCACAGCCACAAAGCGTGCCAGCCCCGGGGGGCTCGGCTTTCATTCCTCGCCTTGCTCCTCCTCGCCCCGAGCTACGGAAAAACCCCTCCTGTGGCCCAAAGGTCACTACGTGTAAGGCCTGGAGCACTTTATGAACCAGCTATTGTTGGGTCTCCAGGGCCTGGCTTTAAAGGGCCAGGAGTGTTATTTCAGCAAACAAACTCCAGTGTGCGACGCCGGGCATTAGCCATGCAGGGTCACGGCCAGGAAAATGTTACCTTTCCCTTCCAGTGCTGACTGCGGGGGAAATTCTCACATTTACAGCTTTAAAGGTTACGTGCTTGGAGGGGCTTTGGCTTGGGGTTTTCTTTTTTTTTTTTTTTTCTTTTCTTTTTTTTAATTTGATAAAATGGGGCCCGCTCCTCCCTCCCCGCAAGCCCCCTCGTCTCCTCGGCGTGAGCCGGGAGGTTGCGCCGTCTCGTCTGACCTTCACCTTGGCAAGCACGCTGCACTCGGCTGGGGCTTGATTTGATTTTGTTTTCTCGGGTCCTGGAGGCCCGGAGCGTGGCAGCGTGGGTGAGAGTTAATACAAAATAAACAAACAGCGTTTTTCCACCCTGGCGCTCTGCGATACGGGGCTGGGGGGGCGGTCGAGCGGAGGGCGGGGGGATGGAATGAAAGCGTGTGCTGTGGAGTTAGCCAACTGGGGATTACAGCCGGGGGGAGGGCTAGGGGTAGGGGGGAAAGCAAAGAACATTCCTTGCATTGCTGGGGACCTTGCACAACACACAGGTCCTGTAGCAGATGGGGGAGCTGGGTCCGTCTCCTGCAGGGCTGACTTAAGTGCAGAATTGAAAAGAACGCACTCTGTAGACCCAGACTTTCCTTTCTCGCTCGCCGCTGTGTTATTGTAGGGCCTTCACGTGCTGCTTTGTGATGTAGGGTCGCTCGTGAGCACTGGGGCGTGGCATGCTGGTTGCAGCATTGCCTGTGTACTGTTTTATTATTGGAAGGTCTTTCAGGAGCTCGACACTTTACTGGGCTGTCTTCCTGCCTCTGCCACTGATCTACTCAGTGACCTCGGGGGAGTCATTTTTCCTCCCCTCTGCCCATCTTGCTTATAGACTTTCAGCGTTTTGGGGCAGGGATCTTGCATTGCTCAGCAGCTAGCATAATGGGAGACACCAGCGTAACCACCACTGAGTGGATTTGAACTTGGGAACCTCAGAACTATAAACCCAGCTGGCTCTCAGCTTTGGCTGTAGAACTCCCTTATACTTAGCTTTTGCTGTAAGCGGTTTAAGTACCACTAGGTGTGAGGGTCACATACATAGTCCTTGGCTAGTAGGGAAGGCTGGAAGAGCCCGGGCCCGTATTGATCTACGTGTGGTTTGTATTGCAGGTATTCTCCAAAATCTTCAGCCACGAAGCCCTGGAGAGTTACCTCCCGAAGATCCAGCTGGTGATCCAGGATACGCTCCGGATGTGGAGCAGCAATCCCGAACCCATCAATGTCTATTACGAGTCTCAGAAGCTCACCTTCCGCATGGCCATCCGCGTCCTGCTGGGCTTCTGCATCTCTGACGAGGAGCTCACCCGACTCTTCGAGGTCTACCAGCAGTTCGTGGAGAACGTCTTCTCGCTGCCCGTGGACCTGCCCTTCAGTGGCTACAGGAGGGTAAGAGGCTCCTCTGACTCCCCCTTATGGCCGTGAGATTGAGCGGTGGCCCCGAGTATAGTTTGGAAGGATGGTCTTGTGGATCTGGCACTGAGCTGGGATTCAGGAGACCTGGGGTGAATTTCTGGCCCTGCTACCGGCTTCCACTGTGACCTTGGGCAAGTCACTTAGCCGCTGGATGGCTCAGTTCCCCATCTGTAAATGGGGGATCATAGTCCGCTGTTTCCCAAGGGGGTAAAGAATAGATTCTATTAGTGATTGGGAGGCAGGTGGATAATGCAGTGATGAGGCCACACTCGGATGACAGAAGGTCGGAAAGAACCACAAATTCCTGGCCTTGAAGGAGAAAGCGTTTCAGCTCCCTGAGCAGCTTCCAATAGCTGTCCTTAAAAAAACAAATTGACCTTTCCCACAGATGTTTCCTCTTTCTGCTCCCTCCGCCCCTTCCCCCCAAATTCACCCTGATCTGCAGCAAGACCCAGCCCTGCACAAGCAGCTGGCTTGCTGGACTTAGTGATGTTGTGGCGTTGAAGTCTGATACCTCATTGGACTCCTGGTAACTCCGGCCTGCTTTCTAGGCAAGGCAGTTATATGCAATAGTACCAGGATTTTTGTAAGGCTCTCTAAAGCATTCCCCAAATAGCAAAGTTCTGTCTCATTCAGGGCACAGACCGTCTGGGAGATGGGCTAAGGGTTTGCTCAGCATAATCTCGTCTGCATTGGAGAATTTTACTGTGCGAAGAGCTGTTTGTTTTGCAAACGTGCTAGAAGCAGCAATCTGCACCCATGCACCCATGCTGTTTGAACTGGCTGCATGTGCCTAGGTCTTGTCAGCTGCAGGGTACCCCTCTACCAAACACTGGCCTTCTTCCTGCTCCTTGAGGGTAACCGGGTGGGTACAGGTTATAGATCGAATCTACTTGCCTGCACAAGCAAGGGCTGTCTTGAATTCATTCCTGTTGGAGACAGCACACTGGTCGCTGCCGTAAGAGTCAGTCCCAAAATACGCCTCTTGCTGTGTCACGCCGCAGTGTTGGCCTTTGGAAGTCACTGCTTCTAAGGGGGCCAGCCACAGATCCCCCATAGGGCTTTGCAGCTCCGATTGAGTGCGGAACAGGGACTTACCCGCAGTAGTGCCTGGACCAATTCTAGGGTTGGCAGGTGTCCAGTTTTTACCTGGACAGTCCGGTATTTGCGGCCTCTGTCCGGTTTAAAAAAAACAGAAAATAGCGGACATGTTTTTTCTCGGACGGCAGGCTGGTGGGGACATTTTTCCCTTGCCGCGTCTAGTGGGGGAATGGGAGCACATGGATTTAAAGGCACAGTGACCGTTTTTTTTTTTCTCAACCAATTTTGTTCCTGCCATGTTCGGTATTTTTTTTTAAAGTATCTGGAGACCCTAACCAGGTCAGCCAGGTTAACGTGGGCACGAGGAGCCATTTGTGCCTGTGTTGGTTCGACTCCACTGGGCCAGTGGCTAGAAGTCGCTGACACTGCCCAGGTGCTGGAATCGACCCGTCGGAGTCCCACAGCCACTCCCGGATTTTTGCCAGGCAAAGTTTTCTGGTCCCTGGTCTCTGTTTCTCTCCTGGGAGCCCATCAAACCCTCTTTTTGTGTCCTCGGGGAGTTCTAGCATGGGGGAGCTGCTGCGCTGCCCGTCTGCTGAGCGGCTGTTTCATGGTGGGCTGGTTTGCAGGGAATCCGAGCACGGGAGACACTGCAGAAGGGGCTGGAGAAAGCCATCCGGGAGAAGCTGCAGAACACGCAGGGCAAGGACTACTCCGACGCCCTGGACATCCTGATCGAAAGCGGCAAGGAGCACGGCAAAGAGCTGACCATGCAGGAGCTGAAGGTGAGAGCAGGGCGGGGGGATCGGTCGGCGGGTTGCGTTCGGTTCCTCCCGTTGGCCAGTTTCCTCCTTCCCTTTCCCCGGTCCCCCACCGCCGTGTCTGTCTCACCCACTGCGGGAGATCGGCAGGCAACTTCTCACGGCCAGCACTAGCTGGGAGCAGCCGGAGCAGGCGGGCACAGAGCGAAACGCAGTGGCAGGGCTGGGTAGAGGCTGGATTAACAGAAGGGTGTTGGCAGGGCGGGCCGGAGGGGTGTCGGCAGGGCAGTGAAGGGAAGCCCCGGGCCTTATTGGCAAAGCCACATACCAGCAGTAGCTCAGCCCTCTCGTGGCCTCTGCGTGGATCAAACCCAGTGCCAGCAGACCAGACTTTCCCCCAAGAGCCACGTTTTTTGGGCCCCCCTATCCCTGGCTTTGGGGAAGGGCATTTCTGGGGAGCAGTAGTATTACAAAGCAGCGCCCTTGGTTTTCACGCATTGAATGAGCATGACTAGTCCTCCCAGAGCTGTTGGGACGTTGGTCGGGGTTCTGTTCCGCCATTGTGCAGGAAGGGAAACTGAGGCACGGAGGGGGTCGCGAGTCTGTGTCTGAGCCAGGGACTAAGGCTTTACTGGTGCCCACACCTGGGTTTCGACTACTAGCCTCACCCTGCGCTTCGTTCCTGACTGCCCACGGGCCGTAAGCTCGGCCATCGGCTTCTTGTAGGCTGTTGGCAACCCCACGGACGCCCTTCAGCTTGGCTGTTTATTTCTGTTGGATTGAACATTGGCTCCAAACCGGCGAGTAGCCACAAATTGCCGGGGGGGGGGGGGGGGGGGAGGAACATGTGGAGAGGAGGAAAGAAAATCCCCTGGGGACTCTTGGGGAGTCCTTTCTGCTGCCCATGCCACGTTAGCCGTTTGACCGGGGAACTTTCTGGCCGTGCAGGGCCTCAGCTGCTCCCTTTGGAGTGAAGTCTGCCCTTTTCCTGGGGGGCATGCTAAACCTGGGGGCGGGGGAGGAAAGAGCACCCCAGACACAGTGCTGGGCAGGAGAGCGTCCGAGCCACCAGCCCCCTGTCTGGCTAGGCAGTGTGGTTGTGCAGATCAGAAGCAATTTAGTTGGGCGTAAAGCCGGAATTGCTCCAGGGAAGCCAAAGCGCTGACCCTCGGGTTGAGGAAACCAGCGTCCGGCACTGTTGTGTGGCTACGTCTACACTATGAGTTTTTGCGGCAGAAAATATGCTAATGAGGAACTCATTAGCATAAGCCACGATCACATTTGCATATTTTCTGCCGATCCGTTTTTGCGCTAGGGGGTTTTTGTGCAAAAACGAGCACTGTGGATGTTTTCTTTTTGTGCAAAAACCCCTTTTCCTGCAGGATCCTTATGCCCCCAGAAAGGAGGCCTACCGATCTTGCGGGAAAAAGGGTTTTTGTGCAAAAAGGAAACGTCCACACCGCTCGTTTTTGCGCTAAAAGCCCAAGCGCAAACACGGATCGGCAGAAAATATGCAGATGAGATCACGACGTATGCTAATGAGGTCCTCGTTTGCATATTTTCTGCCGCGAAAACGCGTAGTGTAGACGTAGCCTGTGTGCGTGTGTGGGATGTGCCAGGGGATGTTGCTTGTTCCTTAGGTAGGCAGATAAGGGGGCTTTGCAGGCTGCTAAGTGCCAAAGGAAGCCCCCCTGGCTGTGGGAAGAGGCTGCCTGTCTGCCCACAGGGGCCAATACCAGATGCCCCAGAGGGAGGGGACACAACAGATAATCCTCACGTGATCCCTCCCCTGCCACCCACCTCCAGACAAACAGAGGCTAGGGCACCATTCCTACACATCCTGGCTAATAGCTATCGATGGACATAACCTCCATGAATCCATCTAGCTCTTTTTGGAACCCTGTTAAAGTTCTAATCTTCACCACATCCTCTGGCAAGGAGTTCCACAGGTTGACTGTGCTCTGAGTGAAGAAAATCTTCCTTTGATTTGTTTTAAACCCGCTGCCTAAGCATTTCATATGGGGGACCCCCTACTTCTTATATTGTGGGAACATGTCAATACGTTTTCCTTATTCACTTTTTCCACACCACTCATGATTTTATAGACCTCTCTCCTATCCCCCCTTTTCTAACCTGAAAAGTCCCAGTCTTTTTACTCCCTCTTCCTACGGCAGCCGTTCCAGCCCCCTCCTCATTTTTGTTGCCCTTTTCGGAACCTTTTCCAATGTACACGTTGGCTACGTCTACACTGGCATGATTTTCCGGAAATGCTTTTAACAGAAAAGTTTTCCGTTAAAAGCGTTTTCGGAAAAATCGCGTCTAGATTGCCAGGATGCTTTTCCGCAAAAGCACTTTTTGCGGAAAAGCATCCGTGGCCAATCTAGACGCACTTTTGCGCAAAAAAGCCCCGATCGCCATTTTCGCCATCGGGGCTTTTTTGCGAAAACAAATCTCAGCTGTCTACACTGGCCCTTTTGCGCAGAAGTCTTTTGGAAAAAGACTTTTGCCCGAACGGGAGCAGCATAATATTTCCGGAAAAGCACTGATGATTTTACAGGAGATCGTCAGTGCTTTTCCGGAAATTCAAGCGGCCAGTGTAGACAGCTGGCAAGTTTTTCTGCAAAATCATTTGATTTTGCGGAAAAACTTGCCAGTCTAGACACAGCCGTTAAGTATTGCGGGGTTTTCTTCTAGCCACTTCTGCCTCGGTGCTGCCAATTCCCTGCAGTTCTGCTCAGCGCCCCTTCCTGCACTCTCATGGGGTGACGTGCCGCAGCCCTACCGCCCGGCAGCCCTGAGGAGAGCTTGGGGCCACACTGGGCCTTGGAAATAAAATGTCTTTCGGGGACCAGGCTGTGGCGAAACAAAGCTGCTTCCAGCCGGGACCTAGTGCCAGAGTTGAGCTTCTGCTGGCGGCCGGCCGGGCACGACCCCGTTCTAGTCTGTGCCCCTGTCCGAAGGCAGCACCGTGGTTGTAAGCCTCCTCGGCTATAACCCCGGGTTCCTTTTTTTGGCCTCCAGGATGGCACCTTGGAGCTGATCTTTGCAGCCTACGCGACCACGGCCAGCGCCAGCACCTCTCTGGTCATGCAGCTGCTGAAGCATCCCGGCGTGCTGGAGAAGCTCCGGGAAGAGCTCCGCAGCCAAGGAATCTTGCACAACGGCTGCCTCTGTGAAGGTTCCCTCCGGCTGGACACCATCGGCAGCCTCCACTACCTGGACTGCGTGATCAAGGAAGTGCTCCGGCTCTTCACCCCCATCTCCGGCGGGTACCGGACGGTGCTGCAGACCTTCGAGCTGGACGTGAGTGCGACGGCCCGGGGGCGCTGGCGTTTCCCTTGCGCCTTCTCCCCCGATAGGGGTGGCGGGTGCTTTGTAGGGACGCCCGGCGGGGTCTCTGCCTCGCCTGCTGGAACAGAGCCACCACTGGGGTGGACGCTGGCAGCTTATCATCAGGCAGGCCAATGGGACACAAGGGTAGGACAGGCCACTGGCTGGGTACTGACTCAGACTGTAGGAGACCTCTGGGATGTGTTGTGAGCAAGACACCTCTGGGATGTGTTGTGAGCAAGACACGAGAAGTCATTCTTCCGCTCTCCTCTGCACTGGTTAGGCCTCAGTTGGAGTGTTGTGTCCAGTTCTGGGCACCGCATTTCAGGAAAGATGTGGAGAAATTGGAGAGAGTCCAGAGAAGAGCAACAAGAATGATGAAAAGTCTAGAGAACAGGAGCTATGAAGGAAGGCTGAAAGAATTGGGTTTGTTTAGTTTAGAAAAGAGAAGATTGAGGGGGGACATGATAGTCGTTTTCAAGTATCTAAAAGGGTGTCTTAAGGAGGAGGGAGAAAAAATTTTCATCTTGGCCTCTGAGGATAGGACAAGAAGCAATGGGCTTAAACTGCAGCAAGGGAGGTTTAGGTTGGACGTTAGGAAAATCTTCCCTGTCAGAGTGGTTAAACCCTGGAATAAATTGCCCAGGGAGGTTGTGGAATCCCCATCTGTGGAGATATTGAAGAGCAGGTTAGATAAATGTCTATCAGGGATGGTCTAGACAGTATTTGGTCCTGCCATGAGGGCAGGGGACTGGACTCGATGACCTCTCGAGGTCCCTTCCAGTCCTAGTATTCTATGATTCTATGATTATCAGAGTCCAGTCCCTGCTGCCGCAGGTCACCAGTCTTACCATCCTGATCCTACGCTTTGCCAGCGCCATCATAAAACCAGTTCAGTCCATCCCCCCGCCCTTCTGGTGAGGCCGTACTGGACCAATCTCCTCTGGTGGTTAGAAACCACCATTACATTCCCAGCCTCAGTTTATTCCTGGCTGGTCGATGCTCAGTTGCTCTTGTGGCCCCCTTGTGCTTTATTTGAAATCGCTCCTCGCTCTCCCTGGTGCTTACCCTGCCGACGTCCTTCGAGCTATCAGAGCCCCCTCCTGGCCTTCGTTTTTCTAGGCTGAATAAGCCCAGCTCTGATTGTTTCCTCCTCTTTCCCCCGATCGTCCGTCCCTGCACCTGTTCCAGTTCAAATGCTTCTTTCTTGAAGATGGGTGGCCAGACTCGTCCATCATATTTTCGTTGGTGTTTTATCAGGGCCTTGTGTGGCAGCTTAAATACCTGGTTGGATACATCCTAGGCTCACATTTGGTGGCTGGGGTTTTGTTTACAGCTGCACCACACGGGCGGTTCCTAGTTGTCTTGCGGTCGATGAATACACCCTGGTCTTTCTCCTCGTCTGTCATTTCCAACGGATGAACCTGTTACAGTGGAAATTCTTGTTATTGAGGGTCACTTTCTGCTGACACCTTTGCTAATGGCTTGCATCCCTTTGGCTTTTCCCCTTCAGAGGTGTCTTCTCCAGTGATGGCTCTGGCTCCCATCTTGCCCATCCCACGCAGGGCATTTGTGTTTGAAAACCACCATCATGTCTCTCTGTCTTCTCTTTTCTAAACTAAACAAGCCCAATTCTTTCCGACTTCCCTCATCGCTCATGTTCTCTAGACCTTTCATCATTCTTGTTGCTCTTCTCTGGACCCTCTCCAATTTCTCCACATCTTCCCTGAAATGTGGGGCCCAGAACTGGACACAATACTCCAACTGAGGCCTAATCAGCACAGAGTAGAGCGGAAGAATGACTCCTCGTGGCTTGTGCACAACACTCCTGTTCATGCCTCCCAGAACCATGTTCTGTTAATGATTGGGGGACCTCACTACGTCCCCACGTCCCCTTCCAACGCAGCGGCTTCACTCAGCTCACGTGGTCTCATTCGGTGTATGGCCATGTTCCCGTTGACACCTTTTTGTTTCTCTCTCCCCTTGCCTCCTCTCTAGGGCTTTCAAATTCCCAAAGGCTGGAGCGTCATGTACAGCATCCGGGACACGCACGACACCGCGCCCGTGTTCAAGGACGTGGACGTCTTTGACCCCGATCGCTTTGGGCAAGACCGCACCGAAGACAAAGACGGCAGGTTCCACTACCTCCCCTTTGGCGGGGGTGTACGGACCTGTCTCGGCAAACACCTGGCCAAGCTTTTCTTGAAGGCGCTCGCCATCGAGCTGGCCAGCACGAGCCGGTTCGAGCTAGCCACCAGGACTTTCCCGAGAATCACGCTGGTCCCGGTGGTCCACCCCGTCGATGGACTCAAGGTCAAATTCTTTGGACTGGATTCCAACCAGAACGAGATCCTGACAGAGACAGAAACCATGCTGGGGGCGACGGTGTAAGCTGACTTTTCCTTCGCCGGGGGAGGGCCAATGGGGGTGGGAAAAGGGGCGGAATGACAGGAGGAAACAGGAGAAGAGGTGTCTCCACCACAGTAACCTCGCAGAACCTCCCGTTCGAGACTTTCTCCCACAGCCAAGCTGCCAAAACCATTGTTATTCCTGTGGGGAAAGTACCAGGGGATTCGCAGGTTTGGTTTTGTCTTCAAAAGGAGGAATTTCAAACACTAGGAGAGCTGGGACGGCTTGACCATACACAGTATATAAATATTCTGTATCTAGGTAAAGCGTTCTGCTGCAGGAAAGGTGGCAGAGGATGCTTGTTCTAGGAAAAGCATTTGAAATTCGCTCGCCATCAGAGGTCTCGCTGCCCCATGCACCTCCGCGGAACCCGGCCAGGAGGGGATAGCAAGATCTGACGGCAGGCAGCTACCTCTGGTGGCCTTTGCTCTTTTGGAACAGTGTTACGTTAGTTGGTGATAAGTGTTTGGGGTTGTTTGCTTTCTTTGGAGAGAACGATGAACCGGTTTTTCCCCTCCCTCCCCCTCGCGATCCCTAAACCCTTCTAAGCGCTTTGCAATTCTGAGGCGTCTCTCGACAGCATCTGGGGAAGAGAACGCCATGTTCCGGTGACCGCGGCCCCTGCCTGTCAATGCTGGGACGTGCATTCTGGGGAACCGCACGCACGCGAAACCTGGCACCAGTTTGGCTTCCGGCGCGACCGCTGGGGCCGCTGCAAGGACCACTGGGCTGCTAACGGCGGCGAGGCCGGCCGGATGTGGCGTTCTGTTCTGCCTGTGCTTAACAAAGCCATTCGATCTGTACCGGGGGACAAGGAATGGTCACGTTCTGCCCTCTGATGGGAGTTTCTCCTGCGCTCCAGTGCGGGCTGATCTCACTTCAGAGGGCAGGACTGGAGTCTCCGACGCGGACATTTTTGAAATTGCCTGCTGCTGCTACATGGCATGTGCTTAACTGTTCTTTCCCTCACCCCGTCTGGTCCCTCCCAATCCCAGAGTTTCGCAGTGAGCTGTGTTATTTTTGCCTTCTCTCCGGATCCCTCGGTGTGTGCACTGAACTCTGAACCACATGGATTTCATAAACTGTCCTGGGGTGCTGCTAAGGAACGTGGTTCTGGTCAGGCAGATCTTTTCACGCCACAGCTGCGGAACTCGTGGCCAGCCACACCCACAGCTGCCACGGTCCCCTGTCCCCCGAGGGACCATTAAAGAGTTGGTGGTGAGAAGAAGGCTTCTTCTGAGCTAACCTTTCCCCCTGCCATAAGAAGCTCTTCTGGGAGTGTTTGTCACGGCACGTGACCTGTCAGGGATGCAACCCCTTATGACAGTCGCCAGGATCCGTGCATGCCGCCCGAACTTGAAGCAGGAGTGTTCCTCCGAAATGGGGTTGCCAGAGTAGTTGCCTGGCAACTACTCTGAAATCAAGCGAGGCCTGTAGAGAAGTGTTTGGATCCTCAGCATTCAGGCATGTCTGGATCTAGCGTTTTGGTGCAGGTCCATCTTGAATTTAAAAAAGCTCCTGGTCTGAATGTTTAGTTTCCAGAGATGCTGAGCACACCCTGTTCCTGCTTCAGCTTCTGCCCTCAGTCATCAGCAGCCTCTCCTGCGTGCCTAGTGGCGGGGCGTGTGTTTGGCAGCTGGCAAACTACATTTACCGCAGCTGCTTTGCAGCAGCCATGGTCAATGACTGGCAGTCTCAGGGAAGAGAAATCTCTCGCAATTGTCCAAGTCAGGCACGCTGTCCATCTGAGCTGCAAGCACTGACTTCTTACAGACCTGGCAGTACACTCACCCTAGTCTCGGGTAGATTTGCTGTAACAGGGGCATCTCAAACCGTGCGTCAGGCAGAAAAGGAGAGACACAAGCGCCAGATAGAACTACCCACTCGACTTGAGTGGCAATGAGACGGTTGTGGGTGGACCGCTTGTTTCTGCCTGTCTTTGTCAGGATAAAACTGAGGAGCTGAAATCTGATGGTTGGCAGGCGTAGCTTTTGAAACAGGGATGAATCGGTGGAAGGCTCCGAGGCAGTGCTGAGCTGAAAGATGCTGAAGGTTTTAGCTAGTCATTCACCCGTCCAGGATCAATAGACTTTGGCGGTTGCTTAGAAGGGGAGGCACTAAAGATGTAATTATCCCTTTAACCGTGCTGCCAGAAATCCTGTTAGAAGTTCATGGACGGAAAAACGTATGCACGTAAGCTTCTGGGAGTGTGTGTGATGGGGGTTAACGTGGTTGTTTCTGAGGCTTGCTGCTCTATAATCTCTCTGTGGCTATGTCACAGAAGGTTTTGATTTTAACAGGGATTGGTCTGAACTGAGACTCTGTATCTTCTGAACACCGAAGTTCAGATCCAGGTTGGGATGTGGCAGCTGGCCTGTAATCTCTACGGTTGTCGGAACCATAACGCAGATCGAAATCCTCCCTAGCGAAGGGTGAATCAGGCCCGCACCCCACACTCAGAAAGGTTGTGATCCAAATGTGGGTCTTCACCCTCCTCGGGTCTCTCTTTCCATGGAAACTTCACAAGCTCAGGCTTTCTTGTGAAATGGCTGGCGTTCCCTGTCCCAGGTAGAAAGGTATCTATCAATGGATCTCCACATATTTCTCAATGGGCTCAAGTTGCAGTGGGGGAGGTCTAGGTTGGATATTAGGAAAAACGATTTTCCGAGGCGGAAAGCACTGGGATGCGTTGCCTAGGGGGAGGGTGGAATCTCCAGTCCTGGTGGTTTTTTAGGCCTGGGTCTGCTTTGAGCGGGAGATTGGACTAGGGGACCTCTGGATCAGCCCTAATTGATGATTTCGTGGTGATCCACAGAATTAAACATTTTGAGAATCGTGGAGAAGAGAGCATGGGGAATGGAGGTGGTCCATAGGATAAAAATTAGCTCGAGAACCACTGTCTTTGTATGTCATACCCAGTTTTCAGGCTTTGATAAATTCTGTTTTCAAGCTGTCTGTAAAAGCCACTTACAACCCCACAATCATTCTGAAAACATGAGTTGGTGGGGACACAGAGGACAAGGGAAGGAGAAGAGGACAACTGAAAAAAGTAGTGTGTGTTGGGGGGCAGGGGGAGTTTTTCCATTGACTTCAACTGACTTCAGATCAAATCCCATCAAATAACCATTAGCAAAATGTTTTCTGAGATATGTTTAGAAGGGCATTGTACTCACAGAAGATCAGTAAAGGGATTCATTAAAAAAAATTCATTACAAAATAAAAACCAAACCGGAGAGAGATAAATGTAAGA
This sequence comes from Pelodiscus sinensis, assembly GCF_052426305.1. Classification (NCBI taxonomy): domain Eukaryota; kingdom Metazoa; phylum Chordata; order Testudines; family Trionychidae; genus Pelodiscus; species Pelodiscus sinensis. The sequence continues at coordinate 4,201,477 of NC_143055.1, read as the reverse complement.
TGCATACATCTATCTATTTTATATATATATATCTATATATATATATATTTGTGTGTGTGTATGTGTTTCTTATCTAAACATAAATAGATCATGCTTTTGATTTACCATTCCTAACTAATATAACTTGACTAAAAAAAGTTGCTGCAGTGGATTTGCAGAATAAAGCACTTTGAATCTCAGAATTTTTTTTTTCCTAGCACAGTCCAATTCGCTATATTATTATTTTATACACAAATTTTTTTGGTCTGTCTTTATAAACTATTATAAGTACTATTTTTGTTATAATTCAAAATAGATATTTAGTATAAAAGTTTTGCTGTTAAATATTTGTTATTTAGTAAAATATGAATTTTTTTCTCTTTATTGTAAACTTTGTCTGGAAAAAATATTAATATGTTTTATCGCAGTTGTTTTTAATCTTTAAAAAAAGCACTTGGGGGGTATTTTTGGTTATGAAATTGGTGCCGTGTGAACATGTGTTTCAGTCATGTGGTTTTTTAATGTGTATATAATATTATGTGTCACATATTAAAATGGATGTTGTGTATTTTGTGATCTTAAAAAAATAATCGATGTGGATATTTTATAGACTTCCATAATAAAAGAGTTGAATCTCCAGACATTCTCTGCTTATTGCAGGACTGCTAGACCCCTCTTTAGGAAGTTATTAAAATGACTGATAGTCATTCTGGGACTTAACCCTGCTCCCAAAATTTAGGATTTTCATTGTCCCAAAACTGCATACTAGTTTTTTTTTTTAAACATCTGTGATACATCTGGAACTGACTGCTGTTGGATATCAAACTAGATGCTTATGAGTCCAATCTAGTCTGTCAGTTCAAGTCACACGTTACTGCCCAGTGAAGCATTTTCTGGTACCAAGGGCAGTGTTATTTTGAAATAACTCACGTGAGTTCCAAATAGCAAGGCGAGCGTCTGGGCAGCAAGCCCGCTATTTCAAAATTATTTTGAAGTAACAGGCTTCTTATTCTGGAATGATGCACTCTCTTTTCACGAGGAATAATGCCTATTTTGAAATTGCTATTTCGAAGTAGCTGTAGGGCGGACACTGCTGTTTCGAACTAGTTCCTTCCCCCGGACCATTCAAAGTAATTACTCCCTAGTGTTTCCTGGGGCTCTAAATCGAGCATCCACATTTGGGGAGCCTGCTCGGACTAATTTCGAGGCTTCCCTGTAGTGTGGACGTGCTACTTCGAAATCGTTATTTCGGGAGTTATTATTCTGAAATAACTTATTTTGAAATACTTGTGGGCTGTGTCTAGACTGGCAAGTTTTTCCGCAAAATCAAATGATTTTGGGGAAAAACTTGCCAGCTGTCTACACTGGCCGCTTGAATTTCCGGAAAAGCACTGACGATCTCATGTAAAATCATCAGTGCTTTTGCGGAAATACTATGCTGCTCCCGTTCGGGCAAAAGTCTTTTTCCAAAAGACTTTTGCGCAAAAGGGCCAGTGTAGACAGCTCAGATTTGTTTTCCGCAAAAAAGCCCCAATGGCGAAAATGGCGATCGGGGCTTTTTTGCGGAAAACCACGTCTAGTTTGGCCACGGACGCTTTTCCGCAAAAAGTGCTTTTGCGGAAAAGCATCCTGCCAATCTAGACGTGCTTTTCCGAAAATGCTTTTAACGGAAAACTTTTCCGTTAAAAGCATTTTCGGAAAATCATGCCAGTGTAGACGTAGCCGTGTAGTGGAGACATACGCTAAGAGATCCAAGTGGTCGACCCATCTGCCATCCAGGGCTGTGAAAAATCCGCATGGAGCAACATGGCTAAACTGATCTAAATGCCCATCTAGACAGCTCGAGGTTGATAGAGGAATTATTTTCTCGATCTAGCCATTGCTTCTTGGGGAACTGGATTTACTATGATTCTCCTGTCACTGCAGGAAGAGTGTATGCTAAAGCGCGACAGCGGTACAGCTGCAGGAGAGTTGTACGCGTAAATATAGGCTAAGTTTCAGTCGGTTACCCAGAGGGACTGCTGCTAGAGAGGAAAAGCCAATTCAGTCTCCACCGGCCCCACCTTTGACATCTCTGCTGCATTTTCATAGCTTATAAAGCCGGAAATGGCTACTTGATCACCTAATCTGACCTGCATAACACAGGGCATGCAATTTCCCTGCACGAATTCCTGATTGAACTGGAGCAGAGTTTCTAGAAATACATCCGATCTTGATTTTAAAAATTGCCAGTGCTGGGGATCCTCCACGACCTTTTATAAATCCTTCCAATGGTTAACCCTCCCTATTACTACTCACGAATCCCATTGAGACTCCCAAGGGTTGCCTTTGCCCTGTTAGCACGCTGGCCTAGCCGGAACTCAGAGTCACACGATCAGAGCCCTGCAAATCTGCGGATATCGCTGTATATCCGCAGGTCTCTGCGTCCGTGGGTGTCAGTGCCGATATCCACGGCTCATTTCTGCAGCTAGAGGTGCAGATACACCGTTTGGATCCCCGCAGGGCTCTACACTTGCTTTCGACAGGCAGGCTCCCCTGCCCGCTGAGGGTGACTTCAACGTCTTTCATAATGGCCAGAAATTTTAGAACTTGTCCTGGCACTTGACTCTTCCACCTCCTGCAAGTGACAGACTCTCCCCCACTAGGCTGTCTGCCCTGCCCCCTCTTCCTGCCCCTACCCTCCGCTGTCTGCCCCAGCCCTGCCCCCTCTTCCTGCCCCGTCCCCCCGCTGTCTGCCCCAGCCCTGCCCCCTCTTCCTGCCCCGTCCCCCCGCTGTCTGCCCCTGCCCTGCCCCCTCTTTCTGGCCCGTCCCCCGCTGTCTAACCCTGCCCTGCCCCCTCTTCCTGCCCCGTCCCCCGCTGTCTGCCCCAGCCCTGCCCCCTCTTCCTGCCCCTACCCTCCGCTGTCTGCCCCTGCCCCTGCCCCCTCTTCCTGCCCCGTCCCCCCGCTGTCTGCCCCAGCCCTGCCCCCTCTTCCTGCCCCATCCCCCGCTGTCTGCCCCAGCCCTGCCTCCTCTTCCTGCCCCGTCCCCCGCTGTCTGCCCCAGCCCTGCCCCCTCTTCCTGCCCCGTCCCCCCGCTGTCTGCCCCTGCCCCCTCTTCCTGCCCCGTCCCCCCGCTGTCTGCCCCAGCCCTGCCCCCTCTTCCTGCCCCGTCCCCCCGCTGTCTGCCCCAGCCCTGCCCCCTCTTCCTGCCCCGTCCCCCCGCTGTCTGCCCCAGCCCTGCCTCCTCTTCCTGCCCCGTCCCCCGCTGTCTGCCCCAGCCCTGCCCCCTCTTCCTGCCCCGTCCCCCGCTGTCTGCCCCTGCCCCTGCCCCCTCTTCCTGCCCCGTCCCCCGCTGTCTGCCCCAGCCCTGCCCCCTCTTCCTGCCCCGTCCCCCCGCTGTCTGCCCCAGCCCTGCCCCCTCTTCCTGCCCCGTCCCCCAGCTGTCTGCCCTCCTCCCCCAGCTGGCTTTCCCTCAGCCTCTGGCCTCCCCAGCTGCCCCCTATCCCTGGCCATAGAGACGCGGCCAGGCTGCCCCCAGGCTCTTGCCATCCAGAGCGCCGCGTCTCTATGGCCGCAAGTGGAGGTGCTAGGATTGGGGCTCCGCGCTCCGGGGCCCCAGAGCTGCAGCCTAGCACACCCCTAAGTGCAAGCCGAGCAGCTGGCAGCCCCCCAAGCCCCGCCCCGTGTGCAGGCGGGAGATGCTGGGCGAGGGCCGGAGGCTGAGGTCCCTGGCGCTTGGCGGGAGGGGGATGCCGTGGGGGAAGGGGTGCTGCTACCCCCCCCCCCCACAGCCAGTCAGGTGTGGGGGGAGGGGTGATACAGCCCCAGTCGGGGACTAAAAGGGGAAGGTTGGGGGGAAGGGGTGATGCTGCTGCAAGTGCCCCCAAGCAGGTGGGGGGGAGGGGGCACTGCTGCCTCAGCCAAGTGTCAGAGGGTGAAGCCGTGGGGGGTGGGGTGCTGCTGCCCCAACCAAGGCTATGGGAGGGGGTGCTAGTTTCCCACGTCAGGGTGATCTGGTGCCCTTTTCCTCTGCTTTTAGCCCCCCCCCCACTCCCTGTTACCTTTACCCCTGCCCCCTGCATCTTCCAGCCTCCTGGGCCTCCACCACGTGAAACTGCAGCATGGGGGGTGCGCCCGTCCGCCCAGCTCCACCTCTCGCGTCCGCACCCTTGGCCCAGTGCTCCTGCGTCTCCTCTGCGCTAGCCTTCCAACCCCTCAGGTACCTCTCTGGGGCCCGGGGGTGGGGCGCTGCCTCCCGTCGGCACCAAGGCCATCGGCACCTCTCGTCGGCACCAAGGGGTCATAGTGGACCACAAGTTGAATATGAGTCAACAGTGTGATGCTGTTGCAAAAAAAGCAAATATGATTCTAGGTTGTAGCAACAGGTGTGTTGTAAGCAAAACTCGTGAAGTCATTCTGCCGCTCTACTCTGCACTAGTTAGGCCTCAGCTGGAGTACTGTGTCCAGTTCTGGGCGCCACATTTCAAGAAAGATGTGGAGAAATTGGAAAGGGTACAGAGAAGAGCGACAAGAATGATTAAAGGTTTAGAGAACATGACCTATGAAGCCAGGCTTCATGAACTGGGCTTGTTTAGTTTGGAAAAAAGAAGATTAAGGGGGGACATGATAGCGGTTTTCAAATATCTAAAAGGGTGTCACAAGGAGGAAGGAGAAAATTTGTTCCTCTTGGTTTCTGAGGACAGGACAAGGAGTAATGGGCTTAAAGTGCAGCAGGGGAGGTTTAGATTGGACATTAGGAAAAAATTCCTAACTGTCAGGGTGGTCAAATATTGGAATAAATTGCCAAGGGAGGTGGTGGAATCTCCCTCTCTGGAGATATTTAAGAACAGGTTAGATAGACATCTGTCAGGGATGGTGTAGACGGAGCTTGGTCCTGCCTTGAGGGCGGGGGGCTGGACTCGATGGCCTCTTGAGGTCCCTTCCAGTCCTATTATTCTATGATTCTATGATAAGGCGGCCCGGCTAGCAGGCTTCTGCCAGGCCTTGCAAACTCACATCTCTGCCACCACGAGCCTGGGCAGGCTGAGAGTCAGGCTTTGAGCACCCTGAAAATTCCATGTGGGTGCCCCCTCCCGCTGTGGCAGACCCCCCCCCATTGCTTTATGAAATTGTCTTGTGAATATAGATGTATGTATGAGCCAGTGTCATTAGTCAAAGGTACAGGCAGTCCCCGGGTTACGTACAAGATAGGGACTGTAGGTTTGTTCTTAAGTTGAATTTGTATGTAAGTCGGATCTGGTACATATTGTAGGGGAAACTCTAGCCAAACATTTCTCCAGAGCTCAGTTTTATTCTCCCACACCTCACTTCCCTGAGTCCTTTATTCTCAAGCTGAGGTGTCCGCTGAGAAAAGCCGCTCCGCGTCTCCCTGGTCTGCTTGGGGGGGAGGGGACCCTAGCTTCGCGTCTCCCTGGTCTATTGGGGGGAAGCAGCTAGTGCGGGGTTGCCTCACCCCGTTTGTAAGTAGGGCTCCGATGTAAGTCGGATCCATGTAACCCGGGGACTGCCTGTACTTTGGACAAAATCCCTCGTTACCCATCCATTGGAACTCTATGCTCTGTTGGATTTGTGGCTCTTAGTTTGGTGTGCGTATCACTCTTGCGTGTAACGTTAGAGACATGGGAACGGTTTATCGTGTTAAATGTGCCAATGAAAGCCATGAAGGGTTTTCCAACACTCGAACACCTCAGTGTCTGACTGATCACCTTCCTTTGTCCTTTAAGACTAAACAGTGGTTGGTCTTAGGAAGGCATGTGACGCCCCCAACTGGTTGGGTAATTTTCCATAGAAGGGGGAATATAGAAACAAAGAATTCCTGCCCAAAAGGAAGTGTATTTACGATGCAAAGTTTTCAGGCTCTTTGGCTGGCGTGAGACACCCAGGCTGTGTCTACATTGACGCGATCTGGCACAAAAGCGACTGCTTTTGTGCAAATACTTGCTGCCTGTCTACACTGGCCGCGAGTTCTTGCGCAAGAATGCTTACGTTCTAATGTATGAAATCAGTGCTTCTTGCGTGAGAACTATGATGCTCCCGCTCAGGAATAAGCCCTCTTGCGCAACTGTTCTTGCGCAAGAGGCCAGTGTAGACCGGCAACATGAATTTCTTGCGCAAGAAAGCCCGATGGTTAAAATGGCCATCAGAGCTTTCTTGGCAAGAGAGCGTCTACACTGGCACGGATGCTCTTGTGCAAAAGCACATCTCTTGTGCAAACGCACATGCCAGTGTAGACACTCTCTTCTGGAAGATTTTTTGCACAAGATCATGCCAGTGTAGACGTGTAGATCATGCCAGTATAGATCATGCCAGTGTAGCCCCAAGGAAGTAACCAGGCATCCTTCAGAGAAAAGATCTTCCCTGGCTTGGAGGTTTAGCTGAAATAAGAACAGTTTTAGGGTAAGTTTGCAATGAGCTTTACCGTGTTAGAACAAGCTGTGGGTTTTCTGTTTATGCTAAATTTGTAATTTACTTGGCTCTGTTTTTCACGTGCAACCACTTATATCCTACTGTTTGGGTATGTCGAGAGACTACATGGTTCTGTCAACAGAGCCATGTAAACAAGCTACCCGACATGGTCAATGAAGCGAGGATTTAAATAATCCCCGCTTCATTAAAATAAAAATGGCCGCCGCGCTGTGCCGACAATTGGCTGATCCCGCACAGCGCGGGAGTCTAGACGCAGATCGGTCGACAAAGAAAGCCTTTGTCGACCGATCCCTTATGTCTCGTGAACCGAGGCTTACAGGATCGGTCGTCAAAGGCTTCCCTTGCCGACGGCGCCACTTCTAGACTGCTGCACTGTGCCGGATCAGCTGATTGTCCGCACGGTGCGGCGGCCATTTTTATTTTAAAGAAGTGGGGATTATTTAAATCCCCGCTTCATTGACTATGTCGGGTAAGCTAGTTTACATGGCTCTGTCGACAGAACCATGTAGTCTAGACACACCCTTTGTGCTTAATAGCGTCACTTTTATTTACTATCAACCCCAGTTAATTGTTACTTGGGGAAGCCATTGGCGTGTGCGTCCTCGTTTCATTGCTAGAGGGGGCTTGCCCGAAGGGTTTATTTGGGGTTCTGATCCCAGTTGGGGGTTACGTGGTTGCTGTGCCTGCCACGACATTCTCCGACCTGAAGTGATTTAGCGTCTGCTTTGCTCTTCAGAGGGGGAGTTGATCAGAGTTGGCAAGGCGGGGGAGGGGAGTAGGAATCTGGCTTAAGAGTTGGTTCCCCCCCAGCACCGTCTCCACCGGGGGCAGGGGCGGTAGAGGCAAAGCGGGGGCTCTTACCACATTTATAAAGTGAAAGCACGGGGGGGGGGGAATACCAGGCGTGAGCTGGGGCAGCTGATTCCCTGCTTGCGCCTGGTCCCCACCCCTAGCTTCTCGTCCACCTTTTAAATATATTAAGAGCCTGCTGGCTCTTAAAACATTTAAACGGCAGAGCTGCAGTGGGGTTATTTCTCAGGGCCGGGAGCTAACCCTGCTGCGGCTCCGCCATTTCCCCCGCTTATCGACTAATCGATAAGGGAATTCCATTGACCAGTCGATTAGTTGATTCAACACCATTTAACCTCCCTGGGACACACCGCAGCCTTAAATGCCATCTGCATGACCAGTTTCTGAATGGCTCGCCTTGAAGCCCACTCGAACTTTAAAAGCTGGCAGCCTTATGCCCTTTGTCGGCTGCCTCACAGTGTTGGGGAGGACCGGTCAGCGGTCGTGAAGCCAAGGTGGTATGGTGCAATGACTACGGATAAGAATTTCTGCTACCTGGGGACTACGGTGCTGGATGCAATAGAAAGAGTCTCTCTATTAGCCTCTCTCTCTCTCTCTCTCTCTCACACACACACACGATGTCTAGACTGCTGCTTTTGGAAGAAGCTTTTCTGAAAGAGACCTTCCAAAAAAACTTCCAAAAGAGAGTGTCCACTCTGCAAAAGCTCATCGAAAACCCCATCTGTTTTTTCGAAAGATAGCGTCCATTCAGTGTGGACGCTAATCTCACAATTAAGCTGTGATTACTATGGACGGGGTGGCCACCAGGGCACCTGAGCTTTTTCCTCTTTCCTCTTCTTCTGAAAGAACTCCCTCTTCCCTGCCACACACCCCTTTTTCCGAAAGAGCTCTTGCGCAAAAAGGCTTCTCCGGCGTAGAATGAGGAGTGCCAATGTCGGAAAAGCCCGTTTGCGCGTTTGATTTTCTTTAGGAAGCACGCAACTGCAGTGTGGATGTAAGTGAAGTTTTTTCGGAAAAACGGCTGTTTTTCCGAAAAAAAAAGCTCTGTAGTGTAGACGGACCCTGAGAGAGAAAGTGAGACAGAGAACACCTGTGAAAGAGACTTTATTTTGTTTTATTTTAGTAATTTGCTTTCTCAGAAAGGATTGCGACCATGCCGCTGCCTGTAAAGAACTCCGGAAAATGAACTGTTCTGCAAACCCTTTGCCACAGTCTCATTCAAAGGAAAGAGCGCCGAGGAATTAAGAGAGCCCTTTCTGGTTCACTGGAAAATATGACCATGCGTCCCAAGACGGTGCCCCTTCGGTTCAGCCAGATAATCCAAAGTTGCATTTCCTTCCTTTTGGGGCTGAGCGTTCCCACTGCCTTGCAAAGCAAAGGACTCCAATTATGGAATCATCCTGCTGGGGCAAACTCAATGCGTCTGTTACGTCCGTCGCCAAACCATCCCAGGCTTTTGCTCACTCCTAGTTAGAGCCAACTTCCAAACTCTACCCAAGCTGAAAGGGCCAACGTGTCGCCTCCTTGCATTTTTTCTCTTCCAACATATGATGCATTTCTAATACCTGTCTGTCACCTTTTTGGCAGAGGGAAAGGTCATTTCCTGTTGGTCTTTTCTCCCTGAGATTTCTTGCCCTCCCCCCCTTCTTCATTTTATTTATTTTTTTATTTATGACTTTTATGGAAAAGCCGCACTACCCGAGAGAGGGATGCTGTGGCTAACCTTGCTCCAACAGAAGCACAGAGCTTTATAGGTGGGTCTCACGGGGCGTTCCATATGGCAGGGCAGGTCATTCCGACTCCGTGTACTTTCCATTCTGCTTCGGGACGGAGTTTCACGTTACGCGCTTGGTTTTAACTTTCGCTGAACTCCTGGAAAGTTTCTTTTGAAGAGGTGGGGGCGTGTGCGTGCAAGTAGAAAGGGGTATTTTCTGGACACGGCCCCCTAGAGAGACCTTGCTTGTGAAATGAAACGGGCTGCAGGAGCGGCTTGGCTTCCCCTTGTTCAGGGGCTGCGGTATGGCTTTAATTTGCAAGTCAAGAGTAGACGTTAGGTTTTGGCCCTGTTTGCAACATTCCTAATGAGAGGTGGTTGCCTGGGGCAAATGGAGAAGGACAGTGGCAGGTCAGTTGGGGCCAAAGTGTAGTTTAAATGTTACTGAACTTATGCTGTTTGAATGATTGTTTTTTTAAAAACATCTCAGACCCCAATTTTGGGTTATTTTTGATGGGACTCAGAGATCCCCTGCATGGTCCTGGAAGCTGTGGAGTGCCTATTCTTCACCTTGTGTAACCCACATAAGAATGGCCGTACTGGGTCAGACCAAAGGTCCATCTAGCCCAGGATCCTGTCTGCTGACAGGGGCCGATACCAGATGCTCCAGAGGGAGGGAACAGAACAGGTAATTCTCATGTGATCCCTCTCCTGTCACCCATATCCAGAGAAACAGAGGCTAGGGACACCATTCCTACCCATCCTGGCTAATAGTCATTGATGGACCTAACCTCCATGGATTTATCTAGCTCTTTTTTGAACCTTAAAGTCCTGGCCATCACCACATCCTCTGGCAAGGAGTTCCACAGGTTGACTGTGCGCTGAGTGAACATGAGAACATAAGAATGGCCATCCTGGGTCAGACCAAAGGTCCATCTAGTCCGGCATCCTGTCTGCTGACAGTGGCCAATGCCAGATGCCCCAGAGGGAAGGACCACAACACAGTCCCTCTCCAGTCACCTACTTCCAGAGAAAAGTGAAGAAAAATGTCCTTTTGTTTGTATACCCACTAGCCAATGTGTAGTAGACTTCCTTCTCCATTTGTGATCCTCAGATTTTAGGAGTCTGTTCTAGGAGGCAGCTACAGGAGTTAGTCAAGATGTGTAGTCACTTGTGTTTTTCAACACTTGGGGTCCTGGAGAGAGTCCCTGCTGAGGACCAAAGTCAGATTGTCAAGATAGGGATGCAACCCCATGTCTTTGGTATTGCTAAGCCTCTGGCTCCTAGAGACTGGTATGGGGAATGAGATGGATCCTTTGATAATTGCCCTGTTCTATTCATGGTACTGGCCGCTGTAGGACGACACGGATACTAACCCAGAGGGACCATTCTTCTGGCAATTTTTACGTTCTAATGTTTCAATTGACTTCAACGGGGGGCGCATTTGACACTTGCACTGGAGTGAAGTTCAGCATCAGCCTCTGACGTGTGCTTGCGGCGCCTATTTCGATCATGAGCTCAACCAATATCCTGAATCTAAAGATCCCAGAATTCTGGAGATGCTGAAAATTCTGGAGCTGTTGAAAATGACGGCGGGTCAAGGACAGAGGATGTCAGACCAAGGGAAGTCCACTTACCTGTCCAGAGGCTCCTGGAATCCAGCTCCTGGCATTCCTAGTATCTACAGGACATGGTAGAGTCCGTCCCTATGTTTTTGGTCCCTCACAGTAAGGGCTGGGCTTTGGGGTTCATCTCCTGTATCACAGCGGATACAATCTATAGCCCTGTATTCTGTATCTGCCAAGGGCCAATGGTAGATGCTTTAGAGAAGGTGTAAGAACCTGGAAGTGTGCAGATGGGGAATAATCCGCCCTTCACGCTAGCTTTCATCCTGATCTTTGATATTTAAGAAATTCGCTTAAGCGCTGACACATGAGATTCGCTAACCCTTCTACAGTTTTGTGATACTTAATTATGACTAAATATTTCTGATACCCAAATAAATATCCAATCACAATTTTAAAGGAAGATAAATGCCCAATCCCCAATTTGGAAAATTGCCAAAAAAGATGAACGCCAATTGAGCGGCAAATAGTTTATGCTAAAATTTTGATTTCTTTGAAGGTCTTTCCCTCCCGCCCCCCTTTTCCAAAAGTATGGATTTTCTATTGTTTCACGCCAGAAATGTAAATCAATCCTAGAATCCTAGAATCCCAGGGCTGCAAGAGACCTCAGGAGTCATAGAGTCCAACCTCCTGCCCAAAGCTGGACCAAACCCAACTCAAGCAGCCCAGCCAGGGCTTGGTCCAGCCAAGACTTCAAAACCTCTAGAGATGGAGATTCCACCCCCTCCCTAGGGAACCCATCCCAGTGCTTCCCCACCCGCCTAGGGAAATCGTTTTTTTTAATATCCGACCTGGACCTCTCCCACTGTAACTTCAGACCATTGCTCCTTGTTCTGCCATCCGTCACTACGGAGAACAGCCTCTCTCCAGCCTCTTTGGAGCCCCCCTTCAGGGAGTTGAAGGCTGCTCTCAAATCCCCCCTCACTCTTCTCTTCTGCAGACTAAACAGACCCAACTCCCTCAGTCTCTCCTCATAAGTCATATGCTCCAGCCCCCGAATCATTTTCGTTGCCCTCTGCAGGACCCTCTCTAATGTGTCCACATCTTTTCTATAGTGGGGGGCCCAGAACTGGACACAATACTCCAGATGTGGCCTCCCCAGTGCCGAATAAAGGGGAATAATCACTTCTCTAGATCTGCTGGCAATGCTCCTCCTAATGCCCCCTAATATCAGGGCTGGCCTTACCATGAGCTGAATTGAGGTGGCTACCTCAGGTGCCAGACTGTGAGGGGGGTCGCGACTAGGACCCAGAGTGTAGAAAATTGTGTCTGCTGCTGTTAGTTCTCCTTTACTGCAGTAGGTAGCAACGCAGAACCATGAGAGGAGAAGACCAGGAAGAAGGCAGAATTGAGACCTTTCAAAGTTTTGGCCCAAGCGAAGGGCCATGGGTGCATCATTTGAGCTCTCCCGCCTCAGGTGCCAAAATGCTGTGGGCCAGCCCTGCCTAATTTCCTAAAATGTTCTTCTAGGACGATTTTTATGTAGGACACCTTGCATGCTTATTGAAAAGCCGTATCTTCCAGGCTTGAGATGAGAGCCTAAAATCCAACTTCTGCATGGCTATGAAAAAGAATTGTGGTCAAAGGGGTTTGTTTTCATTCTTTTTTTTCTAAAGCAGTTTGCATCTCTTTGAGTATTTTCAAACGGTATTTATAATCTGAACAGTGCTTTAAAAATATCGTCCTAGTGAGGTTCCATTTGTATTTCCAAGATTACCAAATTTATCCCATTCAAAGGATGCTTTTTCTAACTGCCAGTCCTGCAAAAAGCACTGGAGATCTGACGTTTGGTATTCATTATTTGTGCTGTGGGAGAATGTAGAGGCCCTAGTCTCACTGTAGTACACAGTGTACCAAGATAGAGCAAAAAAAAAAAAGTCCGGTCTTCTGCCCTGAAGAGTTGACTTAAGATGTACTCTCATCTTTTCTGAGCCAAAGCATTTCTAATGTACCCTTAATTGAAGTATCTCGATGCAACTGACGGCACAGTAATACAAATTTTGCAATCAGAACTTAGCTATCAGAGGGGTCACCGTGTTAGTCTGAATCTGCAAAAGCGACGAGGAGTCCTGTGGCACCTTATAGACTAACTGAAGTGTAGGAGCATAAGCTTTCGTGGGCAAAGACCCACTTCGTCAGATGCATGTTTTTGCCCACGAAAGTTTATGCTCCTACACTTCAGTTAGTCTATAAGGTGCCACAGGACTCCTCGCCGCTTTTGCAGAACTTAGCTAGTGATTCTGTTAAAGATGCGCAAGGCCAGATCCTCCCAGAGTGTTGGCTCTGCGGATGTCTGTAATGAGTGGACGTCAGATTGAGCACGGATCTAGAGTTGAAGCTGTCAGAGGCGGAAGAGACCTACGAAATCGTATCTGCATCAACCCCTCCTCTATTTGGCCAAAAGCAGGATAGTTTCCTGCAGCAACTTTCTACTGCTGTGTCCAGTTCTATTTTAAGTGACCCAAGCGACAAAACGTCCACCACTTCCCTGGGGAGACTGTTCCACAGTTACAGCATTAGGAAAATATTTTTATATTTGCCTTTGCTGGGTTGCAGGGGGCTCCATTTCGGAGTCACTTTTCTGACTAAGCTTAAGATACTCTATGTGATTTACCCCACCTTTCCGGTTCTACATCCAGGGCTCCATCCATTCACAAATTAGCACGTCTTGTGATCGACGTAAGCAACAGAAACGAGCCCTGTGCAGAACTACTAGAAGCCATGCGCAGTGTTATTTCGAAATAACTGTGCTGTGTAGACGCACCCCTCAGAGAGCTGGAGTACTACAAGGTCAAGCAGGCTCCATAAAAATATTCTTTTTATTTGTCGGAATGGATTTCTTTGTCTTAGCTTCAGTGCGGGATGCGACCAGTTTTAATGCTAACTCCAAAACCTTGTTTTGAGAATAAATGGAGGACTTTGTTAATCTCTCGCCTTTCACCGAGACTGAATTGGTAGGGATTGCCATGAATCAGATGTATTTAGGACACTGTTTTTTTCAGTACAAAGTAATCAAGTCTATGATCTGTCATGGGAAACCTGAATATGACTGCAGGTTTCTCGGGGCAGCAATCGTATGTTTACAGAGCACTGAGCTCACACAGACTTCGCTTGAATTACACGTTATTATCTGACCAAACATCTACACAAGTGATACCATCACTGGACCTAACCCCATCAACCACCACATCAGGCGTCATTTAATTGCACATCCAGTAATCTATGATCTATGCCATCAAGTGCTAGCAATGCCCATCTGGCATGGATGTTGGCCAAACTGGACAGTCGCTACGAGAGAGAATTAATGGACACGCATGAGACATCTGAAAAGGCAACACACCGAAACCTGTTGGGGAACATTTTAACTTGTCTGGGCACTCATTCATGGATCTCAGAGTCACTGTATTGTTTCAAGCCAATTTCACAAGCCAATTCCACAGGGAAGTGTTAGAACAGGGGTGGCCAACCCATTAAATGAAGGCAGCCAAAACAGCAGTGGAAAAAATGTGAAGAGCTGCACCAGAATTATTCAGGGGGAAAAAAAAAAGACGCTGCACCTTTAAAAATTGCGGGTTAGGCTTTTTGGCCACATCAGGCTCCTATCAGCCGCCGCCATTTTGCCATGCTGGACGGTTCCCCTGCACCCGGTGAGCATAGGGAGGTCGGGCTGTTTCTAGGGGCACATGGGGTGGCTTCATGAGCCACACTTTGGCCACCTCTGCCTTAGAACTTAAATTCATTTACAAGTTTGAGTCCTATCACAGGGGTATGAATAAAGACATTGGCTGGATGGCCCGCTACATTCTGCATCCTAACGATATAAAAAACCAAACAATGGGTACTTAAGAACAATTAGTACCCTCTCTATCAGCTTCATGTAGCATGGCCACTCTAAGGGTATGTCTACACTACCACCCTAGTTCGAACTAGGGTGGTTAAAGTAGGCAACCGAAGTTGCAAATGAGCCCGGGATTTAAATATCCCGGGCTTCATTTGCATCTTGCCGGGCACTGCCATTTTTAAATCCCCGTTAGTGCGGACTCCGTGCCCGCGGCTACACGAGGCACGGAGTAGGTAGTTCGAATTAGGCTTTCTAATTCGAACTACCGTTACTCCTCATGGAACAAGGTGTAGTTCAGAATAGGAAGCCTAATTCGAACTATCTACTCCGTGCCGCATGTAGCCGCGGGCACGGAGTCCGCACTAACGGGGATTTAAAAATGGCGGCGCCCGGCAAGATGCAAATGAAGCCCAGGATATTTAAATCCCGGGCTTCATTTGCAACTTCGGTTGCCTACTTTAACCACCCTAGTTCAAACTGGGGGGTAGTGTAGACATACCCTAATTGACTATTTCTTTCCCCTTTTTTTCTTTTTCATCCTTCTTTTCCCTTCTCTCCCTCCTCCTATTCCCTCTTTATTTAGAAACTGGGCCTTTAAGAACTCCTTTCAGCTGAAGAAGTGGGTTGTTCCCACGAAAGCTCATGACACCATCTACATCAGGACTACTCGACATGCAGCCTGTTTGTTTGAGGCCCGCAAAGCAGTTTGGGTTTACACGGGAGTCAACACATGGCCCGCGGGTAGGATCCTTTGAACATGGCCTCCACTGGGAACACGCTCCAGACCAGTGAGTCAATATAATGGTCTTCTGTTGAGATGCGTTATAATGCGTTCCTGGACTGTCATTGCTCATTAAAAGTGCTGTCATATGGGTGGAAATTGGGGAAATATTGCATTTTATTAATATCAGTAGAACAGCCTTAAATGGGGCCTGCATGTTGTGTAGTCTTGCCTTAATCTTTGTATTCATGCCTGTCAATGTGAAAGAGGCTATTTGCATATATTTGCATATATATTTGCATGTCTATGTAACCATGATTAAGTTGCGGCCCTCCGCATGTGCTGTGAGTATCACTGTGGCCCCTGGGGCTTCTAAAGTTGAGTAGCCCTGAATTCTACATGTTTTGTTTGTTTCTAAGGTGCAGCAGGACTATTGGTAGTTTTTTAAGTTTTTACATTATTATCTAACAAGTTTTAAGCTACATACAAAACTCAAAGAAGATACCAATCATAGAATCCTAGGACTAGAAGAGACCTTAAGATTCATCAAGTTCAGCCCCATTGAGTGTATCCAAAAAGAATCTCGCAAACATTATGGAAAAACATTGGCTTCTACCAGCTAAGGCGACATAAACAATTCTGACACCCACTGAACATTCAGTTCACACCTGCAGACCATTCTCAGATGGGTTTGTTCCTGTTTGAAGGCCTGATCCAGCTTCCTGGAAAGCTGATGCAAGTCTGTCTTTTGCCTTTATTAGAATCTGGATCCAGGCTTCCATGCCCTTTCAGCGTTATAAGTCAGGATAATTGGATATATATGTATATTTGTTCCGAAATGTCATGCTGGCAGGCTGTGGCATGAACCTTTTCCTCTTTCAGTGTAATGAACCCAGTTTTATGATCTGGCATCAGACTGATGTTTAGTCTACGTTCGTAGCTTTCCCTCTAACGATATTTGTCTAATTACACATCCATGGAATTATTGTGCTAAGTTGGAAAAGATTACCATTTGGATGTGCTTATACGCTATTACGGTGGGCTATATATAGAACAATCAGAGATAAAGAGAAATGCTGTTCAGGTACTCTTGAATGATTAAAGTAGCTGATTGTGTGGCTTGTGGATGGTTGCATGAAAGACAAAATTTAGGAGGGGCAGGGGGCATAATCATAGAATCACAGAATACTAGAGCTGGAAGGGACCTTGAGAGGTCATCGAGTCCAGTCCCCTACCCCCACGGCAGACCAAGCACCATCTAGACCATCCGTGACAGGTGTCTGTCCAACCTGCTCTTCAATATCTCCAGTGATGGGGATTCCACAACCTTCCTCGGCAATTTATTCCAGTGTTTGAAAACCCTGACAGGTAGGAAGTTTTTCCTACTGTCCAACCTACACCTCCCTTGCTGCAGTTTAATCCCATTGCTTCTTGTCCTATCATCCAAGGCCAAGGAGAACAATTTTTCTCCCTCCTCCTTGTGACACCCTTTTAGATACCTGAAAACTGCTAACATGTCTCCTCTTAGTCTTCTCTTTTCCAAACTAAACAAACCCAGTTCTTTCAATCTTCCCTCGTAGCTCATGTTCTCTAGACCTTTCAGCTACAAAGGCTGGCTCTTCATCTGAAGCACTAGAGAATGACGCTTCAGCTCTAGAGGTCCCACCGTAATCCTTGGTGTTGGCCAAGACTCTTCTCTGTACAAGATTGTCCTTGTCTACTCTTACTGCGATGACCAGTGAAATCACTTGTGAGAGAGCCACCATCTTGGCCAATACCAAGGATTACGGTGGGACCTCTGGAGCCTTTGTAGTTGGGGCCAGAACAGATGTTCATCTTCAGCCCTTTGCACATGCCCATGTGAAAAAGGGTTGACAGCCAGCCCAACGTAAAGACTTTACGCTGAGAATGACCAGGGTTTTCCCGTTGCAGGGTATAAACCACTCCCACTGCAGTCAGCGGGAATTACTTGTTTTCCAAGGGATGAAAGTGAGTGGAGGCACATTTAAGCCCGTGACCTAGAAACAAACCTCATTCCAGCTCTCCTGAGACATCCAGTCACTCGTCTTTCAAGTTTATTTAAAAAAATCCCAAACCTTTGTGAATTGGACTGGATTTTGCAGGGCTCTTATTAAGAGGGGCTGTGACTGCTCTGGAGGATAGGGTCCTAATTCAAAATGATCTGGACAAACTGGGGAAATGGTCTGAGATAAATAGGATGAAGTTTAATAAAGACAAATGCAAAGTGCTCCACTTAGGAAGGAACAATCCGTTTCACACATACAGAATGGGAAGCGACGGTCTGGGAAGGAGTATGGCAGAAAGGGATCTAGGGGTTATAGTGGACCACAAGTTAAATTTGAGTCAGCCGTGTGATGCTGTTGCAAAGAAAGCAAACATGATTCTGGGATGTATTAACAGGTGTGTTGTGAGCAAGACACGAGAAGTCATTCTTCCGCTCTACTCTGCGCTGGTTAGGCCTCAACTGGAGTATTGTGTACAGTTCTGGGCACCGCATTTCAAGAAAGATGTGGAGAAATTGGAGAGGGTCCAGAGAAGAGCAATAAGAATGATTAAAGGTCTAGAGAACACAACCTATGAAGGAAGGCTGAAAGAATTGGGTTTGTTTAGTTTAGAAAAGAGAAGATTGAGGGGGACATGATAGCCGTTTTCAGGTTCTAAAAGGGTGTCATAAGGAGGAGGGAGAAAACTTCTTCATCTTGGCCTCTGAGGATAGAACAAGAAGCAATGGGCTTAAACTGCAGCAAGGGAGGTTTAGGTTGGACATTAGGAAAAAGTTCCTAACTGTCAGGGTGGTTAAACACTGGAATAAATTGCCCAGGGAAGTTTTGGAATCCCCATCTCTGGAGATATTGAAGAGCAGGTTAGATAAATGTCTATCAGGGATGGTCTAGACAGTATTTGGTCCTGCCATGAGGGCAGGGGACTGGACTCGATGACCTCTCGAGGTCCCTTCCAGTTCTAGTGATCTATGATTCTATGTTTCTAAGAGAGATGCTATAGCATCAATTAGTAACGAGGAACATTTCCTCTGCTGGATATTAGTCACTGGATGGAGGCCCTCAATGGTACAGTGAAGTGCTCATGTGGGTGAATCTCAAGCTAGTGAAATCCTGAAATTAATAGACTCAAACTGCTCTCAGGAGAAAGTTAACATGTGTTCTTTGGCAAATGGGGAGCCACATAGTTCAGAAGAGGTGGGGCGGTTGATCTTCCATTTGTTTTGAACAGCAGATTAGGGTCCCCTTATGGAATAGTCCTGCAACATTTAATAGCCTTGAATTCAATAAATCTCTCTAGAAACCAATAGAGAATGAAATCCTACATAGAACTTGTAATTATCCTATAGCGGGGTATCAACCTCTGTGAAATCCCGTAGGATGTGTCTACACAGCAGTGTTATTTTGGAATAACTGGCGTTATTCCGAAATAACATAGTGCGCGTCTACCCTACAAGCCTTTATTTTGAAATAACGTTGAGCTGGAGGACTTCCTACTCTGACTCCTGTAACCCTCATTTCACGAGGAGTAAGGGAACATAAGAACGGCCATACAGACCAAAGGTCCATCTAGCCCAGTATCCTGTCTGCCGACAGTGGCCAATAGCAGATGCCCCAGAGGGAGGGAAAACAACATGTAATCCTCATGTGATCCCTCCCCTGTCTCCCATTTCCAGAGAAACAGAGGCTAGGGACACCATTCCCACCCACCCTGGCTAATAGCCATTGATGGACCTAACCTCCTTGAATCTATCTAGCTATTTTTTGAACCCTGTTACTTTCTAGCCTTCACCACATCCTCTGGCAAGGAGTTCCACAGGTTGTGTGCTGAGTAAAGAAAAACTTCATTTTGTTTGTTTTAAACCTGCTACCTATTAGAAGTTGGGGGATGAGAGCTCTTCCTTTGACTTCCTGCTGTGTGGATGGTGCCAAAAGCCGAATTAAGCTATTTCGACTTCAGCGACGCGCAGCTGAATTTGACTTTAGCCCTGCTGTGTAGACGTGCCCAAAGGATGACTCAGAAACGGATAGGAAGTGTATGATAGTTACCGCCATCCATCCTGATCTGTCATGGCACAATTTCAATTTCTAATGGCTCCGCCTCCGGTCTCAAGAACCTGCCCTAGGAGTGTTCTGGAACTGCCTGATTATTTCAGGCATTCTGGCATTGTATGAATAATTTCAGATTGTGTTGGGCCATGTCAGGTTGTGTTCACAACCACGTGCCTATGGCGTTGTCGTGCTTAGGGCTTTAAGCTACATTTTGTTGAACGGGGAACAGACTAGAATGGGCAATCTTTTGTCTCGGATTCTCAGACCACTTGAACCAAGAGGGAGTTTCCTTAGTAGTCACTAGAAGTTGCATTTATATCCTCTTTGCAGGGTCCCACAACTGAAAAACAGTGTAATCACAAACACTTAGCTAGGTCTATTTCCAGCCATCCACGCATGCGTGTGTGCACGCACAAAAGCAGATCTAATTCCACGCATGCGTATGTGCACGCATAAAAGCAGATCTAATTCCACGTATGCGAGTGCGCACGCACAAAAGCAGATCTAATTCCACGTATGCGAGTGCGCACGCACAAAAGCAGATCTAATTCCACGTATGCAAGTGCGCACGCACAAAAGCAGATCTAATTCCACGTATGCGTGTGTGCACGCACAAAAGCAGATCTAATTCCACGCATGCGTGTGTGCACGCACAAAAGCAGATCTAATTCCACGCATGTGTGTGTGCACGCACAAAAGCAGATCTAATTCCACGCATGCGTGTGTGCACGCACAAAAGCAGATCTAATTCCACGCATGCGTGTGTGCACGCACAAAAGCAGATCTAATTCCACGCACGTGTGGGTGCACGCACAAAAGCAGATCTAATTCCACGTATGCGAGTGCGCACGCACAAAAGCAGATCTAATTCCACGCATGCGTGGGTGCACGCTCAAAAGCAGAGCTAATTCCACGTATGCGTGGGTGCATGCACAAAAGCAGGTCTAATTCCACGCATGCGTGTGTGCACGCACAAAAACAGATCTAATTCCACGCATGCGTGGGTGCACGCACAAAAGCAGATCTAAGTCCATCCAGCAGGAAGCAGTGGGCACCCACGTGCACACAGAAGGAGAGGGGTATCTGTGCACCAGCTAGTACATTCTAAAGGCAAAGTTTGTTAGGCACCTCCAGGGTTTGGATAGGGCTTTAAAATAGCTGCTTTTAGGCATGGATAGACAGGCAAGGCCTTTGGCAGTGGAAGGTTGCTGATGGAACGTACTTGCTCGCCGGGTTTTGTTTCAAAAGCCAGGAATAAACCTAGCTTCCTTTTTCCCTGTGAACCAGTTTCCTCGGGTACGTCTACACAGCAAAGTTACCAGTGGTATCCCGAAATAGCTACCCTGCGTCTTTTCAACGCTAATTCGAAAGATAGCGGACGCGCTATTCCATCATCTCTGTAAAACTCATTCTACAAGGAGTAAGGGATGGCTCAAAATAGTGCTTTATTTCTAAATTCCAAATGAAATTAATGGGTAGCAGGTTTAAAACGAATAAAAGAAAGTTCTTCTTCACTCAGCGTGTAGTCAACCTGTGGAACTCCTTGCCAGAGGAGGCTGTGAAGGCTAGGACTATAACAGAGTTTAAAGAGAAGCTAGATAATTTCATGGAGGTTAGGTCCATAAGAGGCTATTAGCCAGGGGATAAAATGGTGTCCTTGGCCTCTGTTTGTCAGAGGCTGGAGAGGGATGGCAGGAGACAAATCGCTTGATCATTGTCTTTGGTCCACCCTCTCTGGGGCACCTGGTGCTGGCCACTGTGGGCAGACAGGATACTGGGCTAGATGGACCTTTGGTCTGACCCAGTTCGGCCGTTCTTATGTTCTTATGTAAATTTGGTGCTCTGTAGACAGTGCCAAATGATGAAACAAGCTATTTAAAAATAGACTTGAAATAAGCTACGCAATTTGCATAGCGCAAATTGCGTAGCTTATTTCGAATTTTGGGTGCTGTACCCTAGTCATGCCCTCCTCCATCCGCTCAGTCCAGGTTCCCCCTTCCCGCATGCTACCAGCTCAGTGCCTCAGTTTCCCTGTTTGTACTATAATGTAATATTAATTCTGTCTCCCAGTGTATGAATTTGGGACTGATTGGGTATCTATCGATAAAGGATCAAGTCCTTTGGCTTGGTATTCAATGGAGTCCCGTCCCTTCCCCTACACGCATGCAAAGATCCGAATTGCGTGACGGAAACATGAGTTGTCACCACATATGCCTCCTCTGCTCTGTTTCAGCTATTGAGCTAATAAATTTGCAGGGGAAAAAAAGTGGGTTTGAACCCTTTCCAAACCAGGTCCGCCATTCCTCTATAAACCAGTTTTTTAAATGTATATTGACCTGCTTACAATTTGCGTTTTAATTACCATAATAGTTTCCCATAAAAAAATACACTGAAAGACCAAATGCAGGTTTCCAGTCCAGCCCTTAAATCCCCTTTGAGAAAGGAAGCAGCTGAAGCAGCTGATGCTGGTTCCAACTAGATGAATAGGGAAATTTGATTCTGTTCTGAATAGGTTTTTTTTTTTTCATGCTCGTCACAGGAATAGCTGGGGCCCGTATTCTCGACGAGATGTGCGTAGGCACCTCAATCTCTATGAGGACTTGGGTCTGAGAGCCTGCAGGTCTGAGCCAAAACATCATTTCCAAGGGACCAGCGGGATGGAACAGCCAGGCTGCTATTTGAGGGAAAGTGCGTGTGTGTGTAGGAAAAGGGGAGTCAGGCTGGTGGTTGGTCTCTAGCGGAGTGCCCCAAGGATCTGTTCTAGGGCTGGTTTTGTTCAATAGCTTTATTAATGACCTGGATGAAGGGATGGATTGCACCCTCAGCAACTTTGCAGATGACACTAAGCTAGGGAGAGAGGTAGATACGCTGGAGGGCAGGGATAGAGTCCAGAGTGACCTGGACAGATTAGAGGATTGGGCCAAAAGAAATCTCATGAGGTTCAGCAAGGACAAGTGCAGAGTCCTGCCCTTGGGACGGAAGAATCCCAAGCATAGTTACAGGCTGGGGACCGTCTGGCTAAGTAGCAGTTCTGCAGAAAAGGACCTGGGGGTTACAGTGGATGAGAAGCTGGATATGAGTCAACAGTGTGTCCTTGTAGCCAAGAAGGCTAATGGCATATTAGGTGCATTAGGAGGAGCGTCGCCAGCAGATCCAGAGAAGTGATTATTCCCCTGTATTTGGCTCTGGTAAGGCCACATCTGGAGTATTGTGTCCAGTTCTGGGCCCCCCACTATAGAAAGGATGTAGATGCATTGGAGAGGCTCCAGCGGAGGGTGACCAAAATGATTCGGGGGCTGGAGCACATGACCTATGAGGAGAGGCGGAGGGATTTGGGTTTGTTTCGTCTGCAGAAGAGAAGACTGAGGAGGGATTTGAGAGCAGCCTGCAACTCTCTGAAGGGAGGTTCCAAAGAGGATGGGGAGAGGCTGTTCTCAGTAGTGACAGATGCAGAACAAGGAGCAATGGTCTCAAGTTGCAGTGGGGGAGGTCCAGGTTGGATATTAGGAAAAACTATTTCCCTAGGTGGGTGGGGAAGCACTGGGATGAGGTCCCTAAGGAAGTGGTGGAGTCTCCATCCCTAGAGGTTTTTAAATCTTGGCTTGACAAAGCCCTGGCCGGGTTGAATTCATTGGGATTGGTCCTGCTAGGGCGATCCATTGGTGGAACCCAGACTGGCCGAAAAATCAGCCAGGAAAGTGAGTTGTTTCCTAGCAGTGCATGACACCAAGAGCCCCACTCAGCCAGCGAGCCCTGGAGCCAGCTGGTATCAACCCCCACAGAAGCTGCCATCGTCTGGGAACGGGTGAGGTGGCTGAAGGGTGTAGAGATTGCCAGATTGTATGTCCCATGAGAGTGCACACGGGCCAGGTTCTTTAGGAGGCCCAGCTGAGAAGCACAGCCACTCTCCGAGCTGGTCTGAGCACTGCAGGAGTGAAGTCTCATTCGGGAGCAGCTCCCCTCTGTCGGTGTGGGGGCCGGGGTTAGCACTGTGCCCCGTGGTGCCAAAGAAAGTGAATGGAACCCGTTGAGTGTTAAGAACACCTTGTAGCAAAGTTCTATGTAGCACGATCTAGAGCAGGCCTGGGCAAAATACAAACTGGCCAATGGGCACTGCCTTTTTCAATAACAGGCAGCCACGAAGCACAAGAGGCTCCAGAGCACATGGCTGCAGCCTGTGTGGGAGTGGGGCGGGCAGAGAGGCTGATTCAGGAACGGCTGCTGGCTGGTAAGTCTCCTGGCAGAGCCTGCCTCTGGCACCCCAGCCCCTCCCTTCCCCAACCTTCTGCCCCCCACTCTACATACCCAAATTCTCTTCCCCACTCTTGTACCCATATCCCCTCCCAGATCCGGCACCCCAAATTCCTGCACCTCCTCCTGTACCCCAATTCCCTGCCCTAGGTCACAACCCAACCCCCTGGACCTCAGTCCAGTGCCCCAAGTCAAAACTGCCTCCTTCAACCAAACTCCCTCGCTTACCCCAAACTCCCTTCTGCACACCACTTCTATCCCAGACCCCGCACCTCCTCCATTCATATCATGGAAGAGTGTGGCTCTCGATCACTTTCCAAAGTCTTGGAGTGGCTCCCCCATCAAAAATTATTGCCCACCCCGATCTAGGGGCTGGCTTCTCTGCTGGTATAAATCACAGCCCCTCCATCCTCCTGGCAGATGGAGTGCAATGGAATCACATTACTCCACAGATTTATTTGGATTAAACCTTGCGCTTAGCTCCCCTTATACGACTCCGGAATGGTCACACTGACATGCATTGAATTACCTGGATCTACACTGGTCTGAAAGCAGAATTTCGCCCCTTATGTGTAGATGAAGATAGGCCCAATCAGCAGTAAGGGGCTGAATCAAATATACAACTGTTAATATTTATACGACAGGAGCACTTGCTGGCTTTATTCCTGTTCAGAACTCCCACCCCATTTATCTAGGTGGATCTAAATTTCTAAGGGCATGTCTACATTAGGGTACGTCTAGACTGCGTTGTTCTTTTGGGATACCGGAAGTATCCCGAAATAGCAACGCCGCGTCTTTAAAAGCACCTGCTATTTCCCAAAATAGCAAGCGTGCTATTCCGGAGTCCCTGTAATCCTAATTAGTTCCACGAGGAGTAACGGTAGTTCGAATTAGGATCTCTAATTCGAACTACCTACTCCGTGCTGCATGTAGCCGCGGGCACGGAATTCAGACTAAGGGGGATTTAAAAATGGCGGCGCCTGGGAACATGCAAATGAAGCCCGGGATATTTAAATCCCGGGCTTCATTTGCAACTCCGCTTGCCCTCATTTGCCTACCTAGCTCGAACTAACGAGCGAGTGTAGATATACCCAAACTCAGCTGCCCCTCTGAAGCTTTTGTAAATGAAGTTAAGTTCCAATGCTTCCCAATGTAGGCTCATGTAATTGTACTGTAATTGTACTGTTGTGTCAAGGAAGTGGATCTCTCGTATGGACTGATCCAGGTTGAGGCTGATGATGGGGTGGGAGCTGTTGAAATCCCTGTGGAATTCTTCAGGGATCTCTTTCCCCGGGGTTCATTAGAGGAAGATATCACCAATGTAGCATAAGTAGACTAAGGGTGCAAGAGCCGAGGAAACGTTGTTCGAGGCCGTTGGCGTATTGTGGGGCCTTGCGGGTGCCCATGGCTGTACTCCCAATCCGTATTTGTTTTAGGAAGAGCACAATCAAGGCCATGAGCCTAACTGCTGGCATGGGTGTCAAAAGAGCAAAGCTGTCCTTGCCCAGACGTAGAATATGCAGTTGCGAAGGACACTAGAAAATCTGAGGCCCCCGCTGGGTCTTAATGTCACCCACCTCCCTCTTCCATGTAGCACTTTAAAGACTAAGAAGGTGGTTTATTAGGTGATGAGCTTTCGTGGGGCCAGACCCACTTCCTCAGATCCTATTCTGAAAGCGAATTGGAATGACCATTATCCACCAGAGGGAATAATGAAAAAAGACAAACTGACAAATCAGCTACATAGAACAGGAGGAAGTGGGGGCGGGGGGAGTGACAAGGAAGGAGGGAATGTTTTACAGTAAGAGTCAGTTAAGTGGCTAATCTGAGGTCACTCCAAATATCAAAAGGTGGGGAGGCTGTCTTTGTCATGTGCAAGATAATTATCATCTCGATTAACAATAGGCAAGTAGGAGTCTTTTGTCTTTGGCTGGCACACCCAGGGGAATGAACCCAAAGCCCTAAGGGAAGAGGCGTTTTCCCTGGTTGGAGGGCTTAGCTGGGAAAGGAACAGTCTTAGGGTGAGTTTGAAATAAGTTTGTACTGAGGATTTAGAGTTAGCAGAACACGCTTTGCTACTTCTCTGGTTTTGTTTGTAACCTACTTTGCTCTGCCTGGTCTCACTTCTTACCACTTCAGCCCTACTGCTTGTACTTAATACAATCACGTCTCCTTACATCAGAGTGCACATTCCCCCTTTCATTGCTAACGGGGGCTTGCCGATATAATTCATTTGGGGTTCTGATCCCATTTGGGGAGCAGCATCCCAGGAGGCTGGCCCCCAGACTGCACTCTCCTTGGACCTGAAGAGTTTGCATGTCTGTACTGCTTCCCAGGCGGGCTGGCTCTACTTACTACACACCACTCAAACCCTGCTCTGAGGACAGAATGATTAAGGTCCTCTTGGACTTTTCCACAGCGCTGTTCTCTGCAGGGTCCCAGTGCCTCGCCGACACTCGTGAATTATCCTCACAGCATCCCAGGGAGGTAAGTGGGTATCACGCCTCTTTTACATCTGGGCTGTGTCTACACTGCACCCCTTTTCCGGAAAAGGGATGCAGATTAGACACTTTGGAATAGGCAAATCCGCGGGGGATTTAAATATCCCCCGCGGCATTTGCATTAACATGGCTGCCGCTCTTTTCCGGCTTGGGGATAAGCCGGAGAAAAGCGCCAGTCTAGACGCGATTCTCCGGAAAATAAACCCTTTTCCGGAGGATCTTTTATTCCTACTTTCAAGTAGGAAGAATGGCAAGGAAGAGTGAGGGGGGATTTGAGAGCAGCCTTCAACTCCCGGAAGGGGGGTTCCAAAGATGCTGGCGAGAGGCTGTTCTCAGTGGGGGCAGATGCAGAACGAGGAGCAATGGGCTCAAGTTGCAGTGGGGGAGGTCTAGGTTGGATCTTAGGAAAGATGATTTCCCTAGGCGGGTGGGGAAGCGCTGGGCTGGGTTCCCTAGGGAGGGGGTGGAATCTCCATCCCTAGAGGTGTTTCAGTCCCGGCTTGACAAAGCCCTGGCTGGGCTGGGTTGGGGTTGGTCCTACTTCGGGCAGGGGGCTGGACTGGATGACTCCTGAAGTTTCTTCCAGTCCTAGGATTCTGAGATCTGCTGTAAAGCTCCATAGAGCCAGGAACTGTGGAAAAATACCTGCTGTACGAGCTGTAGCCCATCACCGTCGATGGGAAGGATTTGGCTGTGACTTTACTCTCTGGAGGCTCCCACGGAAGTTCCCCGATCTCCCTCCGTCCCTTCTGGCCTCCCATGGACCAAAAGATACGCATGGTACCCCCCTGCACACAACTGCCACCTGCTGTGCAATGCTTTGCCACCCCGCTGCCGGGGGCGAGGCTTCAGGAAGCCTGTAGAAACCACTACCCCTCCCAACTACAGCCTTAGATCAAAGCTAGGCCAGGTTGATGTTTATAATCAGCCAAGCTCCCAGCTGTAGGGGGCGGAGGTAGCAGGGAGATAGTTATAAATCTTTAATGTTAAGTCTTCTGTTCTAGATTAGGGTTAATTTTTTCCAGCTATCCACCTTCCTTCTGGCTAGGGGCAGGCACAGGGGGTGCTGTGCTCAAGACGGCTGGGATCAAGTCTCCGCTCCCGAGGCGTCTCGGGCCCCCGCACAGCAAAGCACGGAAGCACATGCTGAACTTGAAGCACATGCGTATTCCCTTGGGGTACGTCTCCCCAGCAAAGTTTTTTCGAAATAACGGCCGTTATTTCGAAAGAACTTTCCGAGCGTCTACACACGCCAACGGCTATTTCGAAATTAATTCGAAATAGCGGAGGGCTTATTTCGAAATTGGTAGCCCTCATTCCACGAGGAATATTTGGAAATAAGCGCTGTGTAGATGCTTATTTCGATATAGGGGGCCTCTAGCCCTTCCCAGGGTGCCCTGCTGGCCGCACTGGTCACAAAGTAACTTCTGACCTGATGCCCTGCTGGCCTTAAATGGGAGTCAGCATTCAATCAGTGCGGACACGCTCTTTCGAAATAGCAAAAAGCTTCAACTTCGCTGCAACACGCCTCAGGGTACTGATGGGTCAGGAAGCTGGAGGGGGCCCCACCCTTCGAGGCCAGACTGCGGCTGGAGATTAGAAGGAGGGTGAGAAACTTGCCCCTGTCCCAGACACCAAGCAGGAGACGGTGGTGCCGCACGAGGGCTTTGAACTTCGGGGCTGTCTCAGACAGGGTGTGTGTTGGGCAGTGGCTCTGGTATGTGACCCCCTTTTTGCCTCATCCACAGCGGATGGGAGTCTGGTAACTGGACAGCCTGGCTTTGGAGCTCAAGACGGATCACCCAGTGCTTCACCTCCAGAGAGACCAGGTATGGGCCACCACGATGGCTGTCGCATTCACGCTGCCTTGGCACGGAACGAGCCATTGCACGAGAGAGGGGTGCTCTTGTGAGCATCTCTCTGTGCCTTTGTGTGTATTTGCCTATCTGGGCGCACGCCCTGGAGAATTTCCCGGTGCCCCTGACTTGTACCTCTGTGTC
Source organism: Pelodiscus sinensis (assembly GCF_052426305.1). Taxonomy (NCBI): domain Eukaryota; kingdom Metazoa; phylum Chordata; order Testudines; family Trionychidae; genus Pelodiscus; species Pelodiscus sinensis. The sequence goes on along the minus strand of NC_143055.1, from coordinate 4,173,533 downwards.
GGCATCTGCGTGTCCAAGAATCTGTCTGGCCATTGAGCGTGTGCATGAGGGTTTCAGCGTGCGTTGCCTAGGGCCAGGGCTGGATTAAGGCATGGGCTAGCCAGGCAGCTGCCCGGGGCGCCAACCTAAGGGGGGTGCCTGATGGCAGCTGTAAGGGGTGCTCACCCCTTACAGCTGCCATCAGGCACCACGCACCCGGCTCCCAGATCGCGGACTGCAGCAGCTCCCAGCGGCCACCCTGCAGCGGCCGCCTGGAGCGGGGGCCACGTTAACCCCCGCAGCGCCGGCCAGCAGTGCCTTCCCCTGCGACCACGGGGCCCTGCACGGCCAGGGTCAGTCCGCTCCGGGCGGCCCCGGGCTGCGCGCCAGCAGCGGTAGCCAGGCTGGGCAGGGCCGGGCACATGCGTCCTGCCGCCGCCAGCTCCGCGCTCCCTCCCTCATGCACCAGCGTGGGGGCAGGGCAGCGCATGCACCCTTCCCAAACCCAGGGCGCAATTAACCTGACTGCCCAGGGTGCTGGAATGGCTCGGTCCAGCCCTGCCTAGGGCGGTTGTGACATCTGTATCACGGGAGATACTGAAGAGGAGGTCAGGGATCATCTAGACCTGGCACGTGTCCATGGCCTGTTTGTTTGCAGCCCACGGTGCAGTTTGGGTTTATATGGCGCTCAACACGCAGCCCGCGGGTGGGACCCAAGACAAAAAAGTGGTCAATATAATGGTCTTCTGTTGATAGGCGTTTCAGTAGTTAAATTCCTGGACTGTCATTGCTCATTAAAAGTGCTGTCTTAGGTGTGGAAATCGGGTAACTCTTGCATTTTATTAGTGTCAGCAGAACTGACTTAAACGGAGCCTGCGTGTTGTGTCGCCTTGCCTTAATCTTTGTAGTCATGCCTGTCAGCGTGAAAGAAGTTATTTGCATATATTTGCATATATATTTGCATGTGCTGTGGGTATCGTTGTGGCTCCCGGGGCTTCCAGAGTTGAGTAGCCCTGATCTAGACCCGTGTTTTTTAAACGTTTTGAGACCATGGAACACCAAACAATAATATTTTTGTATGCGGAACACCTATGAAAATTTCCTACCAAAAAAAAAATGTGTCGTCAGACAAAAACAAAGACGAGGTCGCGGCACACCTGCGAGTTGTTCCGCAGAACATAGTTTAAGAAACACTGATCTAGATGGTGCTGGGTCCTGCCGGGAGGGCGGGGGACTGGACCCGACGACCTCTCGAGGTCCCTTCCAGTCCTAGTGTTCTGTGGTTTGATGATTCTATCCTTCTAGGATTATTAGGCCTGCCCGGGGGCACACGTCTAGGCCAGCCGGAGATGCTTTGGAGGCAGAGCACGAATGGGTCGTGCTCCCATGCTGCCCCCTGCAGGCTGGATGTGGCAACCATCTCAAGTTGCAGTGGGAGAGGTCGAGGTTGGAGTGTAGGAAAAACGATTTCTCTAGGCCGATGGGGAAGCACTGCATGGCTTCCCTAGGGAGGGGTGGAATCTCCATCATAGAAGTGTTGAAATCCCGGCTGGACCAAGCCCTGGCTGGGATGATGGAGTTGGGGTTGGTCCTGCTTTGGTCCGGGGGCTGGACTCCATGACTCCTGAGGTCTCTTCCCACCCTAGAGCGGCTGCAGCAGCCCTCTCGGAAGCAGGCGCCGGCCTCGCACAATACTTCAATGCCCGGCGGACGGGCAGCTGCCTGGGGCTATGTTTAAACCAACGGCTGCAGGGCACCCCCCATGCCCCAGAGGCTCTCTCTGTCTCCGCGGCAACCACCCGCCACCGCGCCTCCCCCGCTTTCCGAGGCCAGACCGCGCCTTCTGTGCCAAAGGGCGGCTGCAACGTGCCAGCCGTGGAGCTGGGCAGCCTCACCGCTGCTCTTGGCCGGTGCCCCTGTTGGCGGGTGCGTAGGACAGAGAAATGTGAGTTGGCCCGAACAGGCTTGCAAGCCAACAGACACTGAGTGGTGCTTGTCTTGCTCCTCTGCAGAGGCCTATATATATATATAGACACGTACACGCTTCAGGCATATATAAATGTGTGCATCTAGTGCTGGCACGGTGTATAAGGAGTCTCATACAACCGTCCCCTCCCCTCTTTTTAATTGTTATTGTTTCCTTTCTGTATTGCAGGCAACAGACTGTGTTGGTTTTGGAAGCTGCCGGGGGTGGGCGGACTGGGCTTGCTCTCTGCAATTGATCATGTTAGGGATGGCAGGAGGAGGGGGGGGGCACGTTTCTCCAGTAACCTCAGAGCCAGGATGCTGGTGTGTGCCAGCTGAGGCTCTGACCAATGTGCCTTCTAATTTTTTCCCCATCTGCATGCAGAATAAATTTTGTTTTGTGCACTGAGGCATGTGTGGCTGTGCACCAGCAGTAGAGACAAATGCTACCGGCTGGGAACGCTATGCTAACCAGCTGGGTGGCATTTCAGTCTCTCCTGGGTGGCCGCCCAAACGCTCCGCTTACAGGGAACACTGCTCTGGACTCTCACTGCTTTCTGTAGAGTAGAACACAAGAACATAAGAACAGCCATCGTGGGTCAGAAAAAACATCCATCTAGCCCAGTGTCCTGTCTGCCGACAGTAGCCAAACAGAATTTGGGACACCATTCATACTCATCCTGGCTAATAGTGACTGATAGACCTATCCTCCATGAATTTATCTAGTTCTTCTTTGAACCCTGTTAAAGTCCTGGCCTTCACCACATTCTCTGGCAAGGAGTTCCACAGGTTGACTGTGTGTTGTGTGAAGAAATACTTCCTTTGGTTTGTTTTAAACCTGTTATCCATTCATTTCATTTGGTGACCCCTAGTTGTTATATTATGGGAACAAGTAAATAACTTTTCCTTATTCACTTTCTCCATACCTGTCATGATTACTGTAGACCTCTATCATATTCTCCCATGGTCTCCATTTTTATAAGCTGAAAAGTCCTAGTTTTATTAATCTTTCCTCATAGAGCAGCCGTTCCAAACCCCTCATCATTTTTGTTGCCCTTTTCTGACCTTCTTCCAATACCAAGATAGCTTTTCTGATATGAAATGACCACATCTGTACGCAGTATCCATGATGTGGGCACACCATGGATTTATACCGAGTCAATACGATATTCTCTGTCGTATTTGCTATGCTCTTTTAAATGATTGCTAACGTTCGGTTTGCTTTTCTTACTGCAGCTGCACAGGGAGTGGATGTTTTCAGAGAATTATCCGCAAGGACGCCAAGATCTCTCTTGGTGAATGTTCATTCTTGCCTGGACTTTGCCCAGGTAGCTGGATCTGCAGGAATAAGGGGACAGAACTGGACCACGGGGGTATGTTTCTACTGCAATTCTATTTCGGGATAGCTATCCCAAAATAAGCCTGTTATTACGAGTTCGCTATTAAGAACGTAAGAACGGCCGTACTGGGTCAGACCAAAGGTCCATCTAGCCCAGTATCCTGTCTGCCAACAGTGGCCAGCACCAGGTGCCCTGGAGGGGGTGGACCGAAGACAATGATCAAGCGATTTGTCTCCTGACATCCCTCTCCAGCCTCTGACAAACAGAGGCCAAGGACACCATTTTATCCCCTGGCTAATAGCCTTTTATGGACCTAACCTCCATGAAATTATCTAGCTTCTCTTTAAACTCTGTTATAGTCCTAGCCTTCACCGCCTCCTCTGGCAAGGAGTTCCACAGGTTGACTACATGCTGTGTGAAGAAGAACTTTCTTTTATTAGTTTTAAACCTGCTCCCCATTAATTTCATTTGGCGCCCTCTACTTCTTCTATTATGGGAACTACTAAATAACTTTTCTTTATCAGCCCTCTCTACACCACTCATGATTTTATAGACCTCTATTCCCCCAGCCCTGCTGCTTCTGCTAAGGCCTCGCCTCCCATGAAAGCCAAGCCACCTCCCCACCCCACAGGGAGGCGGGACAGTATGCCCCCCTGCAGCACTGGGAGGAAGAGTGGCCCCAGTCTCCGCTGCCCTGGAGCATGGGAAGGGCAGACATTAGGGCCAGCAACATGCCTACTACAGCAGGTGTTCTGGGGGCTGAGTGTGGGCGGGGCCAGGCCAGTGGTTTGGGAAGGCAACGCCTCCCCCTGCCTAGTACACCCGCCGCCCATTGCTGCAGTTTAAGCCCGTTGCTTCTTGTTCTATCCTCGGAGGCCAGGAAGAACAATTTTTCTCCCTCCTCCTTGTAACACCATTTAGGTCCTGGAAAAACAGCTCTCATGTCTCCTCCCAGTCGTCTCTTTTGTAAACTAAACAAGCCCAATTCTTTCAGTCTTCCTTCATAGCTCGTGTTCTCTAGACCTTTCATCATTCTTGTTGCTCTTCTCTGGACCCTCTCCAATTTCTCTACATCTTTCTTGAAATGCGGTGCCCAGAACTGGACACAATACTCCAACTGAGGCCTAACCAGCGCAGAGTAGAGCGGAAGAATGACTCCTCGTGTCTTGCTCACAACACACCTGTTAATGCCTCCCAGAATCATGTTTGCTTTTTTTGCAACAGCGTCACACGGTTGACTCATATTCAGCTTGTGGTCCACTATGACCCCTAGATCCTTTTCTACAGGACTCGTCCCTTCCCATTCTGCATGTGTGAGACTGGTTGTTCCTTCCTAAGCAGAGTACTTTGCATTCAAGAAAGGAAAACAGCTATACAGAATGATAGACCATCAGGGATGAAGTGGGGTTTTTTTTGGATCCGCTTCTGTTGGTAAAAGCAACTAGCTCTTCTTTAGCTCTGGGTAAGCTTGAAAGCTTGTCCCCGTCGCCAACAGAAGTTGGTCCAATAAAAGATATCACCGCACCTGCGTTGTCTCGCCAATATCCTGGGATCAACATGGCTACAACATTGCAAACAATCTTTCCAGGGGCAATTCCAGCTCCAGCCATGTCTTTGATGTTGACCAGGGACCACACGTCCTACTTGTACAGCACACAGAGATATTTAGTGGTTGAATAATATGCCGCGAGATCACTTATAATTACAACGGGAGTCTCAGAAGGGTCGCCGTGTTAGTCTGTAACTTTAAAAGCCCTGTGGTACCTTGGAGACTAACAAAAATATATCTAGAACCATGGTGGGCAAACCCCACTTCATCAGAGGAGTTGGAGAGGAATAACAGGTGTAGGGCTGGTGCTAATGAGTGCTAATTAAGGGGGCTGGAAGTGTCCCATACGCATAATTTTGGCTGCCCTCCCCTGGACCCTTTCCAATGTGAAGGCAACCAAATGGTGAAGATGGCAGATCGAGGAGCAATGGGCTCAAGTTGCAGTGGGGGAGGTCTAGGTTGGATATTAGGAAAAACTATTTCCCTAGGAGGGTGGGGAAGCGCTGGGATGGGTTCCCTAGGGAGGGAGTGGAATCTCCATCCCTAGAGGTTTTGAAGTCCCGGCTGGACAAGCCCTGGTTGGACATGACCTCAGTATTGGTGCACAGGCCAAAACTCCCTCCGCTCACGGTTGGAAACTCTTAGAGGGAACCCTCTCTGTGACCTTATATTAGGAGACCCTTTTTGGGGTAGAATTCCCACGGAAGTCCGTGGGAGTCTGGCATGAGTCCGAGCTGTCGGATTTGGCTCTGAAAGCTATTTGTTATGGTTTGGGCGTCCGTAGGGAAAAGCAGGAATATCGTTGCTGGAAGGCTGCAGTGTAGCCGTATCTTGTTTCTTTGCATTCACAGCAATGTCCCCCGAGAAAACAAGAACCCGAGCGAGAGGAAACAGGCTGCTCCCTGAAACAGGGAGGCACAACTCACCCACCTGGCGTTACGCTGGCTTTTTCCAGCCTGACTGCCGCTGGGCCCAGATCGCGCTTGGCAGCCGGCAATCCAGACCGGAGAGCCTATTCTGATTGTGATAGCTTGAAATTGCAACTCTGTCCTCAACACACCGCATGCTGCCAGGCGTTCCAGAGACAGAGCGATTAGCCACCCCCCGCAGCTGTGTTCCCATGGGAGAGGGGTGCGTGTGTTCTCATAATGTAGCATGCACCGAGCTGAATACTTGTGGGCCCACTTTGCCCCCTGGGCCGCCATTTACAGTGGTGCAGAGGGGGCGTAAATCATAAGAACATCAGAACAGCCATACTGGGTCAGACCAAAGGTCCATCCAGCCCAGGAGGGAACCAAACGGGGAATGATCAAGCGAGCTCTCTCCTGCCATCCATCTCCACCCTCTGACAAACAAAAGCTGGGGACACCATTCCTTACCCATCCTGGCTAATAGTCATTAATGGACTTAACCATTAATGGACTTAACCTCCATGAATCTATCTAGTTCTCTTTTAAACCCTGTGATAGTCCTGGCCTTCACAACCTCCTCAGGCAAGGAGTTCCACAGGTTGACGATGCACTATGTGACGACGAACTTCCTTTTATTTGTTTTAAACCTGCCGCCCATTCATTTCATTTGGTGGCCCCTAGTTCTTATATTATGGGAACAAGTAAACGCTGGAAAAAAGAGCGGGGAAGTCTGATCCCGGTCACACCAGTGTACACGACACCCAAGGCTGGGCTGCGGGGAAGTGGGTGAAGAAAGGGCAGTGGCAGCTGAGATGAACACACCAAGTAAAGAGCAGGGAAGCAGGCAAGCTACCAAAACCACCCCCATGCCGCTTGTACAAACGGGACCAGGACACACGGGTGTGGGTCACGGCTGTCGGTCCTTCGCTCTTTGCCTCCCCCCGGCCTGTTCCAGGCCTCCAGTGGCTTTCTAACCATTTGCTGGCGAGCGAGGAATGACTAACTCGGCATGTCCCTGTTAACAAAAATAACACCAGAAAAACTCTGCCTCTTCCCTGGCTGGATGACTTTAAAAGGACTTGCGACAAGCCATGAGCCTTGAGAAAATAAAGCCGGATGAATTCCCATCCATAAAGGCCATTCCGGAGATATGTGTTCCCCCCCGCTCCCCGCGCGGCGGAAAACCACAGGCTTGGCCAGCGCGGGAGGAGGAGTGGCCCAGGCGGCATCGCGTTCCCAATGTGGAGTGAAAGAGATGGACCTCGTCAGGCTTCAACGGTCCCCCAGGGACGCCCCTTCCTCTCATGCCAGGTTGGTTTTGCAGACACGTGACAAGGCCGGGGACGGGCTCTGCGCTGTCCCGGCGAGCGCCCGGCGCACACGCAGCGCAGCAGGGCTGTGAGGAGCGGCTGGGGGCGGGAAGAGGCGTGACGGGCCTCATGGTCTAAGCCTCGCGCCTGCTGTCCTCTAGTGCGGTGGTTTTCCGACTCGTTTTTTCTCGTGGCCCAGGTGAAGAAAATGGTGGATGCCGCTCCCTGACATCATGGGACTGGAGTGCGGGCTCTGGGGCGGGGCTGAGGAAGGGAGCTTTGGAAGGTGAGGGGGTCTGGCTTTATGGGGGGGCAGGGCTGGGGCGGGAGGGGCTCACTTCAAGCGGCTCCTGGTCAGTGGTGCAACAAGGGGCCTAAGGCAGCTTCCGGCCTCTCCTGGCTCCTCAGACCAGGCTGCCTCCAGAAGCAGCCGGCAGCAGGTCCCAGCCAATGGGAGTGCGGAGCAAGGGCAGTGCAGGGAGCCCTGTGTGCTCCTCACACCCACCTAGGAGCTGGGCCTGCTTGCGGCCACTTCTGGGGTGCAGCACAGTCTGCGGTACCAGGACACCCCCCACTGCTCCCCAATCTCCCTTCAGCCACGAGCTCAGCGCCCAACACCCCACCACCTAGCGCTGGGTCGCATCCCATCGTCAGAAAACCGCTGGCCTATTGCTTCCTATTCCGGGCAGATCATTAAAGAGCAGGCTGTAGCCTACATTTTAAAAAGTGGCTAGTGATTTTTGGTGGCCAGTTTCTTTGCTCAGCCCCTACTGAAAATCATTCCCCTCCCTTTAAGGCATCTCAGGTTGGGCAGAGTAAATCACTAGCCATTAAAAAAGAAAAAAAGTTAGCCGGAGGTTTTATCTGCTGGCTGCAACTCCCTTGAAGTATTTCATAAAAGAAGGGTGTTACCTCCAGTATTCTTGGTCAAAATTTCCCCATTTGTCAACTCATGTACCTGTTGTAATGCAGGAAGCCTTCTTGGCCGCGGCTCTCCACCCCAGAAGTGGCTGCATTGCACATGGAAAATTTATTTGTGTAGTGACCCGAAGGGTGCTCACAAATGAACACGAGGACCCAGGTCTCTGCCCCAAGGAGCGGACAGCGGACAGCGGAAGCGTTCAATTGTGGCTTTCCCACCAGCCCCGAGCAAAGTTAAGCATGCAGCTGAACTGGGTGAGGGGCAGACCACAAACTAGGTGGTGACCTTGAATTGCAATCTGGTGCATTGTGGGAAACGGATCCCACAACCCATCTTGTCCCTGTTACCTGTGGATTTGCTTGGAACTTGTGCACCTCCTGGTGCTGTCTGTGACACATCGGACGTCCTTTTCCTGTTCTGCATGGGGGAGTTAAGAACATAAGAACGGCCGTACTGGGTCAGACCAAAGGTCCATCTAGCCCAGTGTCCTGTTTGCTGACAGTGGCCAGCACCGGGTGCCCCAGAGAGGGTGGACCAAAGACCATGATCAAGCGATTTGTCTCCTGCCATCCCTCTCCAGCCTCTGACAAACAGAGGCCAAGGACACCATTTTATCCCCTGGCTAATAGCCTTTTATGGACCTAACCTCCATGAAATTATCTAGCTTCTCTTTAAACTCTATTATAGTCCTAGCCTTCACAGCCTCCTCTGGCAAGGAGTTCCACAGGTTGACTACACGCTGTGTGAAGAAGAACTTTCTTTTATTGGTTTTAAACCTGCTACCCACTAATTTCATTTGGTGTCCTCTAGTTCTTCTATTATGGGAATTTATAAATAACGTTTCTTTATTCACCCTCTCCACAGAGTTAAAATCTCTCCCTTTGGGATCGAAACACAAGGGAGGGCTGGGCTAAGGCAGGGCTGGCTGTCTGTCTGGAGCATGTGAAGTATTCTGGAATGGGTGGAAAACACTGTGAATAGAGCTGGTCAAAAATGGAAAACAGTTTATTGGGAAAGATGTTAGAAAACATAATGGTGACTTTCATTCTGCAGGTTTTGGAAATGAATGGCTTGTTTTCGGACAGTTTTGCAAAAAAAAAAATTGTATAAAACAGTTCAGTTAGACAATGTTTGGATTAACATTTTTCATTTGTATGTTTGTCTGGATTTCCCTCCCCCCATGCTTTCCCCGCTTTTGGACTCATTTATTTTCTTTTTCCTTTTTTTTTCTACTGAAACCCTCCCCCCACCCCTCAAGATTTTCATTTTCCAGGTTGTTTGGAACACTGGAAGAAATTAACATAAGAACGGCCAGACTGGGTGAGACCAAAGATCCATCTAACCCCATGACGCGGCTGCTCATTCGTAGCTTCTAGCAAACAGGCTACGTCTACACTGCAACGCTCTTTTGGGATACCGGAGTATCCCGAAATAGCTGTCCTGTGACTTCACGGCAAGCCCGTTATTTCATGCTCGCCATTCCCTGTAAACCTCTTTCTACGAGGAGTAAGGGACGTTTCGGAATAGTTCTTGAGTTCGAAATTTGGCGCATATATATAGTAGCTCAATGACTGTGAGTCTGTAACGCTGAAATGCTGGCTGTTCCCTCTGGGCAGACCATGCTGCATGGGAAGTGTGGGGCCCAAATGGCCGCTTGCTCCCCCACGGCGGCCCGGCTGAGTGGCGCAGAAGTCAGCCGAGCGCCATGGCAGGAGGGGAAGGGGGGCAGGACGGTGATGTGCGGCGTGACAGCGGATCCAGGCCCCGCCCCCTGGCCGTGAACGTCACCGCCCCGTCCCCCTTCGCCTCCCACCGTGGCACTCGGCTGACTTCTGTGCTGCTCAGCCAGGCTGCCGCGTGGGAGCAAGTGGCGCAAGCGACCGTTTGGGCTCCGCGCTCCCCATGCAGCACGGGGAGTGCGGAGCCCAAAGGCCATTTGGGCTCCGTGGTCCCCCGAATGACAGGCAGGAGGGGGAGGAGAAAAGAAAGAGAGAAACAGAGAGAGAGGCAGGAGGCAGAGGAGAGTTGAGAGAGAGAGGGGGGGAAGCAGTAGGAGGAGGAGAGAGAGAGAGACGGAGCGAGAGACCAGAGGCTCAGGAGAGAAGACTGACGTGGAGGAGAGACCTGAAAATCCCATCATATGACGGGCTAATTGGCTAGTTTTGAAATAGCATCGAAACAAGATATGCAATTTACGTAGCTCAAATTGCATCTCTGATTTCCAGTGACAGTGCAGTGTAGACACCCCCACCAAGGCTAGGGGACACCAACATATATATATATATTTAAAACCAAAGATTTTTCATGGAAATCTGCAATTTTGAAAAGAGGCAATTTTTAACCCACGTTCCGGCGCAATTCAAAACCTTTTAACCGCCGCTAATGATAAATAAATAGTAGAGTTAAAATGTGTCCAGCACGGGACACCCACCTGCTGTAAAGGAACTTGTGGATCGTCTATACTAGCCAGCAATTTTCTAGCAGAACCAAAGAGTGGCTAACGCTGCCGTCTCTCACTGTGTGTGAACCCAGCGTGGTGTCGGCCCCGATTCAACGAGGGGGTTTCCCAAGCTCCCTTAGGATCACTTATCACAGCACTCCGCCACTGAGAGCCCGAGGGAGGAAGGAACTATGGTACAGCAGCGGCAGGGGGTTCTTTGGGGAATTCTGTTCAGACGGGGCAGGGGGGAAGCAAAATAGAGGGGGTGGGAGTGGAGAAGCAAACCCCGATGATATCAAACACATGGTAAGACATACCACCTACTGTTCAATGGGAGAATTAAGACACGTGAATCTGTTTTCTCAGGCTACTTCAATCTGTTTCTAATCCCGGCCTCGGGAGGGTGGGGGAAGAGTCCAGTGAATTTTTTATGTTTCTCATCTTTAATGAGTTGGTTTTTTCCAAACTGTCGTTGCTCGCGAAGTCATGTTCAACCCTTCTCCTTCTGGTGTCCCTGGGCAGTAAAAGGGTTCCCAACACCTGCCTGTGGCAACCACGTCTAATACCCTCATCCTTTTGCCCTCACCCACTGCATCCGGGGTGAAACATGTGTCCTTGCAGCCTCCAGGGGAGAACGAAGGAGAGAGGCAAAAATGCCTCATTGAGCTCCAATGGCTGAGAATGTGGGCCCGGCCTCGCGGTGGTTGCTGGGCACGAATGGTGCCAGCGGTGGGTTGCGTGGAGTAGAAGTCGGTGGGAAGTGTTTGTGTCCTACGGTTGTGCGCATTGCCACCTGTGGCAGCCCTAATAGTATACAGTGGGATATGGGGTGGGGACTGGATGGCTTTACAGGGTCAGCAATCGGCTGTCAAGCCTTCCCCCTCGTGGCCACTATGATACAGACAGGACGCCCTTAGTATCTGACAGGCGTATGGTAGTCCCCCTTGGTAATGAACCGTGTGTTAATGGGCTGGCCAGCGCAGCCGGGGACGGAATGGGTGGTAGTGACCGGAACGACCATCGTCTTCTGGGCGTGGAAGGACATCAGCAGGCGGGAAAACTCCCCCGTGGCTCTGCCTACCTTGCCTCCTAACAGCCAGCTCCAGAGGTGAGCTAGTCACAGGCGTGTGGGTCCGCTTTGCCCCCGGGCTGCCATTTACGCGTAAATCATAAGAACATCAGAATGGCCACACTGGGTCAGACCAAAGGTCCATCTCTCCCAGTGTCCTGTCTGCCCTCAGGGACCAATGCCAGGTGCCCCAGAAAGAGGGAACCGAACAGGTAATGATCAAGCGATCTCTCTCCTGCCATCTATCTCCACCCGCTGACAAACAGAGGCCAGTGACACTGTTCCTTACCCAACCTGGCTGATAGTCATTAATGGACTTAACCTCCATGAATCTATCTAGTTCTCTTTTAAACCCTGTGATAGTCCTGGCCTTCACAACCTCCTCAGGCAAGGAGTTCCACAGGTTGACGATGCACTATGTGAAGACGAACTTCCTTTTATTTGTTTTAAACCTGCTGCCCATTCATTTCATTTGGTGGCCCTGGCATGGGCAGTGCCTGAAGGGAACAGGGACACGAATGAGAACTATCGGCCCCGCCTCAGACCCGAGAAGACACCATGAAGCTTGTGGTGCAGGGGCAGTGCTTGGATATGGGGGGGAAGGGGGGGGCTGCTGACTCATAGAAAAATCAGTTGGGGGCCGCACACAAGTGAGAAACAAACAAAAAATTTCCTCACTGAGGTGGCCGCCGACTGAGGAGAAAGACGCTTCCCACATTCCCCTCGCACTCCAGAGCCTTGAGGGGCCCAGGCTAGTAGATTTTGTGTGCTTCAGCGCAGTGGGGGGGATAGCAGGGCGGGCTGGGCTCCCCAAAACTGGGGGGAGCTCCAAGCCTCAGGGGCCAGATCCAGGCAAGCCGAGGGCCGCATCCGGCCCCCGGACCGTCGGTTCCCCACCCTTGAAGGATTCGCAGGAATTCTTACGCCCGGCTGCCCGCTGAGGGGCCCGTCAGAAATGTCTCCGTTCAGCTTTGTCTAGGGCGGAGGCTGGCGCTGTCCCTCTCAGAGGCGCTTCTGACACCCGCCAGCTGGGCTTTGGGCCCCTCGAGGCCACTTGACTGCCACAGCGGCTCCACCGGACGGCCGCCCAGCGAACAAAGAGGGTTCAGCCGTCGAGCCGGGCGGTGTAGCTCAGTGCTAAAAGGTTTCCGGTCCTCCTGGCGGGCGAAAGGCCTCGGAGGGAAGCGTGTGAGCAGCGTCCTTTAGTCCGGGGGTGGCCAACCTGTGGCTCTGGAGTCACATGCGGCTCTTTACTCGCAGACATGCAGCTCCCGGGAGCCACACACCCGGGAGCCACTCGCAGACATGCAGCTCATTCGGAGCCACACACCCGCTTTGTGCGCACGCCCCCGTGCCTGGAGGGAGAAGTGCCTGGCTGTGGCAGCTCCGGTGAGACCCAGGTATTGGGTTAGAAAGGGAAGGGACTGGGGGTGCCTGGCTCTGGGGGAGGGGGAGGGCATTGGGTTAGAGTGAGGGGAGCTGGGGGGGCTGGGTTTGGGGGAGGGGGAGGACATTGTGTTGGGGGGCTGAGGGGCCTGGCTCTGGGGGAGGGGCCGTTCATTGGGTTAGAGGGAGGGGAGATGGGGGGGCTTGGTCTGGGGGAGGGGGAGGACATTGTGTTGGGGGGGTTGAGGGGGTGCCTGGCTCTGGGGGAGGGGGAGGTCATTGGGTTAGAGGGAGGGGAGATGGGGGGGCTTGGTCTGGGGGAGGGGGAGGACATTGTGTTGGGGGGGTTGAGGGGGTGCCTGGCTCTGGGGGAGGGGGCGTTCATTGGGTTAGAGGGAGGGGAGATGGGGGGGCTGGGGGAGGGGAAGGAGATTGTATTGGGGGGGCTGGGGGTGTCTGGCTCGGGGGAAGGGGCGTGTGGCTCTGTGCACTACTATCCACAGCTCTTTTGGCTCTTGGTGTCTAACTGGTTGGCCACCCCTGCTCTAGTCAGCCGGCGCAAGAACCCGTCTGGAGCAAGGTGGGGGAGTTGGGATCCTAGAACCGCAGGGCTAGAAGGGACGGTGAGGGTCGACTCGTCAGACCCCTGCCAAGGTGGGGATTAGTTCATAGAGCCGTCGGAGCTGGAAGGGACCTCAAGAGTCCAGCCCCTTGCCTGAGGCAGGGCCGAGTAAACCAAGACCGGCCCGGACAGGCGTTTGCCCAGCCTGTTCTTAACCACCTCCGGAGACAAGTTTCCACAAGTCTCCACTTGAAATCTGCTCCAGATGTAACCGCCCTTGTGACTAGAAAGTTTTTCCTACTATCGAACCTGAATCTCCTCAGCTTCCGGCAAACCCCCTCTCGGTGACCTGCCTGCCCCCTCTCTCGCTGCCCGTGGCTGGGGTGTGTGGGATGCCTGGCTGTTTAGAAGGAAAGCCACGTTCCCGGGAGACATTTCTGGAAGCGCACGTCTGTTCGGTTTCTAACGCCCTGGTGCATGTAACCGTTTCCAGCGGCTTCTGCAGATTTCAGAGCCTTTCATGGACGGTATGTGTAGAGAAGAGGAGAACCCTATTGCAAGGAAACATGTCAGCAGGGGGGGTAGAACTGTGGGTTCCTTGCTGATGGAGAGGCCAACCCAGAGCAAATTTTAAGGGCCCTGGTCTTCCACAGCCCTAAATTCTGGAGTTGGAAGAGCCCTCAGGAGTCATCGAGTCCAGCCCCCTGCCCAAAGCAGGACCAACCCAACTCAATCAACCCAGCCAGGGCTTGGTCCAGCCAGGACTTCAAAACCCAGATGGAGATTCCACCCCCTCCGTAGGGAACCCGTCCCAGAGCTCCCCCCCCCCCGCCTAGGAAAATCTTTTTTTCTAATATCCAACCTACACCTCCCTCATTGCTCTTTGTTCTGCCATCTGTCACCCCTGAGAACAGCCTCTCTCCATCCTCTTTGGAACCCCCCTTCAGGAAGTTGAAGGCTGCTCTCAAATCCCCCCTCACTCTTCTGCAGACTAAACAGACCCAAATCTCTCAGCTTCTCCTCGTAGGTCATGTGACACAATCTCCTAATCATTTTTGTTGCCTTCCGCTGGACTTTCTCCAATGTGCCCACATCCTTTTGGTAATGGGGGACCCAGCACTGGACACAATACTCCAGATGTGGCCTCACCAGAGCTGAATAAAGGGGAATAATCACGTCTCTGGATCTGCTGGCAATGCTCCCTCTCATGCAACCTAATATGCCATTAGTCTTCTTGGCTTCAAGGGCGCCCTGTTGACTCATCTCCAGCTTCTCATCCACTGTAACCCCCAGGTCCTTTTCTGCTGAACTGCTACTTAGCCAGTTAGTCCGAAGCCTGTACCAATGCTTGGGATTCTTCCATCCCTAGTGTAGGACTCTGCACTTGTCCTTGTTGAACTTCATGAGATTTCTTGAGGTTCAACAATTTGTCTAGGTCACTCTGGACCCTATCCCTGCCCTCCAACATATCTACCTCTCCCCCTAGCTGAGTGTCATCTAAATGAGTCAGGTCTGAGTGATCTAAAATAATGCCTCTTTCTGACGTCCCAAATTCAAGCTTGAACGGACCAGCTAAAGAAGTTGCCAGAGAAAACCACCTCCCCAAGTCTTACTACCTTTTGATTGCAACCTTCTCCCCTCTCAAGGCTGCTGAATGGTCCATGCCAACCAGTCATGGAGTGAGTTGCCTATACCAATCTGCTCAGAGGTGTATGATCTAAAGGCAGAACCACAATTCCCGTCTCGTGGGAAATTTTACAATTTGTTTGTCTTCATCACAAAACGCAATGTCAAATTTTCCTACAAATGTTTTCGGAAAAACAAAATTGTCGTGGGACAAACAAAATGTTTGGTTTCAATGAATTCGAAATATTCCAATTTTGACTTTTTGGTTCAATATTCTAGGCTGGTGTTGTCTAATGAAATGCTGTGTATCCCAGTCCAGCACTTTCTGAATGAAACGTTTCATTCAGAAAGTGTCAAAATGGAAAGTTTTTCACCATCATCCATTTTTCTTTGCAGACTGCAATTCTCCTTCCCGCAGAAGGTTTTGATTTGAACGCAGCAAGGCTTTCTGACAGAAAATCGTTCTGCTGGGAAATTTTCGACCCGCGCGTCTCGAAAGCATGGGGGAGAAAAGAAGAATTGGCTTCTTCTCTGGGAGGATTTTTGACAAGCAGTGTAATTTATCTCCTGGCTCTTGGGCACTGCAGTGATGGGGGCCAGAGAAGCGCACGTATATATAGCCCTAGTGCCAGAAACTCCAGAGGGAAAAGAGCTCTGTGCACCCTCTATTGGTGAAAAGGGGGAAATGCTCACCTAGGGAGCTTCATTTGCATAGGATGCCTACCCACAATTCCGCTAGTGACATGTGGGAGTCACCATACCCTTTTATGAAGTTTGATTTTGAGGCTCCCGCAATGGCTCCAAAAAGTGATAGAGCTAGTATCCTGGAGGCAAAATGTTAATTTACAAGTCAGCAGGACTCTGCCCAAGCTTTCTAAGTGCTCTTCTCTCTTGTGTTATGGGAGTTCACTATGAGAGATGACATGGATGGAGAACTTTGTTAGGAGAGCTGTTCCAGCTGAGGGGGCTGGACTCCAGTAAGGTTTTGCCTGTGTAGCATCATAATAAACCTGAGTCACTACACTGGGCTGGTCCTTGCAGCTGGGGCCAGGCAAAAACCTCTGTTGGGGTTAGGGATGGGCCTACAAAGAAACACCAGGATAACTGCTCCTCACTAGTCCAAACCAGAAGGCTACGTCTACACTGGCAGCTTCTTGTGCAAGAACTGCTAAGTGGAAGAGTTCTTGTGCAAAAAGTCTTCCACAAGAGCGCATCTACACTGTCATGTGCTTTTGCACAAGAGCGTCTATGGCAGTGTGGACGCTCTATTGTGCAAGAAAGCTCTGTTGGCCATTTTAGCCCTAGGCTACGTCTAGATTGCATTCCTTTTTCGTAAAAGGGATGCAAATTAGACATATTGCAATTGCTAATGAAGCAGGGATTTAAATCTCCCCCGCTTCATTAGCATAAAAATGGCTGCCGCTTTTTTCGGCACGGAGCTTTGCCGGAAAAAAGCGCCAGTCTAGACGCGGATCTTTCGGAAAATAAAGCCTTTTCCGAAAGATCCTTTATCCCTTATTTTAAGAGGGATAAGGGATCTTTTGGAAAAGGTTTTATTTTCCGAAAGATCTGCGTCTAAACTGGTGCTTTTTTCCGGCAAAGCCCCATGCCGAAAAAAAGCGGCAGCCATTTTTATGCTAATGAAGCTGGGGAGATTTAAATCCCCGCTTCATTAGCAATTGTGATACGTCTAATTTGCATCCCTTTTACGAAAAAGGAATGCAATCTAGACGTAGCCGTAGGGTTTTCTTGCGCAAGAAATTCATGTTGCCTGTCTACACTGCCCCCTTGTGCAAGAAGGCTTATTCCTTATGGGGAGAGGAATAACTGTTCCGGAAGAAGCCCTGTTTCCTGATGCTAGATGCTGTTAAGGGCATCCAGACAAGGTACATTTAGTTTTCTCAGATTTCTGAGTAGGGCCTTGAGTCAGTTTAATTACAAGTTGGACCTCTTTAATCTGGCACCTTTGGGAATTAACTGGTGCCGAACCAGAGAATGTGCCAAACTATGGAGGTCAGTATTGCCTAGCAGCCTTAGCAACACTTCCATTGCCTGCTGGGCTTTTTGAAGACATGGAGGGGTCAATTAGAGCTAAATCACAGCACAGAACACCAAGAGCCAGGACTGGTGGCTGTAAATGAACATCATGGGACTGCAGGAAACTTGGCCACACCCACGCTAAGTGGACATCTGGCAGACTCAAATCCTGCCGGAACACGGATGTTGCCGGACCAGAGAGTGCTGATCTAGAAAGGTTCATGCCGTATAAAGTTGAACAGACCAATAACAGGGAAGGAAAAAACCCAACATAAACATTACCACTCAGGGTGACTGGGAAGTCTTAGGGATGGCCAAAAAATGCAGCAAGTTTGTGGAAGAGGCTTATGCCTCATACGGGGAGTGGAGAGTCTTGGCAAAGAAAAGCGTTTGGCTTGTTTAGCTGGGCAAAATGCAGGCTCTGAGAAGATCTGATTGCTCTCTATAATTACATCAGGGAGGAACAACCAGGGAGGGAGAAGACTATATACATTGAAAGACAGTGTTGGCACAAGAACAAATGGGAAAAACTGGCCAGGAATAAATTTAGGATGGAAATTAGAAGAAGAAACCGTCAGAGGAGGAAGGTTCCGGAACAGGCTTTGAATCGGAGCCGTGGGAACCAACAACCAACCAGTGTGACGCCCGAGTCGGCTAAGTTAGGCCCTTCCAAATTCATGGCCATGAAATCTGGTCTTCTGTGGATTTTTCCCGTACTTTATACAGATTTCATGTGGGGGCACCAGCATGTCTCAAACTGGAGGACCTGCCCCAAAAGGGGGTGCAAGGTTATTGTGGGGGGAGGGGGTCGTGGTAAGGCTGTAGAGCACACTTCTTTCTCTGTGGCTGTGTCTACACTGGCATGAATTTCCGGAAATGCTTAAAACAGAATAGTTTTCGTTATAAGTATTTCCGGAAAAAGAGCGTCTACATTGGCAGGCTGCTTTTCCGGAAAAGCCCTTTTTCTGGAAAAGCATCTGTGGCCAATGTAGACGCGCTTTTCCGGAAAAGAGCCCCGATCGTCATTTTCGCGATCGGGGCTTTTTTCCGGAAAAGACTACTGGGTTGTCTACACTGGCCCTTTTCCGGAACAGTGTTCCGGAATAAGGACTTATGCCCGAGCGGGAGCAGCGTAGCTTTTCCGGAATAGCGGCTGATTTTGTACAGTAGAGCGTCGTTGCTTTTCCGGAAATTCAAGGGCCAGTGTAGACAGCTTGCAGCTTATTCCGGAAAAGCGGCTGATTTTCCGGAATAAGTGGCCCAGTGTAGACACAGCCTGTGTGTGTAGTCCAAGTGCCACTACATGGGACAGGAACCACACCCAAGAGGCACGTGGGTTACACCAGCAGCATGGAAGTAAAGGTGGCAATACCATGACCCCGCTACTATACCCGCGCGATCCCCCGCACCAACACGCTTTCGGCTCAGGACCCTTTGGGTTACATCTCGATTAAACTTCAAAGGTACATATCTGAAATAAAGCAATTTTTGGTTTGGAAAATGAGACAACGATGGAATTGACCACAATGGACAGTGAACGAGCTAGGACCCTACTGATATACCTGCTGGCATGACAGGGTAGCCCGTTGTAGCAGAGAACAGGACTCGATGATCCAAGAGAGGACCCTGTGTGCGGCAGGCAGATACTGACAGCATGAAACACAATGGGAGTGCTCTGGAGAAAGGGCCGAATATGAACACGACCAGGCCTCAGGCTATGCCAGCAAGGGAGTAAACACAGAGCCGGGACCCATAGAGCCACAGACATGGACTTGGGCAGGGTTGCTTTTCCAATATCCAACCTACTCCTCCCCCACTGCAACTTGAGCCCATTGCTCCTTGTTCTGCCATCTGCCACCACGAGAACAGCCTCTCTCCATCTTCTTTGGAACCCCCCTTCAGGTAGCTGAAGGCTGCTCTCAAATCCCCCCTCGCTCTTCTCTTCTGCAGACTAAATAATGCCAAATCCCTCAGCCTCTCCTCATACATCATGGCTACGTCGACATAGGCAAGATTTTGCGCAAAAGCGGATGCAAAACCCCAGAGGCAGCCTCTCCAGAGCTGAATAAAGGGTATATCACTTCTCTAGATCTGCTGGCAATGCTCCTCCTAATGCAGCCTGACATGCTGTTAGCCTTCTTGGCTACAAGGGCACCCTGTTGATTCCTGTCTAGTTGTCAGTCAGCTTCACAAGCTCTGTACAGAGTATCAGTGTCTGTCTGCTTGAATAAAGGGCAATAAAGAAACAACCAACGTTCCCCGTGTGTTTGATCCGGCTCAGCGGTAACTACAAGGCACCGAACGGATTCTTGCTACTTACTAGTTGTTGTTGTGTCCGTGTGTTTTACTTTTCCTGGGGGCTGTGTCTACACTGGGCCACTTATTCCAGAAAATCAGCCGCTTTTCCGGAATAAGCTGCGAGCTGTCTACCCTGGCCCTTGAATTTCCGGAAAAGCAATGATGCTCTACTGTACAAAATCAGCCGCTATTCCGGAAAAACTATTCTGCTCCCGCTCGGGCATAAGTCCTTATTCCAGAACACTGTTCTGGAAAAGGGCCAGTGTAGACAGCCCAGTAGTCTTTTCCGGAAAAAAGCCCCGATCGCGAAAATGGCGATCGGGGCTCTTTTCCGGAAAAGCGCGTCTACATTGGCCACAGACACTTTTCTGGAAAAAGGGCTTTTCCGGAAAAGCAGCCTGCCAATGTAGAAGCTCCTTTTCCGGAAAAACTGAAAACAGAATAGTATTCCGTTTGAAGCAGTTCCGGAAATTCATGCCAGTGAAGACACAGCCTCTGTGTCTCATAACAGTGGAGAGGTGGAAGAGACCTGGTGAAGAGACCTTTTAAGGCCAAAAAGGACCATTTCTGGTGGTCTGATCTCCTGAACGCCACAAGGAAGGGGAACTCGCCCAGGCAAGGTTGTGTGTGTCATTCTTTAGTTCAGATTTATAGAGATGCTGGAAGAGACACCTCACCATATACTCCAGGGACTGCTGACCCGGCTGGAAAATAAATTCTGACGGCACCGAGAGATAACCCACCACAAATCCCTCTCATGCCCCAGAACCCTTCCCTGCTCTTACAACCCCTGGGCTACGTCTACACTGCAGGCTTCTTGTGTGTCCACACTGCCATGTGCGTCCACACTGCCATGTGCTTTTGCTCAAGAGCTTCCATAGCAGTGTGGACGCTCCCTTGCACAAGAAAACTCTGATGGCCATTTTAGCCATAAGAACATAAGAACGGCCGTACTGAGTCAGACCAAAGGTCCATCTAGCCCAGTAGCCTGTCTGCCGACAGTGGCCAGCACCAGGTGCCCCGGAGAGTGTGGACTGAAGACAGTGATCAAGCGATTTGTCTCCTGCCATCCCTCTCCAGCGTCTGACAAACAGAGGCCAGGGACACCATTTGTACCCCCTGGCTAATAGCCTTTTATGGACCTAACCTCCATGAATTTATCTAGCTTCTCTTTAAACTCTGTTAGGGTATGTCTATACTACCCTCCTAGTTCGAACTAGGAGGGTAATGTAGGCATACCGCACTTGCAAATGAAGCCCGGGATTTGAATTTCCCGGTCTACATTTGCATAAGCTGGGCGCCGCCATTTTTAAATCCCGGCTCATTCGAACCCCGTGCCGCGTGGCTACACGCGGCACGGACTAGGTAGTTCGGACTAGGCTTCCTAGTCCGAACTACCGTTACTCCTCACGGAACTACCTAGTCCGTGCCACGTGTAGCCGCACGGCACGGGGTTCGAACGAGCCGGGATTTAAAAATGGCGGCACCCGGCTTATGCAAATGAAGCCCGGGAAATTCAAATCCCGGGCTTCATTTGCAAGTGTGGTATGCCTACATTACCCTCCTAGTTCGAACTAGGAGGGTAGTGTAGACATACCATTATAGTCCTAGCCTTCACAGCCTCCTATGGCAAGGAGTTCCACAGGTTGACTATGCACTGTGTGAAGAAGAACTTTCACTTATTAGTTTTAAACCTGCTACCCATCAATTTCATTTAGTGTCCTTTAGTCCTTATATTATGGGAACTAATGAATAACTTTTCTTTATTCACCCTCTCCACACCACTCATGACTTTATAGACCTCTATCATATCCCCCCTCAGTCTCCTCTTTTCTAAACTGAAACGTCCCAGTCGCTTTAGCCTCTCCTCATATGGGACCTGTTCCAAACCCCTGATCATTTTAGTTGCCCTTCTCTGAAACCTTTCCAATAACAAAATATCTTTTTTGAGGTGAGGAGACCACATCTGTACACAGTATTCAAGATGTGGGCATACCATAGTTTTATACAGGGGCAGTAAGATATTCTGTGTCTTATTTTCTATCCCTTTCTTAATAATTCCTAACATCCTATTTGCCTTTTTGACCGCCGCTGCACACTGCGTGGATGTTTTCAGAGAACTGTCCACGATAACTTCAAGATCTCTTTCCTGATTTGTCGTAGCCAAATTAGCCCCCATCATGTTATATGTATAGTTGGGGTTATTTTCTCCAACGTGCGTTACTTTACATTTATCCACATTAAACTTCATTTGCCGTTTTGTTGCCCAATCACTCAGTTTTGTGAAATCTTTTTGAAGTTCTTCACAGCCTGCTTCTGTCTTGACTATCTTAGGAGTTTCTTACGCAAGAAATTCATGTTGCCTGTCTACACTGCCTTTTTGTGGAAGAGCTCTTGCGCAAGAGGGCTTATTCCTCGTAGGGAGAGGAATAACTCTTCCGGAAGAAGCCCTGTTTTCCGACGCTGTCCTGTAAACTTACTTGTGCAAGAACACACTTAGGCTGTGTCTACACTGGCCATTTATTCTGGAAAATCAGTTGCTTTTCCGGAATAACTTGCCAGCTGTCTACACTGGCCCCTTGAATTTCCGGAAAAGCACTGACGATCTAATGTAAAATCATCAGTGCTTTTCCAGAGAAACTATGCTGCTCCCGTTTGGGCAAAAGTCCTTTTCCGGAAAACTGTTCCGGAAAAGGGCCAGTGTAGACAGCACAGTAGTGTTTTCCGCGAATCTAGATGCGCTTTTTCCGAAAATGCTTTTAACGGAAAACTTTTCTGTTAGAAGCATTTCCGGAAAATCATTACAGTGTAGACGTAGCTGTGCAGTGTAGACACCTGGCAAGCTTTTGCACAAGAACAGCTGTTCTTGCGCAAGAAGCCTGCCGTGTAGACGTAGCCGTGCTGTTCCCACCCATAGCTCCATTGTCAGACACCCAAGAAAAACCAGATGAGCCCTGACGGTCCTGAGAGCTGGAAGGAAGACAGGGCGTGTACCCCGAAGCTCCCAAAGAAGGCTCTGCCAATGTTCTACCCCGTTGTTCTCTGCAGTCTCTTCTCTAGGGCAATTTGCAAATGAATGAAGTTTCCACGCCTCCCATGGGGAGCACATCCCGCCGTTGGCTGTGGTAGATCTCTCTGTCCGGAAAGTTTCCCCTGATAGTCGGCCTACATTTTTCCATTTCTTAATTTCAGCTTGCCATTCCTGGATATCCCCCCTTTGGGCTAACCTCACCACGTCCTCGTCCTCCTGGGTGTTGACACCCCTGCAGGAACCAGACGGTTGTCTTAGCCCCCTTCCTTGTCAAATAGCCAAGCCGGACAGAGCAAGTGCCTTCGTGTTTTCCCTCATCAGTCACTTCTTCCAGCCACTTAATCATCCCCGCTGTCCTGCCCTGACTCGTCTCCAGCCTGACGACATGCGAATGCTATTGAGGTACCCAGAAGCAAACGTGGTCCCAGAGGAAGAGAAGGAACAGAAGCTCAAGGAGGAGGGCGATGCTGCCGCCAGCACTTTATGAGAAAATGGGGGGGGACACGGTCTCAGTGCTACCCCTGAGACACGGACGGAAGGAGGCTGCCAACACACGCTCTTCCCTTTCCAATATTCCATCGGCTCCAGGCTCTGGGAATAGCTCAGCTGTGAGGTCCTTCCGCCAGCACGACTGCACGGTGGTGGTTTGTACGATTAACCTCTAGAATGGAAGGAGCGGATGGGAACTTTGTGTGAGGCACAATACAAACTCACAGGGAGACACGGCTCCTGGCCTGAGGCTCTGTCAATGAAATGTCAAGGGTTCGCCACCCTACGACACTAGGAAAAGGCTTCAGGATTCCTATTGCAGCAGCTCTAGAGAAGTAATACTGCCCCTTGATTCAGCCCCTGGGGAGGCCACATCTGGAGTGTAGCATCCAGTTCTGGACCCCCCGTGACAGAAAGGATGTGGATGCATTGGAGAGGGTCCAGCGGAGGACAACCGAAATGATAAGGGGGCTGGAGCACATGACCTGTGAAGAGAGGCTGAGGGATTTGGGCTTGTTCAGTCTGCAGAAGAGAAGAGTGAGGGGGGATTGGATGGCAGCCTTTAACTCCCTCAAGGGGGGGTCCAGAGAGGCTGTTCTCAGTGGTGATAGGTGACAGAACAAGGATCAACGGGCTCAAGTTGCAGTGGGGAAGGTCTAGGTTGGATATTAGGAAAAACTATTTCCCTGGGAGGGCGGGGAAGCGCTGGGCTGGGTTCCCTAGGGAGGTGATGGAATCTCCATCCCTAAAGGTTTTTAAGTCCCGCTTGACCAAGCCCTGGATGGGATGATTGAGTTGGGTTTGGTCCTGCTTTGGGCAGGGGGCTGGACTCGATGACTCCTGAGGTCTCGTCCAGGCCTGGGATTCAATAATTCTAAATTCTGGCAAGCCTCTCCCGTTCAGCCAGAAAGAGGAGTTGTTCTCTCCAGTGGGTTTTACCTTGACCAGCTATCATGATGGTTACAAAAGTGCTCCATCATGAACCAGGTCCCCACTGTGCACGATGCGGGAGAAATACAAACCAAAAAGTTCATCCCTGCTCCACGAAGATTATGGTCAAACTATGAGGCCTTCTCTGCATCAGTAGGTCTCGAGTAGAGTGCATGCACCTCTTGTGAAAAGGAGCCCTGTTCCAGGGGTACATGCATTCATCTTGAGATATGCTCCTTTTCATGAGAGGTGATATGAAATGGACTCGCCAAGTCAGTGCAAACTAAAACTTCATGCGGACAGTGACTTGTTTCTACTGCTCTCTGCTGCTATCTACTGAAATGCAAGGACAATATTTCTTTTCCAATCAATTTATGTTATATGTACCAATGAGAAAATAAGTTATTTTTCAGTTATAGTGTGCTTGGGACACTTTTGAGCTAGGGTGTTACAAGGAGGAGGGAGACAAATTGTTTTCCTTGGCCTCGGATGATAGGACAAGAAGCAATGGGCTTAAACTGCAGCAAGGGGGGTTTAGGTTGGACATTAGGAAAAAGTTCCTAACTGTCAGGGTGGTCAAACACTGGAAGAAATTGCCTAGGGAGGTTGTGGAATCTCCATTACTGGAGACATTTAAGAGCAGATTGGACTGACACCTGTCAGGGATGCTCCAGATGGTGCTTGGTCCTGCCCTGAGGGCAGGGGACTGGACTTGATGACCTTTCGAGGTCCCTTCCAGTTCTAGTGTTCTGTGATTTTTATGGGTGATTTTGTAAGGAAGCAGTTTTCAGTGAGATGAAAGTTGGGAGCACGCCAGATAAACCAGGCTCCTGAAAGGGATACCGTCATCTGGAAAGGTTGGTCTGCATGGTGTGTTAGTTCACTCCTGTGGGGGTGTAAATTCACAACCTGTGGAACTCCTTGCCAGAGGAGGCTGTGAAGGCTAGGACTATAACAGAGTTTAACGAGAAGCTAGATAATTTCATGGAGGTTAGGTCCATAAAAGGCTATTAGCCAGAGGATAAAATGGTGTCCTTGGCCTCTGTTTGTCAGAGGCTGGAGAGGGATGGCAGGAGACAAATCGCTTGATCATTGTCTTCAGTCCACCCTCTCTGGGGCACCTGGTGCTGGCCACTGTCGGCAGACAGGACACTGGGCTAGATGGACCTTTGGTCTGATCCAGTACGGCCGTTCTTACGTTCTTATCTTCATCAGTGTGTTGCCCACAAATGGGCCAGTCTGAGCGCTGTCGACACCCACTCAATGTTCCCTAGTGTTTGTTAACGTAGTGCTGCTTGAAACAGGGCTGCCTATGAATGTTCCAGTTAGTCTGAGAACATCCCGGTGCGGGATCTTGCCTCCTTTGGGGGTGGGCTAAGACACTGTGTAGACAAGCCCTTTGATGAGACAACCAGTGGATGCAGATAGTGGAGTTTGAGGAAACAACGCGACACTACTGGCGAGACATAGGGGTCTCTTCACACTGGCAGCCTCTAATGACTGTCATGTTGGTGTTTTTTTGTCGGGGTCCTGGGAATGGAGCGTTTTGAGGTGGGATTTGAAGGGAGACAATGGCGCGGCTTTGTGGATACTTCTGGGGAGCACCCCCCGAAGCGTGAGGGGCAGCGGGGGGAGGAGAGCACAAGAAGGTGCCGGTATTATGGGCCAGTTTGAAGCAGGAGAAGACATCTTGAGGTGAGGTGGAAAGTAGGCTTCAGAAAGACACTTAAATTCAGTGGAGCGATGCACAATTGAGGAGTTGGCTTCATTGTAGTTACTGTCATGTAAGAAACTGCCTGTTAAACCATGACTCGCCCCTTCCCCCGCTGTGCATCTTCCATCTTCCTCCCCATTCTCGTCTTGGTGGGAGAGGGGAAAAGCAGCCGTTTTCTTACACCTCATTAAATAAAGTGGCTTGGGTGGCAAGATGAGAGACTAGTGGGTTCTTGTACCACCCCTGCACTGGGCCTGTGAGGCCCCGCCCCACAGCCCTACTGGGCATGCTCCAGCTGGAGGGCAGCTATAAAGGCGGGTGGAGCGGCTCACTCTGGGCTGGCTGCTGTTGAGGAAGGAGGCGCTGTCAGAGGTCTGGAGGAAGAGCAGTGGACAGACCAAGCCATGGAGGTCAGCCAGTGAGGCACGGATGGAGAATCCCCCAGTCTGGAGGAGAGTGGCGAGGAAGACAGCTGTGGTGAGTGTGGTAGGAAGTAGCCCAGGGTGGGGAGTTAGATCCCTGAGATCTTTTTGGGAGGATTCCCCACTGAGCTTGTGGTGGCCACCACTGACATGGCCCTGGGCTGGGACTGGTGGAGAGGGTGGGCCCAGAGCCCCCTACTCCACCCCCATTAACCCTCAAGAGGGGGCACTACAACTGTGATTACTGACTGACTCTAGCCACTGGGCCTCACTGCTCTTCAAGAAGGGGGTGTTTTACTGACTGAGGCCACTAGACCGGGCTGCCTCACTGGAGCTGGGGGGTAGTTATTGACCCTGAGCCATAGGGACTGAGACGCACACAGACTGGAACACTCTTTGGGAGGCCATAGAGGTCTAGCGCTCTGCTCCTGAGGGGGCTGGGCGTACCCACCCGGTGACAGCGCTGCATAAAATGGTGGCTCATGCCTCACTTGGAGCGAGTACATCACCAGTGTAGCAGGAGCGGGCGTCGAGCTGATGGTGTATGTTAAGCACGACATCAAAAACGTAAGGCCTCAAATACCTTTTGTCCGTTCAAAACCCCCTGGCAGCGTTCGCACAAATATCACCACGGGTCAGAGAGCAGGGCCTAGTGGTCCCCACTGGGGTCGGGCTCTCGTGGCGCTAGATGCTGACGGTACGCACAGGGAGACCCTGTCGCTGCCGCAAAGCCCTGCCAGTCAAAATGGATAAGACAGGCGAAGGGAGCGTGGTGCGCCCCATGGCCCAGAGAGGGATCTGGGGGCTGGATTGCAAAACACATTTCCCACAGAAGAAGAGCTCGGCCCTCCTTTGAGGCAGCAGCGTTTTCAGAAGTGCTCAGCCCCCAGTTACCTTGGCGGGTTCCGGAGCCCTCCTACCCAAGAGCCAGTTTCTCCCCTCCAACGACCAAGCCATCCCTCCATTCTGCGCTGACCTGGTATGAGCGGAGTTGGATGCTGAGCAACAGAGCCTGGGGAAAGGCCACATTTTCCCTGAGGAATCAGTTCTTACTGCCCTCATGCAAGCGTCCTGCGGTAAAGGTCCCAAACCAACATGGCGCCATGGCAGACGATAGTGCCTCAGGCCAACCAGCCCCGTCGAACACCGTGATGCCTCACGTGGGCTGACTGCTCAACGACCTTACACAAAGCCCGGCCACGAGTCTATGCCCACGGGCCTCTTTCCAGACTGCTGACCATGCACAAGGTTAAAAAAAATGCTTCCCTTTGCAGTTCCAAGAGGGGCGAATTCCACAAGGCTCTCTTCATTCTCCGCACATGTAGCCACCACCACATCCTAAGACCAGCTCCTGGATGAGGAGCATCCGGTTGAGACCTAACCATTGCAGGAGTGAAGTGATGCTCGTTGGAAGGGGAGGGGAGCACCTTGAAGAACTATCCAGGTCTCTCCTCCTTCCATCCAATTAAAATAGTGCAAACTCTCTGAGTCCTGTCTGACTATTTCCTAAATTTGGGTGACCAGGTAATGTTGGTGTCCAAGAGATGCCTCCTTTCTCCTCCAGCTTCCTAGGAAGCTCCATCCTTATCTTCTGGCCAAGGGCCTGGACACAGTGGGCCAAAGGTTGGCACCTCCCGGCAGGATCACTGTAACAAACAGCATCTGAATCGGAACATGAAGGTCATGCACAAGATTCAGCTGGTGCAAAGTGTGGCTTGGGTATTTGCAGATGATACCAAGCTGGGAGGAGTTGCGACTGATCTGGAGGATAGGGTCATCATTCAAAATGATCTGGACAAATTGGAGAAATGGTCTGAGGCAAACAGGATGAAGGTTAATCAAGACAAATGCAAAGTGCTCCACTTAGGAAGGAATAATAAGTTTCACACATACAGAATGGGAAGCGACTATCTAGGAAGGAGTATGGCAGAAAGGGATCTAGGGATTAAAGTGGACCACAAGCTGAGTATGAGTCAGCAGTGTGATGCTGTTGCAAAAAAAGCCAACATGATTCTGGGATGCATTAACAGGTGAGCTGTGAGCAAGACACGAGAAGTCATTCTTCCGCTCTACTCTGCGCTAGTTAGGCCTCAGTTGGAGTATTGTGTCCAGTTCTGGGCACCACATTTCAAGAAAGATGTGGTGAAATTGGAGAGGGTCCAGAGAAGAGCAACAAGAATGATTAAAGGTCTAGAGAACATGAGCTATGATGGAAGGCTGAAAGAATTGGGTTTGTTTAATTAGAAAAGAGAAGATTGAGGGGGGACATGAGAGCAGTTTTCAGGTTCTAAAAGGGTGTCATAAGGAGGAGGGAGAAAACTTGTTCATCTTGACCTCTGAGGATAGATCAAGAAGCAATGGGCTTAAACTGCAGCAAGGGAGGTTTAGGTTGGACATTAGGAAAAAGTTCCTAACTGTCAGGGTGGTTAAACACTGGAATAAATTGCCCAGGGAGGTTGTAGAATCCCCATCTGTGGAGATATTAAAGAGCAGGTTAGATAAATATCTATCAGGGATGGTCTAGACAATATTTGGTCCTGCCGTGAGGGCAGAGGACTGGACTCGATGACCTCTCGAGGTCCCTTCCAGTCCTAGTATTCTTTGATTCTATGATTCTATGATCTATGGTCTAAGCTGGTGAGAGCAAATTAGGCTCATATTCCTGTCCCTCCACTGGCTCTCAGCCACCATCCAGTGGCAGCTGAAGGCCTTGGTTTCAAATGTCAAAGCGATCAGCTACACTGAGGGCTGAGTTTCAGTCTGACGACCACCGTGTGCTCCTTGGAGCGCCAAGCCAGGGACTGAGTGCGTGAGAACAAACTGCTCTCTGCTGAGAGGACTCAGCTCCGGAATCAGCCTCTTTAGGCGACAGGGCGCATCAAAGCCTGATCATCTTTAGGGAATTCTGCAAACGCTTCCGTTTCGCTAGAGCGTTTCCACCATCTCAAGAAAAGTGCGACACCATGGGACGCCAGAACTGGAAGGAACCTTGAGAGGGCATCAAGTCCAGTCCCCTACCCTCATGGCAGGATCAAGCACCATCTAGACCATCCTCAATAGATGTCTGTGCAACCTGCTCTTCAATATCTCCATTGATGGAGATTCCACAACCTCCCTAGGCAATTTATTCCAGTGCAACATCAAGATCCCCTCTTCTACCTGTCCCCTTCCTCCCTGAAAACACAACCCCTAGCTACCAAATCAACCACGAGCAAAGCTTGTTTCCTCTTAAAAGGGAGCAAAACCAGAGATTCCATGAACCCCAATGGGGAATTTGCTGTTGCCAGTCCATCTTATGTGGCAGAGACAATGGTGGTGGTGGGAAAATGCCTTAGGCCAAGTCTACACTAGACCCAGATGGTCAGCTTAAGGTACGCAACTCCAACTGCAAGGAGTAAGCCACAGGCTGGAGCTGTTCTCAGCATTCGATTTAGCAGGTCTTAGCTAGACCAGCTAAATCAAATGCCAGAACATCAATTTCTGGTGCGGCAAGTGTAGACGTGCTCTTAGGTAGGTACAGAAGCACTAAGCAGGAGAATACTCCCCTCGAGCTTTCATCGTGAGTCATGTGCTGGGTTACTAGAAGGAGGAAGCCAGCAGATTGTTGTGCAATGAGCCTGCTGTGGAGGCACATGGCTCTGATATGCACCCAATAACCTCAAATGCCTTTCGGTTTGGATCAAGCTGAAAATGGTCCTGCTGAGGGCTCGTTGGTCCATCTGTGGTGTAGTTTATGGCACTCAGGCATTTCAGGGGTACCAGAATTCTTGGTTTTCTGCTTTTTAACCATTCCTTTTCAGCGTTGGTAAAAGATCCCCACCAAGAGTCCTGCATGTCTTTGTAGTACCCAATCCGGTAAGGCCCGATCCATGGCTCTGCATGGGCACATGAGCTTGGAGCCCCCTTTCCCAATGGGCCCACCAGGGCAGAGAAGGAAGAAATCTGCACTCTGTCCCCACTCTTACCTCCTACCTGGAAACTAGGAACCAGCTTTCAACTCTCTCTGTCCCTCCTTGGGCCTGGAGCAACCTGCCCCTTACTCAGAGGTGATGGTCACTTCAAGATTTAGCCCTCAGCTCTTACGTGATATTAAGTGGCCCACTGGCTACCTAGATGGCAGCGATTTTCCTCTCTGTCAGGACACAAAGGAGGTATTCAGGGCTGGTTCTAGATGCAGGCAGCCCAGGTGGACTGAGGGGCGCTGGACCCGGGGTGCTGGGCTCAGAGTGCTGTTTTTGTTGTTGGAGACAAAAGGGAAAATAGAATAGTTCAAGTACAACATTGCGTTGTTTTCCATCAGCTTCTGTTTCAGTAACCTTCTAGAACATTCCGGACCTTTGTAGACTCTTGTGGCACCTTCCAGATTTTTTTTGGAGAACTCCATTTTCCCCTCAAAATCTTCTGGCCTGTTTTCAGCCATGCCCTTGCAGGTCTGTAAGGGGCGGGGTGTTGCCAGCCAGCCAGTTGAGAGGTAAGAATGAAGTGAAGTAAAGGGGAGGCCCAGCTGGGATATTGTGGACCTGGTTTTATTGTGTAATTGTGACCGTGTGTAACCCACACGCCTAGTGTGGTTCACTGTCCTGTGTAGTGGCACTTAGACCACTTACAGAGAGATGAGAACAAGGGAGCTCTACAGCCTAAGCTGAGAACCAGCTGGCTTTTAGCGGGCTCCTACACTGAGGTCCCAGGTTGTGATGTACTGGGCAGGCTGAACACTGTGTTTGGGCTGTGGGTGACCCCTACTGGCCTGTATCTGTAAGCACTGACCAGCGGCAGGGGGGACCGCCTGAGGTCACGTAGACAATGACCCAACCAGTTCTTACCTGTTGAGTAGTAATAGAAATGTAGCCCTGTTAGTCTGGTGTAGCTGAAGCAAAATGCAGGACTATGTAGCACTTTAAAGACTAA
The DNA here is from genome assembly GCF_052426305.1 of Pelodiscus sinensis. NCBI lineage: Eukaryota > Metazoa > Chordata > Testudines > Trionychidae > Pelodiscus > Pelodiscus sinensis. Next base: position 4,142,645 of record NC_143055.1, on the reverse strand, counting down.
CAAGATGGTTTATTAGATGATGAGCTTTCGTGGGCCAGACCCACTTCCTCAGATTTGATCTGAGGAAGTGGGTCTGGCCCACGAAAGCTCATCATCTAATAAACCATCTTGTTAGTCTTTAAAGTGCTACATTGTCCTGCATTTTGCTTCACTTACCTATTGAGGGCAGGGACTGAACAAAAGCAGTGAGTGTTGGGGGAAGAATCAGTTTTGGGCTAGGGGAAACCATGAAGGGGACAGACAAAGCAGGGGGTTGGGAGTCTAGGTGCCTAGGCACTCCATCGCAAGGGTCTGAGGCATCCTGGCCCTGAGTCCTGTAGCCACATCCCGTCTATGCTGTGTTGTACCCTGGAGAAGCAATAAGCCCTCTCTATTCTACTGGCTGGCGAGTCTGTTCTAGCTGCTACGGGGGTGCAGGATCGGGGGGAACCCTGACATGCCGTCACACAGGTTCATATCTGCCCGGTGGCAGTTCCAAGTGCACTGGTGCAATAGAGTTGTGAAATGGGCTACCAATGCAATACAAAGAAGATGTTCAAAAGTTTAACAAATGAGCGGCGCAGAGGATGCATGACCAGGACACCACTGGCCACGCGCCAGGCGCCTTCTGAACCCAAAAGCAAGTTCCAAGCATTTAAGACCTCCCAGGTCTGCGTGTCTCTCACAACAGTGAGAATTCAGTGCGCGGGGCAAATATTGCAATGCTTCCTATAAGGGGGTCTGTGCATTTCCATGGTTGGAGATTTGCGGGTCACCGTATCCATATCCCTGCACTTACAGGAAACCCTGTTGTATAATTTATCTTCAGGATATTGGCTTCCACACCTCTGCCTGAGCTGTATACGCTTCGCCATCTTACATAGGCACCCCCAAATGCCTTCGACAACAGCTCCCTCGATTGAAAGCTCTTTGGAGGGACTGGCTGTCTTTTCTGGTTGTATTTGTACAGCACCTAACGCATGGGATCTCAGTCCCCGGCTGGCCGCCTTGGACACAAAGTCAACCCAAATGCTGATTAACATACAGTTATAATAACTCCCCTCCCCCCACGCATGAGAGGCACGCTGGAGTTTTCTTCCTTTCTCTGAACGTCGATTTTAATTTTTTTCCCTGTGTGTTAAGCGGCAATTGTAAAAATAGAGTGTAGAGCGAAAAGCATGGGAAAGTCCAAACTTGTCTCTCCATTCCCACCCGTCGCAGAGTTTCCTCCTCTGTGCCCTGGACAGAAATTGTTCGATGCAGGGCGGCCGTGAAGGAGGTGGTGTGTGTGGTGTGCGGGGGTGAATGGAAAAAAAACCCCACACCACAATAGTAGCCACAAAATTCTTCTCCGCTCCAGCTTCTGCTTTGAACTGGCTTTGCTACCCCCCCTCCACCCACCCTTTAATAAGGAACAAATTTCCAGAGCTCTATGGGAACATTTTAATGCAACATATTTCTAACGGGTCATTGTCGGTTCACTCTGAAGATTTTTTTCCCCGGCCCCTTTCTGCGAGAATGGAAGCGGCACTGGCGGTACAGGAAAGACTGGCTCTGTGGAGAGGCTGGGACTGGGGGGGCCGTGTGGGGCACGGACGGGCATGGCGGAGTGGAGAGGGCAGGTTGAGAAGTCAGTGGTTCGGAAGGTTCAGATCTTCTGCCAGCTGGGGCAAACATTCCGCTTGGCCCACAGCATTTCTTGCTGACCCTGTCCCTGCCCACAGAGCTGGGGCAGGACTTTGCCACTTGCCGGGCATGCAAAGTGTGTTGGAGGGGCTTGTGCTGCAGCTGGGCGCGCATCACGCCCCTAGTGTGGTCCAGAGGACACTTAGGTACCACCAATTTCAATCCACGCTAACAGTCCTGGGGTCTCATTGGCAGAGCGCTGGAGGGTCCCGACTGACTCCCTGCTTCACATTAAACCCAGCGGGAGAACGGGAAGTTATCAGTGCAAATAAGGGATGTAAAATCCCGTTTAATTGGTGAAACGTTTAACCAGGATCCTGGGCGGGGGACCTCTCCAGGCTCCTCCCCCAGCCCATGGAGCTCGCACTCCCAGCCCTGAACAGGGCTGCAAAGGCAGGGCTGGGCTGCCGCTGGGCACCAATTAACTATTACCTGGTAAGCATCACCTGGGAAGGTTAACCAGTTACCCCGTTCACATCCATGTGCTTCCCCTGCCCTACCTGCTCCTAATGCCTGACTCTGGGCTCCTGGTAGCCTCTTGACACGTGACTCTTGACCTGCCCCGCCTTGGCCTCTGGTCTCCTGGAATCTGACCTGGCCTGACACCTGGCTCCCAGGTCATACTCTGACCACTAGGCCAGACTGCCGACATACCAGTCGTGACAGCGTATGACTATGCCAAGAGCCTTGGGGGCCTCATCTCTCTCTCAGTGGGACTGGAGTCACTCCATTAAGGTGCATGGCACTGTACTGGGTTAAGATTCACTTAGGCAGAGCAGAATCGAACCTGCGGACTTCAGGGCTACGCAGAATGAAATTCCCCCGAGATATTGCTCATCGAAGATTTGCAGGAGTTAGGGACTGAGACCCCTTGGGATCGGTCTACAGGGCAGTCAGAAGTGTGACAGCCCCAAAGGTTTGGTAGGGCAGCTGGGAAGACCCAGTAGCCTGGACTCTGGCCTGGCCTACCAATGAGCGTAGAAAGCAGTGCTAGCTAGAGATTAACATAATTCAGAATGATCTGGGCAAACTGGAGAAATGGCGTAAGGTCAATAGGATGAAGTTCAACAAGGCCAAAAGCAAAGTGCTCCACTTAGGAAGGAACAATCCATTTCACACACACAGAATGGGAAGCGACTATCTAAGGAGTCCTTCAGGAAAGGATCTAGGGGTCAGAGTGGACCACAAGCGTAATATAAGTCAACAGTGTGACACTGTTGCAAAAAAATCAAACATGGTTCTGGGAGGTTTGAACAAGAGTGCTGCGAACAAGACACGAGAAGTCGTCGTTCTGCTCTACTCTGTGCTGATTAGGCCTCAGTTGGAGTATCGTGTCCAGTTCTCGGCACCATGTATCAGGAAAAATGTGGAGAAATTGGAGAGGGTCCAGAGAAGAGTAACAAAAATGATGAAAGGTCTAGAAAACATGAGCTATGAGGGAAGACTGAAAGAACTGGGCTTTGGAAAAGAGAAGACTGGGAGTGGATGTGATAACAGTTTTCAAGTATCTAACAGGGTGTTACAAGGAAGATGGAGAAAAATTGCTCTCCTTGGCCTCTGAGGATAGGGCAAGAAGCAATGGGTTTAAATTGCAGCAAGGGCGGTTTAGGTTGGACATTAGGGGTGTGTCTAGAGTACATGGCCTCATTTGCATAATTCTTGCGCAATGCTGTTCTTCCTCTCAAGTAATAGGTGTAATGGCATTGCGCAAGAGGGTTTTTCTTGCGCAAGAAGGGGCAGTGTAGACAGCTCCGTCTTGCGCAAGAACCTCTTCTGCAAAAATGGCGGCTCATTAGTTATGCAAATGAGGCTCGGCGATATTCAACGCTTAGCCTCATTTGCATATTACTCGCGCAAGAAGACGCGAGTGTAGACATAGCCCCAGAGTGTTTCCTCACCTTGCTTTGTTACCGTTGGTCAGCACCCAGGCAATCAACATGGTTGCACTGGATTTTTCTTGAATGACTCTCGGAAACGTCACAGAATGGGTGTGGGGAGACATCTGATGGAATGACATCCTTGAAAGTGAACATTAGGGGAAGGTAATTGACTTTCTATGTCCTGTAGGCCGCTTCTAGATCTCCAAACGAGGTCAAAGGTGCTGGAGGCAGAGCCAAGAGGCTGTTGTTGCTAACGTTCATTTCCCAGCGGTATGTCAACAGCTTGCTGTTGCCTGGACTGATGAGTCTTGAAAACTGAGAGGGGCGACTCACCGGCTTTGCTTTCACATCCATTTTTTTAAAATCTAATGTCATCGCGCAGTGGTTTGGATGGTCGGCATGAATCTGTCCGGCTTCCCAGAGGGAGCACACATCAACGCTGGGGAAGAGAGCAAGAGAAGAAGTCCATTGAAATTACAGATGGCCCTTTTTTTCCGGCTGTTTCTTGTGTGATGGACGTTATGAGCTCTTGGCTGCTCTTCAGGGTTTCCATTTATCCTTTTGGGTGGGCCTAGAGCTGCCAGACTATCCATGCTTCCCATCCCTGGGGCTCGATATTTTCTTAGTCGTCCCTCCCTTTTAGTCCCCAGAGTAGCTTTGGGGTCCTCCCCAGCAGAAACGACTTAGCAACCGAGCTAGCGAGCAGAGTCAGTTGGGAATTTTTCTACAGAATAGCCCGTATCCGGGAGAGTGGTGAACTCAGCTGAGATGGGGGAGTCCCACGCTCAGAATCAGGCAGAGGAGGGATGTGAAGCTAGCCTCCCGCATCTCAAGGAAGTCCTACAGCTAGATGTGTGCTCGCTCGCAGGAATATTGAGGTTCACCTTCATGCAGGATGGGACGCTATTCATGAGACAGGCTTAGGGGATGATTATCAGGGCTATTTTCGAGTTTGATGTTACTGTGGAATCGGTGTGAGTCTGGAAAACTGGGCCTGTTGTTTTGAGGCCTAAATAGGAGCCAAGCTAGCATGAAAATGTGACTTTTGGTGCCTGTTGCATGTGACACGGAAACACAACAAACTTTTCTCCAAGCAGACCTCAGATGGTTCTGTATGCAGGCTCAGATTCAAAGTTTGTGTTCCAGGGCTGGGTTTTGAGTTGTCCCTTCTGCCGGGAAGGAATGATTGAGTTTTTCTCTTGAGATTTTCAGGGCTAGTTCCTCAGGCCGCATGAATTGTGTAGCAGTGGGTTTGGTGGAGTAGTAGTGGGGGCTGGACTCGATGACCTCTCGAGGTCCCTTCCAGTCCTATGATTCTATGATTCTATGATTCCATGCCAGTGATATGATTCACACAGATTTTATTGATTTCTGTATTGATTATAAGAAATGAACGGGGTCAGAATGAATAAGAAGCAGTAAGGACGTGGTATGATGGCGGGGTGGACAGAAGAGGCCGAAGGCGAGGCAAAACATCAGGAGACCCAATGGTGCAAAGTGACCATGGGACACACAACATGAGGAACTTGTGATTAAAACCATGAGAAAAGCACAGCTGCGGAAAGTGGGTGTTTGTGTGATACCCCGAGGAAAGTCTTAGGGTATGTCTAGACTACACGCCTCTGCCGGCAGAGGTATGTAAATTAGACTACCCGACATAGTCAGTGAAGCGGGGATTTAAATATCCCCAGCGTTATTAAAATAAAAATGGCCGCCACGTTGTGCCGGCTCGGCTGATCGTCGTCACGACATGGCTGTCAAGATGCAGATCGGTCGGCAAGGAAAGCTTTTGCCGACCGATCCCTTATGCCTCCTGAAACGAGGGTTTACAGGATCGGTCGGCAAAGGCTTTCCTTGCCGACCGATCCGTGTCTTGACTGCCGCGTTGTGCCAATGATCAGCTGAGCCGGCACAATGTGGCGGCCATTTTTATTTTAATGAAGCGGGGGATATTTAAATCCCCGCTTCACTGACTCTGTCAGGTAGTCTATTTTACATGCCTCTGCCGGCAGAGGCGTGTAGTCTAGACATAACCTTACACAGCAGTTTCTCGGTGGATCATCGACAGAGCTACTGATTGGAAGTGTATAAGAGTCCTTCCCACTGGGGCATCAGAGGATACGAATCAACTGATGCTGAGGCAGCGGATGCACCGCTAGATCTTCAGCCTCTTCTGGCTACTCTCAGGCTACGTCTACCCTGCAGGCTTCTTGCGCAAGAAGTTTTTGCAGAAGACATCTTCCGCAAATACGTCTTGTGTAAGCGCATATACACACTGTAAACATGCATTGCAAAAAACAAAACAAAACCCCCCAAACCCACACTGACGTGGCCCCCGACTGAGGAGAAAGACACTCCCCACATTCCCCTCACACACCAGAGCTAGGCCCGGCCTAGTAGATTTTGTGTGTGCCAACCTTACGGTGGGGCTGTGGGGGGAGGCTGGAGCGTCAGTGTGGGCTCCCCACTGCTGGGGGGTAGGAGCCCTGAGCCTTGGGGGCTGGATCGGGGCAAGGCAAGAGCCACATCTGGCCCCAGGCCTTTGGTTCCCCACCCCTGGCTTAGAAGGACTCGCAGGAATTCTTAAGCCCGGCTGCCCTCCAGTCAGAAATGTCTCTGTTCAGCAGTTCTGTCTAGCGTGGAGGCTGGCTCTGTCCCTCAGCCTTAGGGGGCCTTAAAGGAGTTAAAAGGACTCAAGCGCGATCCTCACCCAACCCAGCAGGCCTCTCTTTTGCTCCTCTCTTGCTGTCCTTGTCCACAGGAGCAGTCGGATGCCTGGAAGGAACGGTCTCGCCTCGGTTGCCGCCTGCTGCAGTCGCGCCCAGCGTCTGCAGGCCTCATTGCGCTAGGCGCTGTACAGAGAGCCCTCCCTGCCCCAAATGGCATTTACCACCAAGGCAAGAAAATGCTTATTCCCCCCCTGGTCCTTTTCTTCACCAAGTGATTCCAACCTCCTGGGTCAGTCTTGAGGGTGGTGGGTAAGGCCAGTGAAGGGAAAGGCTTGGCGTTCATTTACACCCGCTCAGGATCGGGCCCCAGAGTCAAAGGTAGCATGATTTATAGTGCAGCAGCACCCGAAAGGCCCCCACGTACCAGGCACTTAGTGAGAGACAAGCCACTCCCCCAAAGAGCTCCCCATCGAAATCAAAGGTGGGTGGTAATTTTGGATGGGGGGGGCACTCCAAGAATTTGGGAAGTGGTCAAGGGCCGTGTTCTTCCATGATAGTAATGGGGTGCGGGGTCTGGGGTGGAGGTTGGGTGCAGAAGGGGTACGGGATCGGGGTGCAGGAGGAGCTGTGGGGTTTGGGTGAAGGAGGGAGCTGTGACCTGGGCAGAGGATGGGTACAGGGATTCAGGGTGAGACCTGGGGCGGAGGACTGGGGTGCAGGGTCTGGGAGGGGGTGTGGGTGCAGGAGGGGGCAGAGGCTTGAGTGGAGAGAGGGGCTGGAGTGCCCGAGGCAGGCTCTGGCTGTGAGACTTACCTGAGTGACTCCCAGCCAGCAGCCCAGCAGGTTTCTCAGCCAGGCTCCCTGTCTGCCACGCTCCCGCACCGGCTGCTGGGGCCATGTGAGTCTGTGAACAGCTGTGAGCCGGAGGGGAGGGGAGGAGAGGTGCTCACGGACTGCCTGTTCATCAGACGGGAAGCTCCCATTGGTCAGAAACCGGCCAATGGGGTTGTGCTGGGGGTGGGTCACTGTGTGAAGCCTCTCCCCCCGCCCCCAGGCTCGCAGCTGTTCAGACAAACAGGGCGCTGCAGCCGCTTTTCTGAGCAGCGTCGGGGGGCAGGGTCTGGCAGCGTGTCCGGGAGAATCCAGCCTGCGTACTGGGCTTCACCCAGCCCTGGTCTAAATAGAAAAAGGAGGGGAGGAGGAACCGCGAGGTGTCCAGGGTCAGATGGCAGTGCTAGGTCTAGAACCGCAGCCTCTCAGTGCTCAGGTCGGTAGATCACTTGGCCACGGCTATTGAATCCTTTGTGTAGCCCCGATGAAGTCATCCCAGGCCTGAATCAGACGCCATGTCTCTGGCTCCCGGCTGCATTCCCCGGAGATGAAAATAACCCGCGACGATGAGGTAAGTTTCCAGCCTTGGCTTCTGACAGGGCCGAGCTGGGAAGCGTTTGCCTCCGTGTGGCCAAAGAACAGCCGTGGCCTCCCAAAAGGGAGCAGGGCTGGAAGCCAGAAACCAGAGAGCTCTCTGGCAACATCTGGCAGGCTCCAAGCAACAGTAGCAGGAGGTCAGGGGGCAGGACCGATGTGAGCTCTCAGAGCGCGTCTAGGGTAACGGTTGTCTCTTCCCTCCTTTTCTCAGGAGAAAGCACTTTCCTCCCCACCCGGTGGAAGAGGCCAGAACCGGGGATTGTAAAAATACCTCCAGAAAACCCCTCAGAGAAACCTAAGCCGAGGGGAAAGGGGATACGGTCTTGTGGTGTCACGGATGCCATCTAAACCCGTGTTTCTCAACCTTTTTTTATAAAGTACCCCTTTAAAAAAAAATTATAAATACCCCCAGTACCTACAGTTTTCAGACACACCATTTTTTTCAACTTATTTGTGTAAACAGCTTCATCGTAGCCGGGCGGGCGATGAAACTTTGGGGTGTAAAAAGGAGAAAAATCATAAAGCGGCGTACAACTTAACACAAAAATGCCGTTTTCTCCAAAATTCGGTGGTGCTGACGTCCCCCTCAGACGTCTCTCAAGTTCCCCTCAGGGTTCTTGTACCAGTGGTTGAGAAACACTGACCTAAGCAACCCCCGTGTGACCCGCCTCAGTCGGTGACACTGGTCTTTCTCAGAAACCCACAGTCCTAAAAAAGAACAGGCGGCTCTCTTCCCTCCCTCAACGGCCACCCTGTCTCTCTTGAACAGCGGGCCAGAAATGACAAACCCTCGCTCGACCTTCCAAGAAAACAAGGCAGAGCCACCTCGTGCAGGACAATGAGGGATGTCTTCAGCCACAATAAATGGCTGGGGTTAACCTCAAAGGCTGCGCTCAAACCCACGGAAGTGACAGAAAACCCTGAAGCACACACAATATTTTGTGCCCCCCCGGTATCCATAAATAGATGCTACTGCCCGGGGGTGGGGAGCAGGGGTAGTTAGGGTTTGTTCTTCGGAGGGACAGTGTAGGCAGGGCTCCGAAATCAAACACAGGCCTCTGTGGTTTGGAGTACAGATCCACCCAAGGGGGGTGCATAGTCTAAGCAGCATTATTAGGGCCCCGATCGCAGATGGGGGTGTGACGGCGTGTTGGGGTTCCCCTGACTCCTGCACCCCCGTAGTGGCACGAACAGACTCCACCAGCCAGTAGAATAGAGAGTTTCTTGCTTCTCCAGGATACAGCACAACACAGATGTAATTTGGTTACAGAGCAGGCCTAGGATGCCTCAGCCCCCCTTGATATGGGGGATAGTGGGCCCCTAAATTCCAGCCCCCTTCTCTAGGCTGTCTCCTCCATGATCCCAGACAGAAAACAAACTAACTCTCTTCCAGCCCTGCCCCCAGCCAGGGGCAGCATCCACCTTCCTTTGTTTCTCTCCCTGGGGGGTAGCTGGTCGGACAGGTTTGGAGCCCCCTTTGCATAATGACTCACCCCCTGCCCTGCTGGGTCCTGCTACAGACAGCAGAGGTCTCCCATAGCCCCAGAAAGGTACCCCCACTACGGTACTACTTGCTGCTGCATCCCCTGAGGTAAATCGCGGACACAATACCAGCAAGTTGAAGAATCAAGGCGGGAGTTTAGAAGACACGAGGGTGGGGCCTGGGCCTGTTTTTCACCCCATTTCCAACCTGCTCGGGTGCGAACACGGGGCTCAAAAGCTAGTGGGACATGGGAAAGGCTGGGATTGAAACTCAGCTTCGCGCAGCTCATCTGTGTGGGGTGGGGAGCAGTCCTGGCACAATAGGGCATGTCCCCATCAGGGCAGCCTAAGCTAGAAGGCTGGTCCTATTATAACCCACACGCCTGGAGGGCCGGGGTGCACTGTCCCACGGATTGGCACTGGGAGAGTCTGCTCCATAGCCTTAGCGGAGAGCCAGCTGGCTTCTCACTCAGGCTGTAGCGGTTCCTGCACAAAGGTCCAGAGGTCCCCGGTTTGGTTCCGCCCGTGGGCATTACACCACGACTCGGTTTCTTGCCAGACTTAGAGTCTCTGGGACTGCTGGTGGGGGGAGACAGGAGGTGTGGTGCTGAGTGGAGCTCTGTTGGGTTTCCTCCCCACAACTGCTGGGCTCTTGGTATGCAGTTTGGGGAGATCAAAGCACAACCCCCTACATGTGGGAAGAAGGCGCTGGCTGCGAATGGATGGAAGGGCCTCCTATTGCAATGAGTTAACCTGTCAGCTCAACAGGGCACTAGGGCTACATCTACACAATGAGTTTTCGTGGCAAAAATATGCAAATGAGGGACTCCTTTGCATGAATTGCAATCTCCTTTGCATATTTTCTGACCATCCGTTTTTGCACGAGGGGTTTTTGCGCAAAACCAAGCAGCGTGGATGTTTTCTTTTTGAGCAAAAAACCCCCCATTTTCCCGCAAGCTCCTTATGCCCCCAAAAAGGAGGTCTATCGATCTTGCGGAAAAAGAGGGTTTTGCACAAAAAGAAAACATCCACATTGCTTGGTTTTGCGCAAAAACGGGTCAGCAGAAAATATGCAAATGAGACAGCAACTCATGCAAATAAGTCCCTTAGTAGCATATTTTTTGCCGAGAAAACTCGTAGCATAGACGTAGCTTAGGAAGAGAGGGTCTGAGAGCTGGTGGTGGAGGGGAGGGCTAGGTGGGAGACGGTGTGATAGCTTAGCCTGGGAGAGACACCGTGATATGTGCTTTGCTTGTCTTTATTCCGATCCTTTCCCTACAAATAGGGGAGAGGCAAGAGAAATAAATGGCCTTGATTCTTTGCCTCAAGGGGGAGGACCCACGTTACTCATCGACACGCTGCCCCTGCCAGGACCAGGTGTGAACCGGGAGTGACTCACCGATACCCACGCTTGCTCCAGCTCTGTCAGGACCCTCGAGGGCCTGTCACAGCAAGGTGCCCCCCGACGCTAAGCTAGGCCTGGCTCAGAATTCAGCTCCGCTTGGCCCCTTTATCTATCTCCCTTTGCTCCCCTTGGCTCGGAGTTGTCCGCCGTTTGTCCTGGGTTCACACCGAAACCTTGGAGGGAGGACCCACGGCCCTGCTGGTCTGGACCAAAGTCGGGGGTCGGCTTTCTGACTGGCCTACAGGGGAAGGGAGACCCCGAAGGGCCTTAAGGGATCAACCACAGCTCGCTCGCTTCCACTCTCCAGCTCCAGGAAGCGAGGGGAACGTCTGGCCACGGCGGCAAGGCCTGAACAGGTGTGGTCCTGTTCCCCCACAGGACGGCACTCCGGCCTGAAGAGCCGAAGCAAGTCCTTGCACTGGAGACCTTGTCTCTAGGAAGGGCAGTGCGGCCCTTCTCCCACACCCCGAGGCTGGCCTTGAGCTCTGCAAGGAGGTGGGCAGGTTGGGGGGAGAAGGACTTTGCTCCAGAGGCCCCCCGCTCAAATGCGTCTCAGCCCAGTGTTGGAAGAGGTGGTAACAGGAGGCCACCTCGCCCTCTATCAGCTCACTGGGAAATCTCCCACCTCTCCACCTGGCCCAGGAGACCCGTCCACCCGCCTGGCCCCCAGGCAATAGGGAGACAACGAGCTGCCTGCTAGGTCCAGCCACCTCAGGCGCTAAGGAGGTCCTGCTTCCCAACAGGAGATCCAACCCATCGCCCTGCTCACCTGCCGAGACCTAGATGTTGGAAGCCTGTTGGGCTGAGATAGGGGCTGGGATTGGGAAGGGGGTGTTGGGGAACACCAGGAAATGGACGGGGGAACATTGGAAGGCTGGGTCTGTTTGGAGGGGCAGACTGTCAGACAGGGAAAGTTGCATTCGCCCTCCTGCCTCTCAAAGGCACCGACTGTCCAGAGAACAGCCCCATTGTCAGGCCAGGCTGGCTCCAGGCTCAGATAGGGCCACAGTGGCCATGTTAGCTCCAAGTGGCTGGAAGGAGCACAAGCACGTCAAGGATGTTAAGGAAAACGAGGCACAGGTGAGGTGAGAAGACTGCTTCACTGATGACTACAGGCTGAACCTCTCTAGTCCGGCTCCCTTGAGACCTGACTGGTCCCGGAAACAAGGAGCCAATATTGTCTAGCAGCATTACCAACACTTCCACTGCTGACTGGGATGTTAGAAGACATCGGGGGGTAAATTCTAGCTAAATAACAGTACAGGACACTGAGAGCCAGGACTGGTGGCTGTGAACAAACTTTATGAGGCTGTGGGACATTTAGCCATAACCATGCTAAGCGGACATCTGCTTAACTAAAATCATGTTGGACCATGGAGGTTGCCAGACCAGAGAGGTTCAACCTTTAGTACCCAGGACTCCAGTGTGTGGAAGCTTTTCAAGTTCCAGACCAGAGAGGTTCAACCTGTAGTACTCAGGACTCCAGTGTGTGGAAGCTTTTCAAGTTCCGGACCAGAGAGGTTCAACCTGTAGTACTCAGGACTCCAGTGTGTGGAAGCTTTTCAAGTTCCGGACCAGAGAGGTTCAACCTGTAGTACCCAGGACTCCAGTGTGTGGAAGCTTTTCAAGTTCCAGACCAGAGAGGTTCAACCTGTAGTACTCAGGACTCCAGTGTGTGGAAGCTTTTCAAGTTCCAGACTAGAGAGGTTCAACCTGTAGTACTCAGGACTCCAGTGTGTGGAAGCTCTCCAAGTTCCGGACCAGAGAGGTTCAACCTGTAGTTCTCAGGACTCCAGTGTGTGGAAGCTTTTCAAGTTCCAGACTAGAGAGGTTCAACCTGTAGTACCCAGGACTCCAGTGTGTGGAAGCTCACCAAGTTCCAGACCAGAGAGTTTCAACCTGTAGTACCCAGGACTCCAGTGTGTGGAAGCTCACCAACTGTGGCAGGCAATGTTCTCAGAGTGGGGTCATCTCTCACCTTTGAGAAGGTGGCCAAGGGTTTAGCAACATGAGGACAGATGCAGCAGGGCAGCTGAGCGGGGAGGGAGATGGCTACAGATGCATAGGATGCCCCATAGAAGGGAAACACTTTTTGGTCTAGAGCTGAGTTTCTTTTCCCCCTAAATGAGGCATTGCCATAGGGTCTCCTGGGGGCCTGGCCTGCCTGCAGCTGCACAAGGCAGCTTTGGCAACCTTAGGATGGCTTCATAGGCTCTAGGCAATCTTGGTCCTAAGAAGACTTGGGTTCTCTCCTGCTGTGCCCCAATCCTTGGGGAAGTCAGTTCCCTTCCATGGGTCTCTCTTCCCACCATCAATTGACAGCTCTCTGGTCTGTACAGCACCTTGCACAATACGGAACTGAGCTGGACCCTCAGAATGCTTGGTGGCAGTGAGGCAGGTGTTGTGATCCTGGCACAGAACCGCCCTGGAGCTGGTAAGTCCACCGTAACTGGTCCCACTGATGCCCGGGTCTCGGGCTTTGCCTCTGCACTGGGGTGACTTCTCTTTCCCGGCAATGACAGCCACCAGGAGCAGACTGGTGCTGTAAATACCTGGAGAGCTCATAAACACGGGAGCCGCAGCAGGCGGAGGTGTTTATAGCGGCGGGAGATGTTTATGGCTCCATTACGTCCTCTGCTGTGTTGGACCTGGTGGCTCTTTCCAGCAATTCTTCATAAAAAACGGGGAGAGAGAAATCGTTGTAGGTTGGTTATTTCTTGCCTCTCGGCTCACGGGCACTGAGTGAACATGACGGCAATGGTCGCTCAAGGTGCAGAGGAAGCAGGGCTCCATCAGAGAGGGGTGTGGCAGAGAAGTAGGGTCTAGTGTTTAAAGCACCAGCTTGTGGGAGTCAGAGCTGGTTTCTGTGACTCCTTGCTCAGTTCTTTGGGGACTTCTGATTCTGCCACTGTGAATGTCCCTGTCCAAGTCACTTAGCCTTTGCCTTCCCATCCCATGTAAGACAAGGAAAGCAATGCCTACTTCCCCGAGAGCCATGAGGCTTACTTTGTTAAGCAGCATGGAAAGACTGACACCCCGAAATACATGGTGCTGGGGAAGGGGGACAGGAATGGAAACTGTAGGTGACTTCGGAAGGCATCATGAATATACATGGTGGAATCTAAGCTGTGGGGTGTCCAAGAGGGGTGGGAAAGAATTATCCAGCCATATTGCAGAATAGCAACACCGGCCATGCGAGCGTGTCATTTCCGAGGCCAGGAGGTGTCAACGGGCTCTTCTCCTGCACCACACGAGTCGGAGAACGCTAGCGCCTTCTGTCTGAAACACTCAAGTACTGGACCATGCCAGAAGCAGGACACTGACTAGGTGGACCTCAGGTCTGCGTGACAATAGACCTGCCTCTGTAGCAATGTTAGGGTACGTCTACACTAGCCCCCTAGATCGATCTAGGGAGGCTAATGAGGGCGACCGGAATTGCAAATCAAGCCCGGGATTTAAATATCCCTCGTTTGATTTGCATGTTCCCGGCCGGTCGCCATTTTAGAAATTGACTAGCCCGAAGTAACTGCCCGTGTCTACACGCGGCAGTGAAACGGGATTCTGATTTAAAGCCTTCACTCGAATTAGCTGGTAAACCTCATTGCAGGAGGAATACCAGCTAATTCGAGTTAGGGGTTTAAATCGGAATCCCGTTTCGCTGCCGTGTGTCGACGCGGGCAATTACTTTGGGCTAGTCAAATTCTAAAATGGCGACCGGCTGGGAACATGCAAATCAAGCGCGGGATATTTAAATCCCAGGCTTGATTTGCAATTCCGGTTGCCCTCATTAGCCTCCCTAGATTGATCTAGGGGGCTAATGTCGACGTGCTCTTAGTCTTCTGCTTTCTACAGCAGCTGATCCAGGCTTCCTGTTGCCGTAGTTAAGGGCTAATCAGCAGAAAGCGGGAGCAAGAATGGTTTGGTACCTTAAAGTGGGAACGGGACCATATGCATCCAGGTCTTGGCTCTGTCATACCCTCCTGGGCTGATCTCAGGCAAGTCTTTCTTGGGCCTCTGTTTCCACCGCCTCTCCCTTACCGCGAGCTGGGTGCTCAGCTGTTAGAGAGAGATGTGCATGCTGGCAGCGTTTACCATGTGACAATGCCGCCTTGACTTTAATATCGGAGCAGAGAAAGATGCCGGATGGTGTGCGCTGGTATTTCTGTCGCGTCTGTTGTCCTGCGTGGCACACGAGGCTGGAAGAATCCCTCGCCCTCCTGCTGGGTTTGACCTCTGCGCCCATGCAAAAAGTCTCCGGGCAGGAGCCGGGTTAGTCTGTAACCTAAAAAAACCGTAAAACCACGGTAGAGACTAACCAAAAAAATGTATATAGCATCGTGAGCTTCCTTGGGTCACTTCTGCCCACTCATCCGAAGAAGTGGGTTGTGCCCACGAAAGCTCATGGTCCCCGTGACAGGGTGTTTGCCTTGCACTGGCCTTTTAAAGGGCGGAGAGAGAGAGGAAGGAAAGAACCCCAGCTGAGGCAGCTAATGAGGGCCCAGCGGGGGACTATAAAGAAGGACTCCTGGAGAGTGGCTGGAGAGACCTGCCTGCTGTTCTGGCTGGAGAGTGGTAGGGACCTGACAGCCAGGGAAGTGGAAAGCTTCTTAGGGGCTGCGAGAGGCAGCCATGGTAGGCTGCGGAGGCTCTAGCCAAGGAAGCCCCAGGCGATAAGGCCTGCAGCTACTGGGGCTGTGAGGGGCAGCCTGGTAGGCAGAGGCAGCAGGTCGACACTCCGTACCTGGGGTGAGTGGCCGGTACAGACTGCAGTCTGCCCCAGAGGCAGGGGCTAGAGGAAGACTGGCAGGCTACGTTTACACTGCAGGCTTCTTGCGCAAGAACTGTTTTGCACAAGAGTTCTTGTGGGAAAGGTCTTCCACAAGAGTGTGTGCACACTGCCACGTGCTTTCGCACAAGAGCGCCCATGGCAGGGTGGACGTTCTCTTGTGCAAGAAAGCTATGATGGCCATTTTAGCCATAGGGGTTTCTTGCACAAGAAATTCAAGTTACCTGTCTACACTGCCCTCTTGTGGAAGAGCTCTTGCGCAAGAGGGCTTATTCCTTGTGCGGAGAGGAATAACTCTTCCGGAAGAAGCCCTGTTTTCCGACGCTGTCCTGTAAATTTACTTGTGCAAGAACACACGTGCAGTGTAGACACCCGGCAAGTTTTTGTGCAAGAACAGCTGTTCTTGCGCCAAAAGCCTGCAGTGTAGACGTAGCCTCAGTGGGTCATTGAAGCAAAGGGGGGAGTCAGGGGAACGGGATGTTCCTGGGGAGAAAGAACTGGGAGTCCTGGGGAGGAGGGAAGACCCTGGAGTGTACAAGCAAGATAAACAACATCCCCTGCCAGAGGGCGGTGTGCTGAAGAGGATGCCGTGCTGATGGGGAAACGAGGGGAGATGCCAGCTGGAGGAAGGTGCACAATGGAACAGCCCGCTAATTCCCCAAAGTCAACCTGCTGAAGGTGCCATGCTGGTGAGTCGACCCCGTTACAGTCCCATGCGAGGGAAAGCTAAGGCTCAAATCCCCGGTACCGCTTGCTCCACTCTTCCTCGTTGGGATCAGTTCCCTGCACACACAGCAATTGTAGCAAATACCGACTGAGTTCGGACACGTTCTCGGGACTGTGTGAACAGTCGGGGGGGGGGGTGTCGAAATTTGAAGGGTTTCCTTGTTTTGACACCATCGCTTTCCTCTTGTGGTGGAGGACGGTGGCTTGTGCCCCAGGCAGAAACGCGCCTTAGAAGAATGCACCAGGAGAGACAGGCCCTTGACTTCCCAGCCAGAATCCGACACCGGCCACATGCCCGGCTTTCCGCTTCACCAGCTCTGAAAGAAGGGCAAGGCAGGTGACGTCAGGGCTTAAGCTCCCGGCGTTTCACAAAGGACAGGATGCACTGGCCTCCGAGTGAGCCATCAGGCATGCCGAGGGGATGACGGGGCTTTGAATCCGGCTCAGTCACGTACCCCGAGGGAGCTGATGGCCAAGGACTCTGGACTCCCACACGGAATGTGACTAGCTTCAGCTTGGATCCCGCCGGGGAGGCCTGGAGGAGCTGTTGTCTGGCTCTCTTCGTGGGCTGATGCAGGTTAGCTCTGCTGTGTCACTCTGGGTATGTCTACACGGCGGAGATTTTTCGGAAAAACAGCCGTTTTTCCAAGAAAGTCTCCTCCATCCACACTGCAATCACGTTCTTTCGGAAAAAAATCGAAAGAACAGAGGCGACGAGGAGTCCTGTGGCACCTTATAGACTAACTGAAGTGTAGGAGCATAAGCTTTCGTGGGCAAAGACCCACTTCGTCAGATGCATGTAGTGGAAATTTCCAGAGGCAGGAATAATTCCTGCCTCTGGAAATTTCCACTACATGCATCTGACGAAGTGGGTCTTTGCCCACGAAAGCTTATGCTCCTACACTTCAGTTAGTCTATAAGGTGCCACAGGACTCCTCGTCGCTTTTGCAGATTCAGACTAACACGGCTACCCCTCTGATACTTGAAAGAACAGAGGGGTTTTTCTGACACTTGTAAACCTCTTTCTATGAGGAAGCAGATCGCTTTTTCAATGCACTTTTGCTGTGTAGACGCTCTCTTTAGGTATGTCTAGACTACACCTCTCTGTCAACAGAGAGATGTAGATTAGGCACGTCGAAATTGCTAATGAAGCAGGGATTTAAATATCCTGCGCTTCATTAGCATAAACATGGGCACTGCTTTTTTTCGAAACGGAGCTTCGGAAAAAAAAGGCAGTCTAGACAGGGATCTGTTGAAAAATAAACCATTTTCGAAAGGTTCTGTATAGCCATTGGTGGACCTATCCTCCATGAAAGTATCTAGCTCTTTTTCGAACCCTGTTCAAGTCCTGCCCTTCACAGCATCCTGTGGCAAGGAGTTCCACAGGTTAACCGTGCGTTGCAGGAAGAAAAACTTCCTTTGCTATGTTTTAAACCTGCTACCTATTAAATCAGATTCCTGAGCGAGGTCTGGGGGAATTAAATGGGACTACTTTCTTAAAGTAGGGACAGAAGCGTTACGCAAAGCAATGAGTAGTACAGAGAGAGGGTCCCCTCCACCCTCTTCTCATTCAAACATCTCATGGCATTAAAAAAGCTACAAAGTGAATATGAGAAGAAGATACTCTTCTATACACTGCAGAATTAAGTTAGCCAGCTCAATGCCATGATCTTACTGGGGCCAAGAGTTTGGTAGGATTTCTGCCCACACTGGGACTTTCAATGAGTAATGGCTTCTGTTGAATGCTGTTTGGGATGTCAGCCATCTTGCTTCAGCTCTTAGGACAACCAGTGACCGCCTGTGGTGAGGAAGGAGTTTGTGCAAAATGTGTAAATGGTGTAACTTTTCCATCAGAGGGTTTCTTGAGTTTTCCTCCAAAGCAGCTGGCATGGGGTTCGTCTACACAAGTAGGTTAATTGCTAGGAGTCCAGAGGGCTTCTTGTTCTCAGTGGAACTGGTATCTAGCAAACACCTCCAGCAAATATTTGTCCGCACAGTTGTGAAGATAGGCCTTGTAGCTGTCTCCTGGCTGGCTGGCTGTACGTCAGTCAGTGAAATAGCTATTTGTGCCTCGCAATGACTCATTATCAGTCTCTCCCCCAATCCCCCCCCAACTTACCTCAGCCCGCATCAACAGCCTCAGGTGAGAATCATGCCAGCAGAACAATGAAGTGGCCGGGAACTGGCACACGAGGTGCAGACGCCCCACGGTTAACCACGCTTGGAACGAAGTTGGCGTCTCAACCCGGGGGGAGAACAGCGTGAACTGTACAGCGTCGGCTTTGGTGGCATTCCATGAACTCAACCTGACTTCCAGCTCCCCCCGGGTTGCCAGGCCTCGCCGTGGAAACAAACCGTGAGAGGCGACGTTTTGACAGATATGACGCGATTCCTGCTCTGAGCAATGCCCAGGGTGGCCTGGAGAGCAAAGGCAAAATGTGACCCGTGGCCAATCGAAATGCCACGTGGTAGCGTCTTTCAGTGGTAGGAGGAACTCTTCAGGAAGGGATTCTGAGTGTTCGGTTGCCTTTCTCGAGAGAAAAGCTTTTGGTGCTTGTTCTAGGCCGGGGCAAGGAACCTTTTTGGGGTTGGGGGCCACTGACCCACGGAAAAATCAGTCGGGGGCCGCACACAATAAGAAGCGGGAAACCCCTCACTGTGGCCCCCAATTGAGGAGGAGAAAGACACTCCCCACATATGGGTAGCAGGTTTAAAACTAATAAAAGAAAGCGTGTAGTCAACCTGTGGAACTCCTTGCCAGAGGAGGCTGTGAAGGCTAGGACTATAACAGAGTTTAAAGAGAAGCTAGATAATTTCATGGAGGTTAGGTCCATAAAAGGCTATTAGCCAGGGGATAAAATGGTGTCTTTGGCCTCTGTTTGTCAGAGGCTGGAGAGGGATGGCAGGAGACAAATCGCTTCATCTTTGTCTTCGGTCCACCCTCTCTGGGGCACCTGGTGCTGGCCACTGTCGGTAGACAGGATACTGGGCTAGATGGACCTTAGGTCTGACTCAGTACGGCCGTTCTTATGTTCTAAGAAGGGTAATGAGGGGGGCCAGGGCACGGGCAACCCAATCCTGGAGTGGGGCCCTGAGCCTCAGGGGCGAAATCCAGGCAAGCCGAGGGCTGCATCCGGCCCCCGGGTCTGAGATTCCTCACCTCTGTTCTAAGCCATCAGCTCCTGACAACAGCTTCTCCCTTCCTCGCAAACCCAAGCACCAGGCACCCTGTTGAAGTACGGCTGTCGGAAGGGAAACCATGGAAAAATTAAACCTGCTTGTGTCGTACCAACCCTGCGCCCTAGTGGTCATCAGGGTGAACCTGTTCATGAGAGGGTGACCGCCTTGGAGGTACTCCCCCCCCTTCTTTTTCTGTTATAATTCTGGGTCCCCCCTTTTTTTCTCCACTCAGCTCCTCTGAGGAAGTGGGCTTTGCCTACGAAAGCTCATGATTCTAGAGAGAGCGATGCCACAGCACCGCTCGTTGGTTTTAGGGCAGCGCTAGCTTGCACTGGGCTAGACACCGCAGAACTCAGAGCGCTCGGTTACACTTTCCAGCCTGCTGCGAGGGGGCAGCACCGAGTCCGCCGGCGCCCTCAGATGGGGCAAGCCGGCCTTTTCTACCCAGCATGCTTTGTGAGCAGCCTGCGGTAGGGCAGAGGGCCTGGGACAGGAACGAGGTTGTTCATCTGGACTGACAGCTCTTTGGGACAATGAAACAAAAAACAGGACTATGTAGCACTTTATAAACTAACAAGATGGTTTATTAGGTGATGAGCTTTCGTGGGCCAGACCCACTTCCTCAGATCAAAGAGTAGAAGAAAATTGTCACAACCCTATATACCAAAGGATACAATTAAAAAAATGAACACATATGAAAAGGACTAATCAAATTTCAGAACAGAAGGGGGATAGGATTGGGGAGGTAAATGTCTGTAAGCTAATGATATTAGAGGTGATAATTGGGGAAGCTATCTTTGTAATGGGTAAGATAATTAGCGTCTTTATTCAAACTTAAGTGTAAAGTGTCGAATTTAAGCATGAATGACAGTTCAGAGGATTCTCTTTCAAGTGAAGTCTTAAAAGGCCTTTGAAGCAGGATGCAGGTAATCAAGTCGTTGAGACAATGTCCTATTAAACCATCTTGTTAGTCTTTAAAGTGCTATATAGTCCTGTATTTTGTTTCAGCTACACCAGACTAACACGGCTACATTTCTATCACTTTGGGACAATGACTGTCTGGTGTTTGTACAGCCCCTAGCACAACGGGGCGCTGGTCCATGTTAGAGGCCCCAGAAGCAACTGTGCAATGCCAGTAATTATGCTGAGCATGAACGGGGGGTGAAGGTAGGTCTGGGGGAGCCAGCCCCGCCCCTTCTGCTAAGGCCCCACCCTCCACGGGAGCCACGCCTCCCACACCACAGGGAGGCAAGGCAGCGCACCGCCCTCCGCTCCAGCAACACGGGGAGGAAGGAAGGCAGGCGGCTTTAACCGCTCAGCCCCAGAGCACGGGAGAGGGCAGGCCCTCTGGGACAACAGCACGCTGCCCCCCAGAACGCCTCCAGTAGGTGGGGTGTGACAGGGCCAGGCTGGCAGTTTGGGAAGGCAATGCCTCCCCCAGCCTAGCACACCCGCCACCCGTCATGCTGAGCGCTCTCTGTGGCAGCCCGCACATATGTTTCGGCGGGGGACAGACCGGGGGGGGGGGGGGGGACGGATCTGTGGGAGCCGAGGGAAGGAAGAAATGGAGAGGGAAAAGCGGTGGAAGGGGCCGGGAAGACCCTTTGGGCTGGCATTCGAACCGTCTCCTGAAATGCTCCCAACGGGCCCCAGCTCCCGACACGCTGCCCGAGTCACGCTGGAGCTCAAGGGTTGGAAACCCAACATCGTCGCATGGCACCAACTAGCAGGCTGTTCCTCAGAGCCGCCCCCTCCCGCCCCACCCAGCGCCGCACCCCCTGGAGCGAAATATTCACGACAGAAATTCCAGCTGCATCCGCCTCGGCACAAGAGCTGAGAAACGTTTTTTTGGTGGGCGTCCCATTTCCTTGCCAATTGCCTGAGCTCCTATATCGGAGCCGTTCTCCGCCTCTCAACTTCCTGCGTCCTACTGTAGGAGTCACCGAACTTCCCTCTTGGCAGGCCGCACCGCCAAACGTCCCGCACGCTTGATTGATGAGGTGAAGGCCCCGGGCGACTCTCCTGTGACCGGACAGCCCAAGCTTTGAAGCTTGTGTGTGTGCACATGTCCAAAATGTCACTGTGGCGAACGCCGGCTTTCTTGACCTTCCCGATCTGAGCTCCGACTGTGTCCAACAGCCCCCACGCACAGCGAGATAAGCCACAGGCGAGAACAGGGTCCTCTGAGAGCCTGAAAAGCTGGCTCTCCTCCAGCTGGATTTCCCATTCCTTCCTGCCTGGGGGAGGGAGAAGGAGGTGGAAGACACAGCTCGCTGTCGCAGGGGCCTGGAGGGAGGATGGGGTGAGATATTAGGGGCTGGAAGAGAGTAGAAGTCTGGCTCATTTACCAAGCCTGAAAACCTTCTTAGAGCCTGTTATGGGGCTAGGCCCTAAGGCCAAAAGGGCCATAGAGAAGTCCTCCAGGTGGCTAGAGTGGCTAGGAGGAAACCAGCCAATCAGGGGCCAGGAGGGACTCTATAAGAGGAGCTGCAGGACTAGAGGCAGCTCAGTTGCAGCCCAGACCTGGAAGGGAGAAGGTTGGGGGTGTCTGGCTGGTTGCTTCCTTGCTGCCTGGAGGACTTCTCTATGGTCTTAGGGCCTAGCCCCATTACAGGACCATTGGTATGTACAGCCAGGGAGTGAGCTGCTAACCTCGCTGCCATTCTGTATCGGAGTGTTTGTATCTCCTGTTGTTCTGCCCCCACACCACGCTCATCCCTCTTGCAGCTACTAGTGGCCGCTCCACAGCTGGTCAGAGCAGCCACCTCCGGAGCATCTCTCTGGTGCCTGCAGCAGCTCTGTGACTGGGTAGGAACCTCTTCTCCCAGCATCCCTGGTCCCTCCGATGTCTGTCAGTTTCAAGGGTTTTCCTCGCTAATGGCCCTTCCAGGAGCCTGGAGGACTGACCCCCACATCCCAGAGTGTTCAGTGCGTCCTTCGGTTGCTTTCACTCATGGCAAATGCTGCCACTGTCTCAGTTCTGTGGGCTCTGCTCCATCTGCTCCCCACCCCACATGAGGTACCCCAACGCTTCCCAGGCCGCTCTATGGCCCTTTGCAGCCCACGGGCTCCTTCCACTAGCACACTCATGTGCTGGCTATGGCAGTCTCCTCTATAGCCTCCATGAGCATGGCTGGACTGGGTCAGACCAAAGATCCATCCAGCCCCGTGTCCTTTCTGCCCGCAGTGGCCAATACCAGGTGCCCCAGAGGGAGGCAACAGAACAGGGAATCCTCATGTGATTCCTCTCCTGTCACCCATTTCCAGACCAACAGAGTCTAGGGACACCATTCCTACCCATCCTGGCTAATAGCCATTGGTGGACCTAACCTCCATGAATGTATCTAGCTCTTTTTTGAACCCTGTTAAAGTCCTGGTCTTCAGCACATCCTCTGGCAAGGAGTTCCACAGGTTTACACTGCACTGAGTGAAGAAAAACTTCCTTTGGATTGTTTTAAACCTGCTGCCTATTTCATTTGGCCCATGTAGAATCCATAGCCTCATGTTGTAAACTGAATGGTGTCTTGAACCAGCTTCCTCCTCCCAGACAGACTTGGGAAAATTCAGGGATGGGGGATGGCTTTAGTGCTTTGGTTGAAAACTCATGATTAGAGACCTGCACGGCTACAATGACTATCCACATCTGCAAGCCATGGACATCCAGAGATGCAGATACCTGCTGATATAACCCCTTGCCAGGGGATGTGGTGAAGGCCAGGACTTTTACCAGGTTCAATTAAATAGATTCCTGGAGGTTAGGTCCATCAATGGCTATTAGCCAGGGTGGGTAGGAATGGTGTCCCTAGCCTCTGTTTGTCAGAGGCTGGGAATGGGCGACAGGGGAGGGATCACTTGATGATTCCCTGTTCTGTTCACTCTCCATGGGGCATCTGGCTTTGGCCACTGTGGGCAGACAGGACTCTGGTCTGGATGGACCTTTGGTCTGATGCAGTGTGGCCGCTCTTCTGTTCTTATCCACAGATTTGCAGGGCTCTACTCATGAACCTGGCTCAGATTTGAACTTGGTCGGATACAAGAGATCTCGTTCTGATATTCACTCAGGGTACGTCTACACAGCAGCATTAATCCAGTGCAACGTCCGTTATTCCGAAATAACGATGCGAGCGTCTAGACCGGGGTCACCAACCAGTGGATCGGGAGCTACAGGTAGACCTTGGAGCCTCTGATGGGGGATCCTAACCGGTTTGGTCAAGCGGGGGGAGGGAGAACTCAGTGGTTTGAGCATTGGCCTGCTAAACCTCAGGTTGTGAGTTCAATCCTCGTGGAGGCCATTTAGGGATTTGGGGCAAAAATTCATCAGGGATGGTACTTGGTCCTGCTGTGAGGGCAGGGGACTGGACTCAATGACCTTTCAAGGTCCGTTCTAGGAGATAGGCAATCTCTGTTAATTTAATATAGGCTACCAAATACCGGCACTTCAGCTGCCCTTCCCCACACGGCTGCGCATCTCCTGTCCTTTGCTTGGAGCTGCCCCTCCCCCTGGAGAGCCTCCTGCTAGCAGTACAGAGCAGGGGAGGGAGAGGCGGGGTGTCAGGGTGCTGCTTCTCCTCCTGTATCCTGTATCCTATTTCCACAGAGCAGAGGGGGGGCACAACAGGGCCTGGGATGGAGGGAGTTGGGTGGCTGCTTTTGAGAGTGGTGCAGGGCCAAGGCAGGGGTGAGCCTCCCTTAGCCCTACTGCACCACCACCCAGCAGCCACCTGTGGTAAGCAGTGTCCATCTGGAGCTAGCATCAATCCCCTGCCCCAGGCTCAACTCAGGCTCAGACCCTCTCTGACTCTCCAAATCCCTCAGTCCAAGACCAGAGCCTGCACCCCAACCCTTTGCCCCTGCCTGGTGAAAGGGAGGGAGGGAGAATGAGGGAGGGAGGGAGCAGGGGCGGGGCCTTGGAAAAGGGGCGGGAGGGAGGCGGGGCCAGGGTATTAGGGTTTGAGGTCGATCTTGGATTGCAGTTAAATTCGAAAAGTGATCTCGTGCTTAAAAGGGTTGGCGACTACTGGTCTGGACAGGTAGCCCGCTATTTCGAAATAATTTTGAAATAACGGGTGGCTTATTCCGGCGTTTGTAAACCTCATTCCATGAGGAATAATGCCTCTTCCGAACAAGCTGTTTCGAAATAGCGGTAGCGGTACACATCTTGAATACTGTATACCGATGTGGTCTCCTCACCTCAAAAAAGATATTTTGGCCTTGGAAAGGTTCAGAAAAGGGCAACTAAAATGATTAGGGGTTTGGAACGGGTCCCATATGAGGAGAGGTTAAAGCGACTGGGACTTTTCAGTTTAGAAAAGAGGAGACTGAGGGGGGATATGATAGAGGTCTATAAAATCATGAGTGGTGTGGAGAGAGTGCATAAAGAAAAGTTATTTATTAGTTCCCATAATGGAAGAACTGGAGGACACCAAATGAAATTAATGGGTAGCAGGTTTAAAACGAATAAAAGAAAGTTCTTCTTCACACAGCGTGTAGTCAACCTGTGGAACTCCTTGCCAGAGGAGGCTGTGAAGGCTAGGACTATAACAGAGTTTAAAGAGAAGCTAGATACATTCATGGAGGTTAGGTCCATAAAAGGCTATTAGCCAGGGGATAAAATGGTGTCCCTGGCCTCTGTTTGTCAGAGGCTGGAGAGGGATGGCAGGAAACAAATCGCTTGATCATTGTCTTTGGTCCACCCTCTCTGAGGCACCTGGTGCTGGCCACTGTGGGCAGACAGGCTACTGGGCTAGATGGACCTTTGGTCTGACCCAGTACGGCCGCTCTCACGTTCTTATGTGGACGCTCCGCGGCTGCTATTTCGAAATAGCTCCTTCCCCCAGGGCCATTCAAAGTCATTACTCCCCAATGTCTCCTGGGGTGCTCAATCCAGGTAGCGCGTCCACATTAGGGGAGCCTGCCTCGGAATAATTTCCAGGCTTCCCTGTAGTGTAGACACGCTATGTCGAAATAAGCTATGTGGGAATATTTCTTCCGGGAGAGCTTACGCCAAAGCAAGCGTGCTGTAGACGTGGCCTCACTGGCTGTTGGGAATGTCAGAAGCAGGCAGAACCCTTAAATGCAGAACTCTCTGGTGGTTTCCTCCCGGGGTAGCATGAACTTCCTTGACTCGTCGCTTCCTGTGAGTGCCTGGGCTGTCGGTACAAACGTGCAGTTATTGAAGTGCCTTATTAACCGCTCAGGAATCCAGCTGTTTGAAAGACCTGTGCTTTCTAGGCAGGTTACTCAATTCTTAACCCTCCCTTTTCCTTTCATTCTACCCAATTACCACTTCCTCGCCGCACCGCTCGGTTCCTTTTGTTCACTTTCCAAGTGACTTTTACATCAGCTGCACACGCCTCGGCCGCACCTCTTAAAAATCACAACGCTTTGCAGGTTGTGAATTTGTCTAGTTCAGCAATTCCGGCTCCTTTTATGCATCAGCGATCTGGGTTCTGAATGTTGGTTCATCTGAGTCTGGTTTTTTTTTAAATACAGGGTTCAAAGCGATACCGGTAACATGTGTTTTACAATGAGGTTCTGGAGTTTTCACAGAAGGTGAAACACAATCCTGTGTAAAATGAAGGAGGGAGGTGTTTTATAAGGCTCCGATCTTGGGCTGTCTCTGCTTCCCAAGGGACCGTCTCAGTTTTGGGGGGCTATGGAGCAAAAGGCCCTTTTCAATTAGCTGCCTGGCTTTCTTGGTGTTAAAGTGGGGGTGGGGACCCTAAGGCACAGGGGCTGGATTAGGCCCTCAGATTGCCTGGATCTAGCCGCTGAGAATCGGAGCTCCCCCAGTATTGGGGAGTCCACACTGGTAAGGGGTGTCTGTTTTTTTTCTCACTTGTGTGCAGCCCCCGACTGATTTTTCTGTGCGTCAGTAGCCCCAACCTAAAATAGGTTCCCTGTCCCTGTGTTAAAGCGTTAAGGTGTCAATATTTGGCTTTTCTCAGGCATTGCTTCATGCATTTAGAATCTGAAGTGGCGGAGACGGCGCTGAAGAATGAAACCAGCTGCCCCAAACACCCACATACAGGACTTTTTAAAATCCAAAGCCTGACAAATAGACATTAAGTTCTGTTTTTCTTGAGGCCCGACACACCTCCTCCATTCTCTCACGTCACAGCTATAGTTTAGCTCCCCCTACTGGACATGCACCAGGGTGCTGTGTTTCGGCTCCGCCATCTTGACTCTATGGCTACGTCTAGACTGGCATGATTGTCCGCAAATGCTTTTTACGGAAAAGTTTTTCCGTTAAAAGCATTTGCAGAAAAGAGTGTCTAGATTGGCACGGACGCTTTTCCGCAAAAGCACTTTTTGCCGAAAAGTGTCCGTGCCAATCTAGACGCGGTTTTGTGCAAGAAAGCCCCGCTCGCCATTTTCGCCATTGGGGCTTTTTTTCCGCAAAACAGTTTTTAGCTCTTTACACTGGCCCTTTTGCACAAAAACATTTCCGGAAAAGGGCTTTTGCCTGAACGGGAGCGTGAAAGTATTTGCGCAAGAAGCACTGATTTTGTACATTACAAAGTCAGTGCTCTTGCGCAAAATCAAGCGGCTAGTGTAGCAAGTTAGAGAAATGGTCAGAGGTAAACAGGATGAAGTTTAATAAAGAGAAATGCAAAGTGCTCCACTTAGGAAGGAACAATCAGTTCCATACATACAAGATGGGAAGCGACTGTCTAGGAAGGAGCATGGCGGAAAGGGATCTAGGAGTCATAGTGGACCACAAGTTGAATGAGAGTCAACAGTGTGATGCTGTTGCAAAAAAAGCAAATATGATTCTAGGTTGTATCAACAGGTGTGTTGTAAGCAAACCTCGTGAAGTCATTCTGCCGCTCTACTCTGCACTAGTTAGGCCTCAGCTGGAGTACTGTGTCCAGTTCTGGGCGCCACATTTCAAGAAAGATGTGGAGAAATTGGAAAGGGTACAGAGAAGAGCAACAAGAATGATTAAAGGTCTAGAGAACATGACCTATGAAGCCAGGCTTCATGAACTGGGCTTGTTTAGTTTGGAAAAAAGAAGATTAAGGGGGGACATGAGAGCGGTTTTCAAACATCTAAAAGGGTGTCACAAGGAGGAAGGAGAAAATTTGTTCCTCTTGGTTTCTGAGGACAGGACAAGGAGTAATGGGCTTAAAGTGCAGCAGGGGAGGTTTAGATTGGACATTAGGAAAAAATTCCTAACTGTCAGGGTGGTCAAATATTGGAATGAATTGCCAAGGGAGGTGGTGGAATCTCCCTCTCTGGAGATATTTAAGAACAGGTTGGATAGACATCTGTCAGGGATGGTGTAGGTGGAGCTTGGTCCAGCCTTGAGGGCGGGGGGCTGGACTCGATGACCTCTCGAGGTCCCTTCCAGTCCTATAATTCTATGATTCTATGAAAAGTGGCCGCTTTTGTGGAAAAACTTGCCAGTCTAGACACAGCCCTTGGGTATGTCTACACTACAAGGATATTTCGAAAGAGGGATGCAGTTTAGACGTAGCCTGAGTGTTTATACGTTTCTCTTGGGCTGAGCCAACTGGGAGAGGTGGTCCAGTTGAAATTACCGTGCAGTGGGGGCACAAGTGGTCCTAGATGAAAGGAAACGTCCCGTTGAAAGAGACCTCGGCTCGGGCATCTCGGCTGATAATGACATAACTAGGAGGAAGGAGCTGAAAAGGAGCAAAGGGGAAAATTGGGTGTGAATAGCAGCAGGTGATCTCTACCGCTGGACTCTGAGTGGGCGGAGATGTCTCCCCAAAAGAAGCAGTGGAAGCTCCGTTACGTGGAGTCTTTTAAAACCAGCCAGCGGAGTTGGGCTTGAGGTTCCTTAATAACACTCGGCTGTCCCGTGGCTATTATCTTAGTGGGGCCACGTCTTTGAGGAATGGGAGCCCCCCCCATGGGCCTGTCCGAAACACTACTCCGCAGGACTCCTTGTCGCTTTTGCAGATGCAGACTAACACGGCCACCCCTCTGATACTTGGCACTACTCCAGTGCTTCCCAAACTTTTCAGCATCACGCCCCCTTATTGATTTTTGAAAAACCTCTCCTCCTCCCCCAAAACAGCAAAACTTGTTGAGCAAAAAAAAAAAAAAGGGCACTGACTGAGGCAGAAAAACTTGATGGGGAACGGGGGTTGGGTCACCTCGCGCCCCCCCTGGAATTTCTTCACGCCCCCCCAAAGGGGCACGCCCCCCAGTTTGGGAACCCATGCACTACGCAGTAAAGGAAGGTAAGATCTTGTCACTGGGTTAGGCCACCATTGGCCACGGTTTCCCCTTCTGCACGTAGCACACGGGTACACGCCTGTAGCTGTTGAGGTCTGTGAGTCACCTAGCCAGAGGGGATTAAACGTCCATTTAGTGTGGGGGTGGAGGGATATATTATGCATCTCTTGCCAGCTGACACCTCGAGTGCTGCCAAGTCCAATTCTTTCTTCACTTTTACCACTGTTGGGAAGTTCACAGTAAGGTGAGGAGCATTTATTGCATGGTCAGAGGAGAAGCATGCAATGTCCGAGAGTCTGAGCAATGCCTCCATGGCTCTGTTCTCTAGGGCAGCGACTGCTGATCACCCGTTCAGTGAGAGGTCTTTGAAAACAATTTCAACCATGTAAGGACACCAGTAGTCTGAAGAATTAGAACCCTAGAATTGGAAGGGACCTCGTGAGATCATCAAATTCAGTTCCCTGCCCTCCCGGCAGAACCGAAAGTGTCTCCAAAAGTCCCCATGTCTTGTGAAACTTTGCAACAATAGTTCGGCAGGTTTCGGAGAACATTGCTGTGCGGGAGGGGGTATCCAAACTGTCCTGTGAAATTTTGATCAACACTCTTAGTTTTGAAAACTTTGAGGCTACGTTGTTAACGGTGCTAAATCCTGCTGGAAAGGGATAACAAGTGGAGTTCCGCAAGGGTCTGTTTTGGGACCCGTACTGTTCAATATCTTCATCAATGATGTAGATATTGGGATAGAGAGTACGCTTATTAAGTTTGCAGATGATACCAAACTGGGTGGGGTTGCAACTTCTTTGGAGGATAGGGACATAATTCAAAATGACCTTAGCAAGTTAGAGAAATGGTCAGAGGTAAACAGGATGAGGTTTAATAAAGAGAAATGCAAAGTGCTCCACTTAGGAAGGAACAATCAGTTCCATACATACAAGATGGGAAGCGACTGTCTAGGAAGGAGCATGGCGGAAAGGGATCTAGGGGTCATAGTGGACCACAAGTTGAATATGAGTCAACAGTGTGATGCTGTTGCAAAAAAAGCAAATATGATTCTAGGTTGTATCAACAGGTGTGTTGTAAGCAAAACTCATGAAGTCATTCTGCCGCTCTACTCTGCACTAGTTAGGCCTCAGCTGGAGTACTGTGTCCAGTTCTGGGCGCCACATTTCAAGAAAGATGTGGAGAAATTGGAAAGGGTACAGAGAAGAGCGACAAGAATGATTAAAGGTTTAGAGAACATGACCTATGAAGCCAGGCTTCATGAACTGGGCTTGTTTAGTTTGGAAAAAAGAAGATTGAGGGGGGACATGATAGCGGTTTTCAAATATCTAAAAGGGTGTCACAAGGAGGAAGGAGAGGATTTGTTCCTCTTGGTTTCCGAGGACAGGACAAGGAGTAATGGGCTTAAAGTGCAGCAGGGGAGGTTTAGATTGGACATTAGGAAAAAATTCCTAACTGTCAGGGTGGTCAAATATTGGAATAAATTGCCAAGGGAGGTGGTGGAATCTCCCTCTCTGGAGATATTTAAGAACAGGTTGGATAGACATCTGTCAGGGATGGTGTAGACGGAGCTTGGTCCTGCCTTGAGGGCGGGGGGCTGGACTCGATGACCTCTCGAGGTCCCTTCCAGTCCTATTATTCTATGATTCTACGTCTGCACTACAAGTTTTGCCTCAAGAGCTATGGAAATGAAGTACAGATTAGCATTTTCTTGTGCTTCATTTGCATAATCTCTTATGATCCGTTTTTGCACTAGGGGTTTTTGCGCAAAAACAAGCAGTGTGAACATTTTGTTTTTGCGCAAACCCCCCTTTTTGCGCAAGATCAGTACACCTCCTTTTTTCAGGCATAAAGATATTGCACAAAAAGGGTTTTTTTTGTGCAAAACGGGAACCTCCACACTGCTTGCTTTTTGTGCAAAAACCCCCAGCGCAAAAATGGATCGGAAGAGATTACGCAAATGAAGCGTGAGAAGATGCTAATCTGCACTTCATTTGCATTGCCTTTTCTGGCAAAACTCATAGTGTAGACGTAGCCTTAGAGATTTGTCTTCATTTCTAGCTGTCCTCTTCCCCACCCCTACCAAGAACAGAGAAGGAGCAATTGGAATCTTGAGTTGAGGTTTCACTGGAGGAAATGGAAAATTCTGTAAACAAATAATCACAAGTTTGTTTTGGAAAAGAACATTTCTTCCAATGAAACCAGTCTTTGCTTTGGCATGAAAGATTTTACTAAGCTTACGCTGTTGCCATTCTCTCTGCTTGGAAACCTTGACGGATTCATCTCTTCTAATTTCACAGCCTCCTCAGGACATGAGAAAAGCAACAAAAATGATTCAAGAGCTATGAGGGAAGACTGAAAGAATTGGGCTTGTTTAGCCTGGAAAAGAGAAGATTGGGGGTATGTCTACACTACCCTCCTAGTTCGAACTAGGAGGGTAATGTAGGCATACCGCACTTGCAAACGAAGCCCGGGATTTGAATTTCCCGGGCTTCATTTGCATAAGCGGGGAGCCGCCATTTTTAAATCCCCGCTGGTTCGAACCCCATGCAGCGCGGCTACACGGGGCTCGAACTAGGTAGTTCGGACTAGGCTTCCTATTCCGAACTACCGGTACACCTCGTACCTAAAAGGGTGTTACAAGGAGGAGAAAGGAAACATAGTTCTCTGTGGCCTATGAGGACAGGACAAGAAGCAATGGGCTTAAACTGCAGCAAGGGAGGTTTAGGTTGGACATTAGGAAAAACTTCCTCTCAGGGTGGTTAAACACTGGAACGAATTGCCTAGGGAGGTTGTGTAAGAGAAGGTTCGACAGACACCTTCCCAGGATGGTCTAGAGCAGTGTTTTTCAACCTTTTTAAATAAAGTACCCCTTAAAAAAAAAAAAGTTTCCCCTGTACCTACAGTTTTCAGAGACACAATTTTTTTTCTACCATTGTAACTCATTTGTTTAAACAACTTGGCTACGTCTAGACTGGCATGATTTTCCACAAATGCTTTTAATGGAAACGTTTTCCGTTAAAAGCATTTTCGGAAAAGAGCGTCTAGATTGGCAGGACGCTTTTCCGCAAAAGCACTTTTTGTGGAAAAGCATCCGTGCCAATCTAGACGTGCTTTTGTGCAAAAAAGCCCCGATCGCCATTTTAGACATCGGGGCTTTTTTGTGCAAAACAATCCCGCGTTGTCTACACTGGCCCTCTTGTGCAAATGATTTGCGCACGAGGGCTTTTGCCCGAACGGGAGCAACACAGTATTTCCGCAAGAACACTGACAATCTTACATGAGATCGTCAGTGTTCTTGCGGAAATTCAAGCGGCCAGTGTAGACAGCTGGCAAGTTTTTCTGCAAAAGCAGCTGATTTTGCGGAAAAACTGGCCGGTCTAGACACAGCCCCTCATCGTAGCTGGGTGGGCGATGAACATTTTGGGTGTAAAAAAGACAAAAATAATCAAGCGCTGTGAAACTTCAAACAAAAATTCAGTCTTCTCCAGATGTCAGTGGTGTTGCCGTACCCCCGCCGGAGTTCTCTTGAATACTCTCAAGGGAACTCGCACCCCTGGCTGAGAAACACTGGTCCAGAGCGGCGATGGGCAATCTGGACTAGTGAGTTGGCCGCACGAGCAGCCCTCCTTCCTCATGGTGAGCTGCACGATTGTCGTCACCAAGACAGTCTCCTGGGCGAGGGCAGTTTTGCTCCCTGCGCTGGCATCCCGAGAATTGGCGGGCGGTGCCGAGGGAAACGTAGCAGCACTGGATTGGCCCAGCGCTTCGTCAGCTAGAGTTCCTCACACCGAATGGAAGCTGCAGACCCACACTTCCTTGGAGGAGCAATGTTGCATGGGTGCTCAAAAGCCTCGTCAACACTCCTCTTGCTTCCCCAGTTTCTAGAAACCCCGGCCGCGGGCCAGCGCCCCATGGTGCTAGGTGCTGTACAAATACTTTTCGTCCCCGGCCATTCCAGGATGCAGCACCAGCGTGGGCAGCACGAATTGTAGGCTGGCCATTGGCATGGGACTGCAGTATCACGTTAGCCCTGCTTGGGGGGTACGGGGCTTAAAGCCCTGGCAGGGACATATGATTTGCTAGCAGGATAACCACAGCACCCTAAAAAGCTAGAGTGGGGGTGAGCAATAATTTTTGCTGGGGGCCCACTGTACCATGAATGTTGGTACGTGGTCATGGGCTGGCTTCAGACCCCCCAGAAGGGGCGAAGCCTCGTGCGGAAGCGGTGGGGCTGGGGGCTATACCGAGAGAGAAGGAGAGTGAGTGTGAAAGACACACTTGGGGTGTGTGGCCCAGAGACTGGGAAGAGGGTGAGTGTGACAGGGCCTGCGTGTGGCACAGACAGTGTGGCACAGACTGGGGATGTGTTTCTGTGACAGCTCTGTGAATCAGCTGGGCGGGCCGGAGAGAAATGCTTGGAGGGCCGGATTTGGCCCCTGAGCCTGATTTCACTCGCCTCTGAGAGATCTAAACTAGCCCGCCCATTGCTGCAAGTCTAGTGCAGACAAAGCCCTGGGATTTGGATCGGTTCATTCGGGACTTGATTTCAGTGGTTGACTGGGGTGCCAGGCTCCAGTGTGTCTACTACGTCGGTGTCGGGTAAATCTGGGGAGATTTGAAGCCAGCACAGGAGGCATCCGTGATTTTACTCCCGTGACAGCTCAAAATCAGGCAACTGATGTGGTTCCTGTCGGCTTTTGCTTTGAGTCAAGGCCAAACAAACCCCAAAACCAACGGGGTGCTGAGTACAAACCGGCGTCACTCAGCGCCTCGAAGACGGCTTCAGGAAATTGTTGGGATACATGAGGCCAGCGCAGAATTGTCCGTTGCGGACTCACTCTGCCAAGGGCAGAGGCATTTTGGACTGCGGTTGCAACCCAAACGGAGCTGAAGCCTGTGCCAAGTGTGTGAGATGGAGACAACTCGACCAGGTGGACGGGAATTTTTGTTTTTCCAGTTCCCAAGGCTGCCTGGCAGAAGGTAAACTCCCGAGAGGAACTGTCAGGGTGGGAAGGGATCTAACTAACCAATTCCACCTGTTCTTGGGAATGCAGACCTCCTCCGCTAATTTCTTCCCGGCTGTATTTGTACTTGGAATCCCACTCCAAAGGGTTTTTTTTAAAAATTACTTTCCCAGCCTCATCCTTGCACAGACAGCAGCTGATTAGCGGCTCCTCCTGTTTAATTTTTGCAGCTAGAGGAATTATTCCTCTTGATGGTCCATTGATCAGACTAGTTTTTCCTTCTGGGCTATTAGTGCTCTCTGATGCATTTCCAAAAGAGAGGGGGAGGAATAAATAAAAACCAGACTAGGCACACAAAGATATCCACACTGTGTTTTTGAAGTCATTATTAAAATGTATGGTCCCTCTCCCCAGAAAATGAGGTGTACTTTCCCGGAATTCGAGACCATTCCTCTTTGCCATCTTCCCTGGCTTCCTATGCGCCTTTGAATCCGGCTCCAAACTGTCCTCAATTCCAAGAAAATGCATCTGCTGAGTTCTTGGACCTTTAGTCAGGTGCGTGCACTGTTTACCCATTTCACTCTGACGTCATATCTCTATAGTTGTGCAGGGATCCCATGGAGAAAGCAGATTGTGTAATTGATGGCATGTGTGCAGGAGAAGAGTGAGTTAAGGTTGCCCAATTCACCTTAACTCTGTCCCCTTGTGTACCTCTGTCATGCTAACTTTGCCCAGACAGCTTTAACTCTGCCACCTCCTAACTTTTCAATGCTCGACTTTGCAACCTTAAAGTCTCCCTAGTGCAGCTGTTACATGTAATTTTAATATACGGTGTGCATGTTTATATAGCTTCAGAGGGGTAGCCGAGTTAGTCTGTAACAGGAAAAACTTAAAAAACAACGAATAGTTTGGTAGCACTTTAAAGACTAACAAAACATGGAGATGGTATTATGAGCTTCCGGTCATCTGAAGAAGTGGGCCGTGCCCATGAAAGCTCATGATCCCATCTCCATGTTTTGTTAGTCTTTAAAGTGCTACCAGACCATTTGTTGTTTTTCATATTTATATAGAAAATCTGCACTTGTATGCCAATAAATGGACACATCAGCTACCCCTCTCCCTTGTGCCCTCAGAAGTGGGACTGGAGGGGTCTGAAAGAGGACAGGGTAGGCGGCTTATGAACCAATTCCAGAAGATTGTTCCATGCATTGACCTGGGACCGTCTTTGGATTTGGTGGGATTGGTTTTCATAACCTCTCATCTATGTAAGGAGCGGGGCTGGTTGTGGCACAGGGAAATCTGGAGTATCTAGGAGGTTGCTTGTGTGACTTCCTGCTAGCCAGTGTGGCAAACAGAAGTACTCGTGACTAGTTTGGTGCCTTATAATAGAGGACCCATGTTCCCTCTAAGCTGCGTGCTTGGGCGGCCACCCAGAAGTGATTCAAATGCCATCCTGCTGATTAGAAGACTGCCCACAGCCAGCAGCTTGTATGTCTATTGGTGGTGCACATAAACACATGTCTTGGTGCACCTAACAAAATTTATTCTGCACATGGATGGAATATTAGAGCATGTTACAGGATGTGGCTATGCATGACGTGAGGGGAAAGAATGAGAGGATATGATAGAGATTCAGATGAGAGAGTTGGCTGGAAAGCAAGTCATGTTCTATTAACAATAACCCCTCTACAGAATTTAACGGCGCAAGGTCCTTTCTATGGATACTTCAAACCGACTGGGTGGCAATGTCCGTGGCGTAAAATACTACACGAACTGAGTTCAGGGACAGCTGAGTTCACTTCCACACTCTGCCCTGGACCCAGTGGGCAAACTGATGGCTCCCTGGGTTTGCCTAGGCTGCCCCAGGTCAGTTGACTTGAGCTCCCGGGGCTTGGGTGGTAGGGCTCAAAATTGCTGTTCAGGCAGATTGGAGCCCGAGCTCTGAGACCTGCCCTAACCCTAAAGTTCGGCACGTTGGTTTTTCAGTCCCATGAGTTTTTCATGACCCAGGTCATCCACAGCCATGCTCCAGCGCTTTTGTCCCCATGTAGACATACCTGCCTGCCTTTGTTCCCCATTCGTAACAGGGAACATAAGATCCTTGACCTCTGAGGAAAGGGCAAGAAGCAATGGGCTTAAACTGCAGCAAGGGAGATTGAGGTTGGACATTAGGAAAAACTTCCTGCCTGTCAGGGGGGTTAAGCACTGGAATAAATTGCCCAGGGAGGTTGTGGAATCTCCATCAGTGGAGATATTTAAGAGCAGATTGGACAGACACCTGTCAGGGATGGTCTAGAAGGTGCGGGGTCCTGCCAGGAGGGCAGGGGACTGGACTTGATGACCTCTCACGGTTCCTTCCAGTCCTAGTGTTCTCCGATTCTATGATCTGCCACATTGGGTCAGACTAAAGGCCCATCTAGCCCAGTATCCAGTGGCCAATGCCAGGTGCCTCAGAGACAGTGAACACAACAGGTAATCCTCACATGATCCCTTCCCTGTCGCTCATTCCCGGCTTCTGACAAACAGAGGCTAGCGACACCATTCCTACCCATCCTGGCTAGTAGCCATTGATAGACCTAACCTCCATGAATCTATCTAGCTCCTTTTTCAATCCTGTTAAAGTCCTGGCCTTCACAGCATCGAGATAACACTGTCTCACAACCTCCCCGTCTTGTCAGTTTCAGACTGTGTGCGTTTTGGGGGGGCAGGGACTGTCTTACTGTAAGATCAGGGGTCCCGATGTTGGTTGAGGGAATCCAGGTGATGCCTTAATACAAGCGCTGCTAACAATTGATCTGAGGAAGTGGGTCTGGCCCACGAAAGCTCATCATAAACCATCTTGTTAGTCTTTAAAGTGCTACATAGTCCTGTAATTTGTTTCAGCTACCCTAGACTGACACGGCTACATTTCTATCACTATAGACAGGAGTAAAATGCAGGACAATGTAGCACTTTAAAGACTAACAAGATGGTTTATTAAATGATGAGCTTTCGTAGATCAGACCCACTTCCTCAGATCAAATAGTGGAAGAAAGTAGTCACAACCATATATACCAAAGGATACAATTAAAAAAAATGAACACATATGAAAAGGACAAATCACATTTCAGAACAGGAGGGGGATGCGGGGGGGGGGGGGGGGGAGGAAGGAAGGTAAGTGTCTGTGAATTGATGATATTAGAGGTGGGGAGAGTGGGATGTTTGTGAGTTAATGGTATTAGAGGTGATAATTGGGGAAGCTATCTTGGTAATGGGTAAGATAGTTCAAGTGTTTGTTCATTCCTCTTTGGAGAGTGTCGAATTTTAACATGAATGACAGTTCAGAGGATTCTCTTTCAAGTGCAGATATAGACAGGAGTGTGATTCTCGATTAAAAGCTGTAGGACTGTGCCACGGGGCAATCTGGGGGGGGTGCTCAGTGGTTGGCCATCGTGTAGTGTGTAGTCCTACAGGAGCCGTACTGTATGGATTCTCAGGCTAGTAGCATGGACCAATCCCAAGCCAAAAAGTCCAACGTTTTTTCTGCCTGCAATGAAAGAACAATCTCCATTCTGGGAACCTCTGGGCACAGTGAACAAAACCTGCCCCTCAAAGAGGCGTACAGGAAAGCAGGCCAAATCTACCAGAAACATTTCTCTGCTCTGGAAAAGCATAAGCTAGTATTAGTGTAAACAATGCTCCATGTGTAACTTATAAAGTCGAACTAACAGGCCAGTTCCCAGCAGGGCCTTGGCTGTGGTTGGCTACTGAGTTTTTGTTTGTGTTGGTTTAATCGTTTGTGTTTCCCGTCCTGTCCCGCACCACAGACTGAAGTCTTACAGCTTGGATGGGCTTGCTCAGCGGTGGCCGAGTGAGGCTACGTCTCCACAGCAGTGTTATTTTGGAATCACCGATGTGAGAAGAACTGGAGGACACCAAATGAAATTAATGGGGAGCAGGTTTAAAACTAATAAAAGAAAGTTCTTCTTCACACAGCATGTAGTCAACCTGTGGAACTCCTTGCCAGAGGAGGCGGTGAAGGCCAGGATTATACAGGCAGTCCCCGACTTACGCGGATCCGACTTATGTCGGATCCGCACTTACGAACGGGGCTTTCTCGCCCCGGAACTCGCAGGCAGCAGTCCACCACCTCGACCTCCGGGGCGAGAAAAGCTGCTCCCGGTGCCCCTGGTCTGCTGGGGACTGTCTCCAGCAGACCAGGGGCACCGGGAGCAAAGCCGCAGTCGTGGCAGGTCCCGCGCCAGAGCAAAGCCTCAGAGGCGAGGCACCCCGCCGCTGCGGCTTTGCTCCCCGTTTCCCTGGTCTGCTGGGGGCGGGGGCGCAGCTAGTGTGCGCCCCCCCAGCAGACCAGGCTTTTTTTGTGGACCCTGGGGCAGAGCAGCTGGGGCGCTGCCGGTTGGTCTCGCAGCGCCGCTCTGGGCACTA
Source organism: Pelodiscus sinensis (assembly GCF_052426305.1). NCBI lineage: Eukaryota > Metazoa > Chordata > Testudines > Trionychidae > Pelodiscus > Pelodiscus sinensis. The sequence continues at coordinate 4,104,825 of NC_143055.1, read as the reverse complement.
CTGGACCAACCCGGCAGCACCCCAGCTGCTCTGCCCCAGGCGTCCTGATTCAGCCGCTGCTGGTCAGTTTCAGCAGCGGCTAAATCAGGACGCCTGGGGCAGAGCAGCTGGGGTGCTGCTGGGTTGGTCCAGTAGCACCGAGGAGCGGCACTTTGGGATCAACCCAGCAGCACCCTAGCTGCTCTGCCCCAGGCATCCCCAAGTCAGCCCAAGGCACAGTTGCTCTGCCCCGGGCTTCCTGGAATCAGCGGCTGATCAGTTTCAGCAGCAGCTGACTTGGGGGTCTTAAGTTGAATCTGTATGTAAGTCAGAACTGGCGGTCAGTTTCAGCAGTGTCTGAATCTGGACGCCAGTTCCGACTTACATACAGTTTCAACTTAAGAACAAACCTACAGTCCCTATCTTGTACGTAACCCGGGGACTGCCTGTAATAGAGTTTAAAGAGAAGCCAGATAATTTCATGGAGGTTAGGTCCATAAAAGGCTATTAGCCAGGGGATAAAATGGTGTCCTTGGCCTCTGTCTGTCAGAGGCTGGAGAGGGATGGCAGGAGACAAATCGCTTGATCAATGTCTTCGGTCCACCCTCTCTGGGGCACCTGGTGCTGGCCACTGTGGGCAGACAGGCTACTGGGCTAGATGGACCTTTGGTCTGACCCAGTACGGCCGTTCTTACGTTCTTATGATTCCGAAATAACCAAGAGCGCGTCTACACGACAAGCCGTTACTTCAAAATAATGGCGAGCCAGAGGACTTCTTACGCCGACTCCTGTAGCCCTCTTTTGACGAGGGGGAAGGGAGGTTGGAGGAAGAGTGCACTTCCTTCCACTTCCTGCTGCGTAGACAGCGCCAAAAGCCGAATGAAGCTATTTCAACGTCAGCGACACAATTAAAAGTTGCGTAGCGTAATTCGACTTTAGCCCGGCTGTGTAGACGTGACAACGCAGTCACGTTAGCCCAGCTGCCTTTGAATCTGGCTTGACAGGGACACCTTCGGAAAGCCCGCCGGTAGCATTAGCTGGTAGGGAACAGATCTGAGTTCTTTACCTGGCTCCAACACAGACGTGCTCTTTGAGCTTGGGCAATTTGTGGCCTATGGCAATTCGTTTCCTACCATTTGCCTGCCGTGCATAGGTGACTTTGTGGAAGCGTTTGTGAATCGCCGCTTCATTTTACTATGTCTAGTAAACTCTTCTACATGGCTCCATTGACGGAGCCATGTAGTCTAGACACACCCATAGACAGTGGATATAAAGGCTCGAACAGGGGGCTGGGGTATGTGTGCTTTACTGTGGACGTCTTAACAATCCAAAGGACTTTGGGAACCATGCACGCTTTCTGTGAAATTTTCTACGCCCTCCCCCCTCTCATCCAAACGAAAAGAATTTTGATTTTATTCTGACTGAAAAATGTTGTTCCCCCTGACAGGTTTTCCCTCTGCCAGTGGAGAAATAGTGGTACCTCCCCCGTCAGCCTCCTGAACGTATTTCAGGTTGAATTGAATTTCAGTTCTTTTGAAAATAGTAATCAGAATAAAATCTCATTTTCCCCCACCCCAGAATAGACTTAACTCTTTCCCAGCCAGCCTCACCGTAGGCCTTGTGTCTACCCCCCACGCTGCTGCGGGAAGATGCTACGTAGGCAGATACTCTACTTCCTGGGGAGGCGGCAGCCATGTTGGAAGAAGGCCTCCTGTCAACATAGCACTGCTTATGACATGGGTTAGGTCGGTAGAAGAGGGATACCCCGAGCGAGGATGTACGTCTGTAATGCAGACCAGGTCGTAGGCTCCTTTACGCTGGGTTTACAAGGGGTTCCACACAGGCGCTGGTTTTTATCTTACCCGGTGGAGGCCCCACCCCCTGCTCTGTCCAAAGGCCCCGCCCCAGTTCCGCCCCCTCCCGTGAGGACCCGCCCTCACTCTGTCCATTCCCTGGTGGCCCCTACCTTCCCACTGTTTGTTGCTCTCTACATTCCCCAAGGACCTCCTGCCAGCTGCTGAATAGCTTAGCAGCCTCACCCAACAGCTGGGGCTGGAAAGGCAGGAGGGGAAGGGAACCCACCTGTGTATGCCTGGCCTTCCCACCCTCCCGGTGCTCTGAGGGGCAGGGCTGCAGGCCGCAAATACTCCAGGGAGAGGGGCGCTGGGCTATGGGCCACCCATGCTGGGCGTGGGGATTGGGCCGACCATGTTCCAGAGGGGCTGGGGAATGAATGTAGAGAGCAACTGGCCATAGTCTTGGAGGGAGAGGGTAGGGAAAGCTGCAGGCTGCCTGTGTTCAGGTGTGAGGCGTTTACCGTTAAAGTGTGTGTGGGGGGGAAAGGGCTTGATTCCCATAGGGATCCCAGCCTTAGGAAAAGGGCAAATATTGTGCCCATCTATAAAAAGGGGAATAAGAACAACCCAGGAAACTATAGACCGGTCAGTTTAACGTCTGTCCCAGGGAAGATAATGGAGCAGGTAATTAAGGAAATCCTATGCAAACACTTGAAAGGTAATAAAGTGATAGGGAATAGCCAGCATGGGTTTGTGAAGAACAAGTCATGCCAAACTAATCTGATAGCTTTCTTTGATAAGATAACGAGCTTTGTGGATAAGGGAGAAGCGGTGGATGTCATATACCTAGACTTTAGTAAGGCATTTGATACGGTCTCGCATGATATTCTTATTGATAAACTAGGCAAATATAACTTAGATAGGGCCACGATAAGGTGGGTGCATAATTGGCTGGATAACCGTAGTCAGAGAGTTGTTGTTAACGGTTCTAAATCCTGCTGGAAAGGGATAACAAGTGGAGTTCCTCAAGGGTCTGTTTTGGGACCCGTACTGTTCAATATCTTCATCAATGATGTAGATATTGGGATAGAGAGTACGCTTATTAAGTTTGCAGATGATACCAAACTGGGTGGGGTTGCGACTTCTTTGGAGGATAGGGACATAATTCAAAATGACCTTAGCAAGTTAGAGAAATGGTCAGAGGTAAACAGGATGAGGTTTAATAAAGAGAAATGCAAAGTGCTCCACTTAGGAAGGAACAATCAGTTCCATACATACAAGATGGGAAGCGACTGTCTAGGAAGGAGCATGGCAGAAAGGGATCTAGGGGTCATAGTGGACCACAAGTTGAATATGAGTCAACAGTGTGATGCTGTTGCAAAAAAAGCAAATATGATTCTAGGTTGTATCAACAGGTGTGTTGTAAGCAAAACTCGTGAAGTCATTCTGCCGCTCTACTCTGCACTAGTTAGGCCTCAGCTGGAGTACTGTGTCCAGTTCTGGGCACCACATTTCAAGAAAGATGTGGAGAAATTGGAAAGGGTACAGAGAAGAGTGAGAAGAATGATTAAAGGTCTAGAGAACATGACCTATGAAGCCAGGCTTCATGAACTGGGCTTGTTTAGTTTGGAAAAAAGAAGATTAAGGGGGGACATGATAGCGGTTTTCAAATATCTAAAAGGGTGTCACAAGGAGGAAGGAGAAAATTTGTTCCTCTTGGGTTCTGAGGACAGGACAAGGAGTAATGGGCTTAAAGTGCAGCAGGGGAGGTTTAGATTGGACATTAGGAAAAAATTCCTAACTGTCAGGGTGGTCAAATATTGGAATAAATTGCCAAGGGAGGTGGTGGAATCTCCCTCTCTGGAGATATTTAAGAACAGGTTAGATAGACATCTGTCAGGGATGGTGTAGACGGAGCTTGGTCCTGCCTTGAGGGCGGGGGGCTGGACTCGATGACCTCTCGAGGTCCCTTCCAGTCCTATTATTCTATGATTCTATGATTCTATGATTCTATACCACCCATGCTGATGGCAGCTGAGGCCTTTAGATGTTACTGTAACCCAAATGCCACAGCACAATGCCAGCGCAAGGTTTTAGCTTTCTGCCGAGTCCAAAGAATAACACTGCATTTTTTAAATAGATGTCTCGTTATGCAGACCAGGGCAAAAAAACTAGACAGCTGTCTATTGTTTCATGATCGAATAAACCCCATTTTGTTTTTTTTTTATACTGGATACTCTGAGCAAGTGGCAGGGAAAATTCTAGCCCCCTTTTGCCCAGAAGATTTGGGGCTGTAACTCTGGGAAATCCCGTATTCCTTTTAATCGATCTCCAAGAGCACGCCCCATGTCATGAGGTAACTATTTTTTGTCCAGACAACAGCGCTCCTGTAAATACACACAATCCTGCCTGGGGAACAAGGGAATTTGTACCGATCTATGCAAGAGCGATGAGCATGGATCCTCTTCTGTGTCAACCGTTGTACTCTCAATGTTGTGTTAACAGCTTTGGAAATCCGCCCTCCTGCTTCTCGCCACGCACTATAGGATCACTACCGGCCTAAGGCAAACCATAAACTTCAAGGGATTTGTAGAATTGGTCGTGGGCTCTGTCTGCCCTTATCACCACAGCCTGAACCATCTTCAGCCTGACAAGACTGCACACGGGATTAAACGCTGGGAGTCAGCTGGCTGGCCCCATCAGAAGCTCAGAAAGGTCATTTCGCTCTTGGGCCACTGAAAACATCTGCATGGGACAGACTGCAGCTGAAATCTAGAAGTGCTCTTCTTTCTTTATTTTTTTCTCCTTCAAGCTGAGTGGCAGGAAGGAGAGGAAAGGCTCCCTTGTCTTCTGTCGGGAAGATGCAAACACCACAGTCCAATCCAGGAGGGTGCTCTGAGCGAATGCACGTTGGCGTTGGTTCATGCAGGAGCTGTGACAAGGATGCGATAGGCTCTTACAGGTATGGAGTGACACCACGAACCTTTCACTGGACTCAAGTCTTTGGGATTCGACCACACGCAGGGTATGGGAGCATGGGCCGAGTGTGATACATTGAACCGCTGCTGCACTTCAGCAGTTTGCAAACTGTAATGTCACAAGGACTTTGCCCACACCAGTTCAACGTGACCCTAGAATCCTAGAACACTAGAACTGGAAGGAGCCTCGCGAGGTCATCGAATCCAGTCCCCTGCCCTCATGGCAGGACAAAGCACCATCTAGATGAGGGCTAGTCAACACATGACCCATGGGCCGCGGTGCGGTTTGGGTTTACGTGGGGCTTGACAGGCAGCCTGCAGGTGGGATCCTTTGAACATGGCCTCCACTGGGAACACGGTCCACAACGGCGTGGCGTCTCCCAGGTGGGAGGAGCACTGAAAGACGCAAGCGGATGGGCTGGCTGGAACAGACAGAAACAGGGTGTTGGTGTGTCTAGCCCCTAGGGAGGAGGTGCTGGGAGCACTGGAGCATTGTGGGAAGTGCTTTGTATTCATGCCCGTCAGTGAGGAAGAAGCAATTTGCATCTATATTTGCATGTCTATGCAACCACACTTAAGTTGCAACTTAACAAAACATGGAGATGGTATCTTGAGCTTTTGTGGGCACAGACCACTTCTTCACATGGCCGGAGAAATCCAGAAATGGACAGTATAGGCCTGGGGTTGGCAAGTGCCTGTTAAATAGCTTCATTACCATTTGAATGGCTTTCACAGGTTGGATGTTCTACTGGTAAGTCTGGCAGGCTTTGTCACTGTCTCTAGTTAACAGTGACAACTGTTACCCACAAAGCAGGGATTGGAAGAGGCAGACTGGTGGACATTAAGACCCAGTGGTACCCCACATTTTGTGGTGCCCCACGCAGCTGCGTATTCTGTGTATGGGTAAGTACAGCCCTGTTGGGAACACTCCCCTAGACCACTACTTAGGGTTGTCAGGTGTCCGGTATTCACCAGGACAGTCCGGTATTTTCACCTCCTGTCTGGTAAAAAAATTCAGAAAATACCAGACACCTAAGATGTCCGGTATTTTCTGATTTTTTCCCCAGTCAGGAGGTGAAATGCTGGGCACCTGGCAACCCTACAAACACTCAGCACCCAGCCTCCCCCCCCCCCAACTCGCCCGACCCCAGACCCCATGCTTACCTGGTTCTGCAAGGATGCTGGCACAAAATGGCTGCCAGCAAAAAGACCAAGGGGAAGCAATGACTCCCCTGGGTCTTAGTGCTCAACCCTCCCCTGTTCCTATCCCTGCGCTCACTCTTAAAGGGGAAATGCTGTTTTAATGCTGTTTTATTTTAATTTTTCCCCAGTGGTTTTTTTTTGCGGGGGGCGCAAGTGTTTGGTATTTTTATTTCAACCAACTAGCAACCCTGTCACTACTGTCTGTCGTACTTCCCCCTAAGATGGGGATATTTAAGAGCAGATTGGACAGACACCAGTCAGGGATGGTCTAGACGGTGCTTGGTCCTGCCATGAGGACAGGAGACTGGGGTTGCTGACCTCTCGAGATCCCTTCCAATTCTAGCATTCTATGATACTACAATACTTTTGTATGACCCTAAAAAAAAAAGTCATCTCCAGCATCCAGGAGTTTGGTTTGAAAATATGGCCTCCTTCTTGTTGGAGTAATATTGGGGACGAGATACTAGTCTGCTGTGTATCAGAATAGCCCTGTTGACGCCAGCAACACCAATTTACACCAGCTGGGAGCCCTGGCCCAAAGAGGTGGGGGAGGTCTAGGTTGGATATTAGGAAAAACTATTTCCCTAGGAGGGAGGAGAAGCACTGGGATGAGTTCCCTAGGGAGGGGGTGGAATCTCCATCCCTAGAGGTATTGAAGTCCCAGTTTGACAAAGCCCTGGCTGGGATGATTGAGTTGGGGCTGGTCCTGCTTTGGGGGAGGGGGTTGGAATCAACGTCTCCTGAGGTCTCTGCCAGCCCTGGGCTTCTAGCTTTCTATGTGGAAAGTGTGACGCTGAGCTCTCTGACTGGTAGCAAGAAGGGGCCCGTTTCCTCACGCACAGGCCTCCATGTTACAAAACCATTATCATGGCTGCATGACTGGCCACCCTTCGTTGGCCATTTCAGAGCAGCCAAGGGGACTGGATCAGACCAGGAGGGTGAGTTCCTCTTATGTTTTGAGAGACCCTCCCCCTGAGTAGGAGGAAGGGAACTCAGGCCCTGATCCTCAAGGGCGAGGGGGTGCTGCAGCCGCTGCCTCTCACAACTTCTCGTTCTTGGCTGACCCTGGGTCTACGGACCCTCCTCAACGGCTGCTCTCCTCGCAGTCAACGAGGAAGGAAGGATTCAAGGAGGGGCTTGTTTTGGCAGGGCTGGTGAGTCACTGCGAGTTATGCCTAGGAACGCGGCCGTGCGGCAGCGAGAGGGTACAATCCGCTGGCCCTCAAATAGATGAGGAGATCTTTCCTGACAGCTAATGGTCCACTCAGGAGGCAGAAGGCTCAAGGGCCCTTAACCCAGGAACTCATTAAAGGCCAGGCCCATTAACTGTCATTATTGCTCTTCTATCCACCACGGGGCTAGAGAAATGTTCAGGAAAATGAAGAGCTTTGCGGAGACTTGGGGACGGTACAGGTTGAGCTGCACGTTGCTGTCTGTTCGCTGGGCCCGGTTTTGTCATTAGCCAGGAGTCAATCCGGTGTACCGGCACTAAAGTCCACGCTGCGCTGACGCCGAAGTAACTGAGATCTGAATCCGGTTCCAGAACCAGGGGCAACGGGTGATGGGGGACATGGAAGAGGTACGTGGCTCTCCCACAACCTGGGGAAAGGCTGGGACTGCCCCCTTGCATTCTAGGCCCCTCCCCTGCTCCCCCCTTCCCGCTCCTGCTCCACCCTCTCCCTTCTTCCTCCCCACCCTTGCTCCACCCCCATCTTGTCTCTTCCCCCATCACTTCCTCTGAGCGATTGTCCAGGAGACTGGCCGGGCAGGGGGCCTGGTGCCAGCAGTGGGGGTCCGGTCCCTCTGCATTCACCAGCTGTGGTGGGGGAAGCGGAGAAACACGGCCCCAGCTCCGTCTGCTCCCTGGGCCCTGTCACTCCGCTCGTCGTGGGTCAGTGTGGGGGCAGCCCCGTCCCTCACCAGAGCGAGGCGCTGGGAGAGCAGCATGAGCTGGGGCCGGGTTGCTCTGCTTCCCCTGCTGCCGCTGGGGAGTGTAGAGGGCCCGGACTCCCACCAGTCCCCTCTGATGTGTTTGGGGGGGGCATGTGTCCTTTCCTGTCCTCCCCCCCCATGCATTGCCCCTGCCCAGAACCCTAACCAAAAAGAGCCCAAACTTCATTTCCCGCATTCCACAAGAGCTTCCGGGAATGTAGAATGTTGATTTACCGCAGTGTCCAGCCGGTTCTGAAGCACTAGCCACTATAGTGGCTGCTGCTATAGCAGACTAGCCACACTCAACCGGCCAAATAGCCACAATCTGGCTAGCATGTTGGACACCACAGGATTGTGACGTGTAAAGGAGTTCCACAAACCCAGAGTTATGAGTTTAGTCCTTGAGGGGGCAGGCATTTAGGGATCTGGGGCAAATCTGTCAGGGAAGGTGCTTGGTCCTGCTATGAGGTCAGGGGACTGGAACTGATGACTTCTCAAGGTCCCTTCCAGTCATTCTGCCGCTCTACTCTGCACTGGTTAGGCCTCAGTTGGAGTATTGTGTCCAGTTCTGGGCACCGCATTTCAAGAAAGATTTGGAGAAATTGGAGAAGGTCCAGAGAAGAGCAACAAGAATGATGAAAGGTCTAGAGAACACGAGCTAAGAGGGAAGGCTGAAGGAATTGGGTTTGTTTAGTTCAGAAAAGAGAAGATTGAGGGGGGACATGAGAGCCGTTTTCAGGTATCTAAAAGGGTGTCATGAGGAGGAGGGAGAAAACTTCTTCATCTTGGCCTCTGAGGACAGGACAAGAAGCAATGGGCTTAAACTGCAGCAAGGGAGGTTTAGGTTGGACATTAGGAAAAACTTCCTACCCGTCAGGGTAGTCAAACACTGGAATAAATTGCCCAGGGAGGTTGTGGAATCTCCATCACTGGAGATATTTAAGAGTAGGTTAGATAAATGTCTATCAGGGATGGTCTAGACCAGTGGTCCCCAACCTTTTCAGGTTGTCGGGCGCCAGGGGGCGTGGCCGTTCGCTCGCCGGGTGCCAGGGGGCGGGGACACGTGTGCGCCCGGGGGCGGCCCCCCCCCAGCCGCATGCCCGGGGGCAGGGCCCCCCCCATAGCCACGCGCCCGGGGGCAGGCCCCTCCCATAGCCACACGCCCGGGGGCACGGCCCCCCCCACCGAGCGCCGGCGCTCCCCCCGTCAAGCGCCGCGCACCCGGGGCCGACGCCCCCCCCCCGCCAAGTGCCGCGCACCCGGGGCCGGCGCTCCCCCCGCCAAGCGCCGCGCACCCGGGGCCGGCGCTCCCCCCGCCAAGCGCGCCCCCCCCCCCGCAAGCGCCCGTGCGCCATGTGCCCGGGGCCAGGCCAGCCCCGAGCACCTGGCGGGCGCATTCAAATGCCCCCGCGGGCACCGTGTTGGGGACCACGGGTCTAGACTGTGGGTTCCCAAACTGGGGAGGGGAGCGTGAAGAAATTCCGGGGGGGGGGGGGAGGGAGTGCGAGGCGACCCAGCCCCCACATTAATCCCCCCTCCCAAGTTTTGTTGCTATTTTTGTGTTTTTCGAAATAAACCCCTTACTTCGAATTACCAGTTAAACCTGAGGTTTATTTCGAAATCGCCCTTCTCTGCCGCGTGTAGACGCGGGCAGTTATTCCGGGCTAGTCAATTTCCAAAATGGAGACCTGCCGGGAACATGCTAATGAAGCGCAGGATATTTAAATCCCGTGCTTCATTTGCAATTTCGGATGCCCTCATTAGCCTCCCTAGTTCGAACTAAGGGGCTAGTGTAGACGTACCCAGGATGTCTGTGTACGTGTGCCTAAGACTTAAGAGCTCAGCTATCCGAGATTACAGTTTGTTTTCAAGCTCTCTTGTGGTCAAAGAGCTTTGGGTTCACCTCTGGAAGACATTCCCAAATGATCTCTTCCTGGGATTGAGAAGATTTTTTTTTTAACTTAGCGGTGGCAGCCCATCTTTCAAGGTCAGGAAATCTGTGACATTGGGGAATTTTAAAAACAGCAGTCCCTAGAGGTAAGGTCTTTTAAGGTCTCTTGTGGGCCCCCACCTCCTGCACTTGGGGTGCCAGCGTGGGGAACAGCCTTGACAATAATCAAGCAGAAAATATCAGAATGCCCCTGTAGAAATCCGGGGTATGCTCACCCTTGGACTACAGCATGCAGTTCTGATTGCCCCATCTCTGAAATGATATTAGATCTGGAAAAACTACAGAGGAAAGTAAGAAAGAAACGAGTCTGGGCATGGAACAAACAGAGCCAATGACAGAACAAGGAGAAATGGATTCAGGATAGATAATAGAAAAAAACGATTTCCCTAGGCGGGTGGGGAAGCACTGGGATCGGTTACCTAATTGCCCTGTTTTTTTCATCCCCTCTGATATACTTGGCATCGGTCACTGCTGGAAGACAGGGCCCTGCGTTAGATGGACCACTGTTCTGACCCAGAATGGTCCTTCTCATCTCCCGAGGTGCTTATGCCCTCACCGTGTCCTTAAAAGAGCTGGCAAACTTTTTGTTCGCCCTGCTTGCTTCCCGCGTCTGCTGAGAAAAATGGGTCAGAAGCGCCCAAGTCATGTCGAAAATGACTTCGCGATCTGGCGTCTGGCAGCGACGGCAGCTACGAGAGAAGCGGGAAGCGGAGTTTGGCACTCGGGCGTCTTGGCAACAGCCCCTGGTTCAGGGGGCATGGCTCTCCCCACGCTATTATCTGGTGTGCATTTCCCCTCCCGCGTGGAATACAGATGAACTCGCAAAGGCCCTGAGGTTTAGAAACAGGAAAGAATTTTCCCTCCCTCAGCATGGGCTGGGGGAAGAGCCGAAGCCCACATCAGAGAGGCCACGAGGATGCGAGGTGCCAAGCTGCTGCCGTGGTTACTGAGAAGTTGATTAGATGGGACGGTGGCAAACCACAAGATTCAAAGAAAAACAATCCCCAAAGGGGAGGAAATGGAAAGAGGTAGGAGGTGGCACTGCTTGGAAATGAAACCAAGGGGCGTTGTTTGTTCCTGACTTCCCTCAGCGCTGGGAGCAGCACACACCGAACGGGTAATCGGATCGCCAGGGGTGTACGGGAACAAGCGATCAGGCAATGAAAGGGACCTTCATGTAGGGAAACAAGGAGGTGCACAGACTGAGGTGTATGTGTTACATACTAGCTAAGGTCCAGCTCTCATCACCGTCCTATCGGAGTTCCTCCCAGTCACAGATGCATTTATCCCCACGACAACAGCGTGAGGCAGGGAAGGGCAATTTTCCTCATTGTAGAGATGAGGCACCGAGAGACAAAGTGATATCTCCAAGGATGCACAGGGGATCTATGGAGGAGTCAGGAACAGTACTGAGGTCTCCTAAGGCCGCGCTGTAACCCCTGGGCCATCCTTCTCCGTACTGTTCATTTTATGATCCAAAATCCATCTCACCAGACTCAAGTTCTGGCCTCCAAATGGAGACGTGGGTGTGGGGGGATAGGATAGGGGTCTATAAAATCATGACTGGTATGGAGAAAGTGGATACGGAAAAGTTATTTACTTGTTCCCATAACATAAGAACCAGGGATAGTAAATAGGCAGCAGGTTTAAAATAAACAAACGGAAGTTTTTCTTCATGCGGCGCACCATCAACCTGTGGAACTCCTTGCCAGAGGATGTTGTGGGGATCAGGACTAACAGAGTTAAAAAAAACCTACATACATTCATGAAGGATAGGTCTATAGAATCATAGAACTGGAAGGGACCTGAAGAAGGCATTGAGTCCAGTCCCCTGGACCAAACACTATCTAGATCAATACTTATTAGCTAGGATGGGTAGGAAGCAGTGTTTCTAGCCTGGAAATGGATGACAGGGGAGGGATCACTTGATGATTCCCTGTTCTGTTCATTCCCTCTGGCATTGGCCACGGCTAGCTGGACCTTTGGTCTGACCCAGTGTGGCCGTTCTTATGTTCCTATATTCTTAAGGTAAACCCTGCTGGAACGCCATCCATGACAGTGTCTCTTCACTAGAGATGGGTCTAGCCTCTTGGTTTTACCCTGTGTCAGCGCCTCTATTTAATGTCTCCAGACTCTATGACAAGGTCCAGGGTGCAGAGACAAGTTTCTGGTAGACGTCTCCCTGTCTTCTTATTGAATTGAGGAGGCTGCAGGCCATTGGCGGAGACCCACCTGGCGTGAGCGAGAGAGACGGCTTGTCTGTGGGGGGGGGGGGTGAGAATGCCTGTGTATAGTCCGGGAGTGTGATGTTTGTGTGACGTGTGCTGGCACGTCCCTCCCCTCCTCCCCTTTTTAAAAGTTTTTACAGCCTGATCCTCAAACAGGCCACAGTCCCCAATCTATCAACCTGCCTTTCGGGCTGTGAGGCCTTTGGGCACTTGTGGGAGAGTCATTCTGCCCTCAGCAGCTGGAAATGAATTTTAGGCTGCTGGCCCAGTTTGGTACAGCCGAGAGGACTGGAGAAGCAGCCGGATGTCTCAGAGGTCAAGACACAGGTCTTCGGGGTGCAGCTGTGTCAGTGAAATTGCACAATGCCAGCTCTTGCTTGAGCAGTAATCAGGGAGGGTATGTCTACACTACAAAGTTAGTTCAAACTAACGGATGTTAGTTCGAACTAACTTTCCTAGGTGCTACACTAGCGGCTCCGCTAGTTCGAATTTAATTCGAACTAGCGGAGCGCTTAGTTCGAACTAGGTAATCCTCATTCCACGAGGATTAAGCCTAGTTCGAACTAGCTAGTTCGAATTAAGGGCTGTGTAGACCCTTAATTCGAACTAGTGGGAGGCTAGCCCTCCCCAGCTTTCCCTGGTGGCCACTCTGGCCAACACCAGGGAAACTCATCTGCCCCCCTCCCGGCCCCGGACCCCTTAAAGGGGCACGGGCTGGCTACAGTGCCCATGCCGGGTGCAAGCCTGCCAGCACCCAGCCAGCAGACCCTGCACCTGGCACGGATCGAGCCACCCACCCGATGCCCCCCAGCCCTCCCCCTCTTCCCGGGACCAGGCTGGCGGCTCCCGGGAGCTTGCCCGGGACCGCAAGAGGCGGGCACCTTCCTGGGCTAGTGCGGACATCGTGGACCTCGTCCACGACCTCCGCACTAGACACAGGAAAGTGGCTGGCTAGGGCAGGAGAGCTGCCAGCCTGGCCACCCAGGAGCAGGTGTGCATGAAAATCAAGGGGGTCCACTGAGACCCCCGACCCTGAGCCCTGAGCTTACAATGGCCGTCCTGGGTCAGACCAAAGGTCCATCTAGCCCAGTAGCCTGTCTGCCGACAGCGGCCAACCCTAGGGACCCTGGAGGGGATGGACCTAAGACAGTGACCAAGCCATTTGTCTCGTGCCATCCCTCTCCAGCCTTCCACAAACCTTGGGCAGGGACACCACTCCTACCCCCTGGCTAATACCACTCCATGGACCCAACCTCCATGACTTGATCTCACTTTCCTTTAAACTCTGTTCTAGTTCTAGCCTTCACAGCCTCCTGCAGCAAGGAGTTCCACAGGTTGACTCTTTGCTTTGTGAAGAACAACTTTCTGCTACTAGTTTGAAGCCTGCTACCCATTCCTTTCCTTTGGTGTCCTCTAGTCCTTCTTTATGGGAACTAATGAAGAACTTTTATGTATGCACCCTCTTCACCCAACTCCTGCTTTTGTACATCAGGAAGGGGGGCTAGGGAAGGGTAAGTGGAAGGAGGTGAGGGAGGAATGGGGTACTCACCCCCGATGGGGAGGACTGGGCTGGCTCTGCGGGCTTCTGGGGGTGGAAGCTCTCCTGCAGCCCCCCAATTGCCCCCTCTCCCCAGATGGTAGCCTGCGGCAGGTGCAGCCGGTCTGATGGCCGAGTACTGTGATGTGCCCAGTGTGGGCACTCAGGGCACTCCAAGCCAGGACTGCTTTGCAAGCAGGGCACCCCTGAGAACTGTCTGTCCGGGGTGGGGGTCGGGACCCTTTAAGCACAGCCCTCAGCTAGCCTGAGACAGCAACTCCACGGTCTAAGTCCTCCTCTGATGCCCTGCCGGCACTGCTTCCGGCCATCCTTAACCCTGGTTCAGGGTCCACTTAATGTGGACGTGCTAGTTCGAATTAGCAAAATGCTAATTCGAACTAGTTTTTAGTTCTAGATGCGTTAGTTTGAATTAGCGCTGTAGTGTAGACATACCCGGATTGGGTAGGTTCTCCACACACTCAATTTAAGAAATCCATCCGCCTCCTTCTCCTTGCACGGAAGCACGACTAATTGACTTCATTCCCATCAGAAATGGGCCGAAACTGACTCCCCCAACCTATAATGGGAGTAATTACCCACTGGGCACAGTTAACGAAAGATCGAGGTGGATTCTCCATGGGGGGGCAATTTTTAAACCCAGACTGGATGTTTTTCTAACAGCTCTGCTCCAGCGCAAGCTGAGTGAGTTGGGGAAGCCCCGTGGACTGAGTGAAGCAGGTCAGTCTAGACGATCACCGTGGTTCCTTCTGGCGTGGGAATGGAGGAATCCATGGTAACCGATGAAGCTCACACGCGGCTACGCAGGCAGAAAATGGTCGTTCAGGCTGCCAGGTGGCCCTTCTGCACTCCTCCCCCACCCCCCCTTTTTCGAATGACGCCAAATCCTGAAACCTCAATGTGGGAAAAGCTCTTATTTTGACTTCACTGGGAGCCTGTCCTGAGGGAGGACTGTAGGGCCGAGACCCACTGTGACGCAGTGTGATCCAGTGGAGTAAGACCAGACCCAAAGACCCTGCTTCAACTCCTGTGGAAGCCAACGGGAGCCTGCCTTTTGACGTCGGGGGAGTTGGCGCGGACCCCCCCATGTCCCAGCAGCTCCTGGCTCTGATTGTGCAGATCCGTCTGTGGGGTGCCGGCCGAAACCCCCCCAGGGCAACTCGTTTTGTTTCGCTTTGATTTGCTTGTAAAAGTGGGCTAATAACATGGACTTACCTACCGGTGAGAGTTAATTGGAGCCTATTTTTTCAGGCCTTTGAAGCTGTGACGCGCCAGAGACGCAGCGGGGTGTATTTATCAAGTGTGTGCTTTCTCAAAACACGGCCAGTTTCAATTACGATGTGGAGTTCGACTCCCCTTTGGCTAAACGGCACTAATTAGACATGTATGGTCGGAAATAAATAGCGACAGCGTCTCGCAGGCACACCTGTCCCTTCCAGACTGGAAACCACCTAATTTCAGAGTTCTCTGCAGGTAACGAGGCTCGAACACATGTAACGAGCGGAGGACACTTTGACTTGTTTTAATTGCTCCGTGAACTCCTGCTTCTGGGCAGGGACAAAGACCCCAGGAAAATAGTGGCAGATGGGGATTTAGGCTTATTTTGTTATGTTTATGTTAAATAATAAATCTGACTTTTTTTTAACCTCATGCAGCACTTTATGTCCTTACATTTGAAAGCACTTTGTGTAGATGAGTACACTGTTATCCTCATTTTACGAGGCATAAGGGGACTTCCAAAAGAGGACTTCTAAGAGAAGTGTAGACGGGCCAAATATCGGAAAATCCTCTTCCGGAAAAAGAATCGGATGAAGATATGCAAATGCGAGTGCAATTTGCATATCTTCTTTGAAACCCCTCCCCCCCACAGTGTAGCCGTACCCTCAGTGTGAACGCTTTTCTCCTGCATTGATTTCAGCGTAGCTTGGTTTAAATTGAAGTAAAACTGTACACAGCCTTTTGCAGCGGTTTAACTGAATTGGGATAAAATCGGCTCTTATGGTATATTAGTGCTTCTCTGCATGTAGACAACTTGTTGATAGCAGAATCAGAACTAGGAGTCAGGGGTTGCAAAGACCCCATCTCTCCTCTCACCAATGGACACACAATTTTCCATGGACGCCAGGGGAGCTACTTCTGGTTTCAATTGCTTTGAGAGCAGTATCAAACCACGTAGGAGCCTTTGCTGACCTCATGTTCTCCATTGGGAGTCGAGTTACTTCCCTGAACACAGGTGAGTATGCCAGATTGACAGAGGTGTAATGGACAGTAAAATCAGGCCCGTTGTTTCCATGGCAACTTGGGCCCCAAAATGTATCGTTTAGGTCGACATTTTGGATGTAGTGCTGTCTAATGGGAATTTTTCCATTCCTCAGTCTAGCTAACGAGGAGATAAACTCAATTGTAGTGAAAGTCTCAGGGTACGTCTACACGGCAGCATTATGTCAGAATAACGGACGTTATTCCGAAATTACATAGCATGCGTCTACACTAGAAGCCGTTATTTTGAAATAATGTCGCGCTGGAGGATGACTTATTCTGATTCCTGGTAGCCCTCATTTCACGAGGAGTAAGGGAAGTCGAAGGGAGAGTGCTCTTCCTTCCACCTTCTGCTGTGTAGACAGTGCTGAAAGCCGAGGGAAGCTATTTTGACTTAAGATACGCAATTGACGTAGCTCAGGTTGCGTAGCTTAATTGGATTTGGCCTTGCTGTGTAGACGTACCCTCAGAGGGGTAGCCATGTTAGTCTGTATGGCATGGGTGGGCAATCATTTTTGACCAGAGGCTACTTAAAATTTTTTTGAAGTGGTCCTGGGCTGCCCCGGAAGGGGCGTGTCCTCAGGCAAAAGGGGCGGAGCCAGGACACTTCCATGCTTCCCCACCCACAGACCCTGATTGGTGACCCTGATTGGTCTGGGGGCAGGAGAGTGTGCAAAATTTTTGCATCCCCTCTCCGAGAGAACTGCCAGGTGTTCTGAACAGCTGGCGGTTCCCTCTAGATACCCATCCCCTGGCAGCGGGAGGAGACTTAGCATGCCATCCGCCTGTTGCCCCCAAGTCAATCAGGATCTGGGGAGGGGGAGCACATGAAGTCTCTTGCTCCCTGCCCCCATCATGCAAGGGAGCACCAGGCTTAGAGTTAACCGCCAGCTGAGCAGCAGTCGATTGCGTAGCTTATTTTGAGTCTATTTTGAAATAGCTTATTTCGTCATTTGGCGCTGGCTACACAGCACCAGATTTCAAAATACAGTGCTATTTTGAGCCATCCCTCACTCTTAGACTCATAGACTTTAAGGTAAGAAGGGACCATTATGATCATCTAGTCTGACCCCCTGCACAGTGCAGGCCACAGAATCTCACCCACTCCTCCTAGCATAATCCTCTCACCTAGATCTCAGATATTGAAGCCTTCAAATACTTTGAAGACCCCAAGATGCAGAGAATCCTCCAGCTGACTCCTCGTACAATGAGGGTTACAGGAATGGCGAACTAGCACGTCTGCCACATTTTGAAATAGCGGACACGTTCAAAAGACATCGGGTAGCTTATAGAGAGGTGCCCTAGGAAATTATTTTGAAATAACTAAATTGGAAATAACGCTGGGGATGTCTACACAGCAAAGTTAGTGCGAAATAACAGCTGTTACTTCAAATAACTTTCCTAGCGTCTACACAGCCAAACCGCAATTTGGAAATTAATTCGAAATAGCAGAGGGCTTATTTCTAATTTGGGAAAACTTATTCCATGAGGAATAATCTCAAATTCGAAATAGCTAAATCGAAATAAGCGCTGTGTAGATGCTTATTTCGACATAGGGGGCCTCCAGCCCTTGGCAGGGAGCCCTGGTGGCCACTCTGGGCACAGCCAGGAAAACTTACTCTCCTCTCCCCCAGCCCCGGAGCCCTTAAAGGGGTAGAGTCTGGCCACAGTGCCTGTGCCAGCTCCAGGCCTGCCAGCCTAGAGACAGCAGTCACTGTCCCTGACCCAGTGGCCCCAAAACATGAGCCAGCAAGCCACCGGCAGCCAGCCCTCCAGGTGCAGGCGCCTTCCTGGTCTAGTGCGGAGATCATGGACCTGATTGAGATTTGGGGGGAGGCCTCCAATGTCCATGGTCTCCGCCCTAGATGCAGGAACATCTAGTCTACTGCAGGATGGCTGCCAGCCTGGCCACCAAAGGCCACATGCGCACTCAGGAGCAGGTGCGCATGAAAATCAAAGAGCTGCGGCAGGCCTATGCCAGGGCTACAGGGGGCAGCTCCCAACCGGGCCGAGCCACACACCTGCCCCTATTTTGATGCCCTGGACCGCATCCTGGGGGCCGGGACGGTCTGTGCCCCCCAGGTGGTTGTTAACCCTGGGGCAGAGGGCCCCGAGCAGGCATCGAGAAGGAGGAGGAGGAGAGCCAGGAGCCAGAGGAGGCCATCATCACCACCCCGATGAGCCAGGACCCCTGAGCTGCCCCAGCGGACCTGTCGTCGGTGTCATCTCAGGCCAGGGAGTCAACAACATGTGAGTGTCATCACTGTCCCCTTATGGGGGAGGGGGTTAAAAGAGTAAAGTGTCTGTAGATAAGAAATTCTTTTGCTAAGATTGTGTCCTTGGCTTTACTCTCACGTTGTCTCATAAGGGTTTCACTGGGAAACCAGAGCTCTCAAAGCATGGCAGACTCTTGATCTGTGTGTAAATGTGTCTGAGCAACTGGGGACTTACTGATTCCAGGACCCGGGAAGCTCAGCTGGACTGCAGGGCTCCACGACTCAAGAAGGCCGTAGCTAGGAACAGTTATCAGTCACCGTTTAGACTCCTGGGATTCAGAAATGGGATCCCATCACAACAGACTGGTGCCCACCGAGGGGGTGATCCTGGACCAAGTTGCGACAGCAACACAACAGAAAGGAGGGTGGGGTAGTTAAAAGTACTGGGTTGGAACTCAGGAGAGCTGGGTGTAATTCTGACCTCTGCCACAAATTTCCTCGGTGACTTGAATATTTCCCTTAATCCCTCTGGTTGTGTGATCCCCAAGCGTGTCTGTTTAGATTAGCGGCTCGCCCAGAACAGACCATGTTGGTTATGTAGGTTTGTACAGTTTTCAACAGAAGGGTGTCCTAGTTATTTCTGAGTTCATTTTCTGTGAGCATTCGCACAAGTGATCTTTTGTTTCCAGAAAATGAGAGTCATGCAAATACTCACACACAAGAATTTTGCACTAAGGCTTGAATCGGAGGTGACTCGTTCTTGCCCTCCTTCCGTTGGAGTGTCCGCTGTCCAATCAGAGAGCAAAATGATACCAGATGGCTAAGGGTAACCAATCACACAGCACAAATAATAAACAAGCATTAGAGATCACAGCAAACTCTCTGAACACAACCCATAGGCTACAATATATTTCCATCAAACTTTTGTCTCATCGTTTCTGATATTGATCTGAGCAACAAAAATCACAGTAGGGGGAAAAAGGGCTAAATTTGACCCTCCCCCCCCCCAAAAAAAATTACAAAACTGTCTTCTAGTTTTATGCACTGAAGTGCCCGATTTGGGAGCAGAGATCTGATTTTTTTTGTAGCACTCTCTGTTGGGTGGCGGGGGTTTCTTTGCTTGGGGAAGGAGACTCATTCAGGAATCCTGGCTGAAATGGGAACCGAACCCAAGGCAGGACTGGTTGGCAGGAGGAAAGATAATCTGTGCAGGTCCATAGAATGCATTTTCCATCTTCTCATTGACTCCCCTGCTCGGGAGCGGGGGCTTGGGCGGCATCGAAAGATGTGCTGAACTTCCCCTCTCGCCACAGTTAGGAGCAGGAGGAATAGCTGGTGAGCGAGGGAGGAAGGACTGATGTGGCAGAGTCATGATCCACGGTAGATTCTCAGATCTTTGCAAGGCAGGACAAGACCAGAACAATCACGGTACTCGCTGATTCAGATGTTCTTGGCGTGTGAGCCTCGAGACTTCGGCCATACCCGTACTGATATGGTCGCTCTCCCCGCATCTCTTGAGACAACGTGGAAAGTGCTGCCTGGCCACCCCTGTTTCCTTCCCCTCCCCTGAGCTACAGGTACCATGGACAGCGCTAGGTAGGGGCCATCTGGCTCCTTTTCCTGGGAGCAAGCTTATCCCTCAAGCTAGGCAGGGTGGGATCATGCAGAGCAAGCCGACCCCTAGGGGGCAGGTTGTTTTTTCCGACCTACCTCTCTGGACAGAAGGAGGAAGGGCTGGTGGAGAACCCTTCCCGAGCCATGCGCAAGGAGCAACGCGAGGAGAGAGGGTCTTTGCCTGAGCCACTGTGGACTCAGTGTTCTTTGGGGAGAAGTGGGGTTCCCACACAGATCAACCACACACATGCGATAATCACGCCATGAAGGCCCATAGGGACCAGCTCAGAAGCTGGGCTAGCCGCACTGGCAGTGGGAGAGGGCCCTGGAGGTGCTCGGTATTCCCGAAACACGGTGGATTACCAATCCCTAGATGCTGGTTATAATATGTGCAAGAGGGTAGCCGTGGAGATGGGGGGGGGAGACACTGTTGGACTAGCAAAGGCTGGACTAGCACGGGGGCTGACAGAATTGATGGACCCCTGAGGAAAGTGTGTGAGGGCGGTGCCACGCTCCTGAAAGGGGCGGGGCCACCGGCAGAAGGGGCGGGGCTCAGGGCAGCCAGCCCTCCACATTGTCTAGAGTGCACAATGCCTCCCCCGCACCGTCAGCCCTCAGAGACTCCTGGAGCAGGGCTCTGTTGGCAATTTAAAGGTCCGGGGGCTCCAGGAACTGCAGGCCTGGTTGTGAGCACCCAAATCCCAAGTTCTGAAGCTACGTGTTGGGTTATGGTGCTGGCCTCCTGATCCGGAAATCGCCACCGAGGGCAGGATACGGAGGGAGAGCGAAGCGGCAGCGCGGTCTAATAAAGGAGTAATACTAGGTGACTCCAGCAAACTGGCCAAATGCCACGTTGGGACCAGGTTTAGAGAAGCCAGGCCAAGCCCTCCATTGGCACATGCTGGCCCCCCTCCAGCAAGACCAACGGAAGCCGCAGGGATCTGCACCAGAGGGCGATCGGGCCCCATTCTGTCAGTGGAAGCTATGCTGGCTTAGAAGAGTCCCAGAACTTATTTTCTTGCCACCTTCAACAATTGTTTCTTGGGCGGTTAGAACTAGAGCGCAGAAGACAAGGGGACAGGTTTTCTTCCCTCAGGAAGCAAGCAGAAATAAAAGCTGCCGTGAATAAAAGCAACATGCACATTTGAGTTGCGCTTACGCCAAACTGGGAAGCGACGGTCTAAGAAGGAGTCCTGCCGAAAGGGATCTAGGGGTCAGAGTGGACCACGAGCTAAATAGGAGTCCACAGTGTGACACTGTTGCTAAAAAAGCCAACATGATTCTGGGAGGCATTCATAGGAGTGTTGTGAGCAAGACATGAGAAGTCGTTCTTTAGCTCTGCTCTGCGCTAGTTAGGCCTCAATTGGAGTATTGTGTTCAGTTCTGGGCACTACATTTCAGGAAAGATGGGGAGAAATTGGAGAAGGTCCAGAGAAGAGCAACAAAAAAATCAAGGTCTAGAAAACATGAATCGAAGAGTCATAAAACATTAGAACAGGAAGGGACCTTAAGTGGTCGACAAGTCCAGTTCCCTGTCCTCACGGCAGGGCCAAGTGCTGCCTAGATCATCCCTCATAGATGTCTGCCCATCCTGCTCTTAAATATCTCCAGAGATGGGGATTCCACAACCTCCCTGGGCAACTTATTCCCGTGTTTAACCACCCTGACAGGCAGGAAGTTTTTCCTACCGTCCAACCTAAACCTCCCTCGCTGCAGTTTAAGCCCATTGCTTCTTGTCCTGTCCTCAGACCAAGGAGAACCATTTTCACCCCTCCTCCCTCTGACATCTTTTTAGATACCCAATAACTGCTCTCAAGTCCCCTCTCAGTCTTCTCTTTTCCAAACTAAACAAGCCCAATTCTTTCAGCCTTGCCTCATAGCTCATGTTTCCCTCATGACCTATGAGGGAAAATGGAAAGAATTGGCTCTTGTTTAGTTTGGAACAGAGAAGACTGAGAGGGGACATGATAATGGTATTCAAGTATCTAAAAGGGTGTTCCAAGGAGGAGGGAGAAAAATTGTTCTTCCTGGCCTCTGAGGACAGGACAAGAAGCAATGGGCTTAAACTGCAGTGAGGGAAGTTTAGGTTGGACAGTAGGAAAAACTTCCTGCCTGTCAGGGTGGTTAAACACTGGAATAAATTGCCCAGGGAGGTTGTGGAATCTCCATCCCTGGAGATATTGAAGAGCAGGTTAGACAGACACCTGTCAGGGATAATCTAGATGGTGTTTGGTCCTGTTGTGAAGGCAGGGGACTGGACTTGACCTCACGAGGTCCCTTCCAGTTCCAACGTTCTGTGATTCTATGAAACTTCTGCTTGGCACAAGGCTGCTCCGGGAAAGATCATGTCACTCTACAAAACAGTCTCTGCACAGGAATGTCGGCCCCGGGGCTAAAATGCAGTGACTGCTGGAGGAATCTGAATAGGCTAAGGGTGGAAGGGTCAGGTTTCCTGGGTCTACTGCCACACCAAGCATCCAGACAAGGGTCTGGTCAGCTGTCCAGGTGGGTCCAGAGACCTTCAGAGAGAGACCCACGGTGGAAGGGGCACTGGAGGTGTGAGGCCACTGTTTCCGAGTTGTTAACAGAGAGGCAAGGTCCAGTGGGTGACAGTCCTCCGCATCTGTATTCCAGATGCGCTTCAAGGTGAAGAATGGGGCCCCATTGTGGAGACACCCGCAGCTGGGCCCCACCCCAAAGATCTTTCACGCTACATGGACAATCCCAACAAAGGCTGGGTGGTTATCTCCTTCCAGAGGGAGAACTGAGGCAGGCTCGAGTGCCCTTTAGCGCAGAGGCTGCAGGAGGATGGGCTTGGGGGTCATTCCAATCTGGAGTCCGGTTCCTAGGGATGCTCTGGCGGTCTGACTTTCCTGGTTGCTGCGTTGGTGCTGGTGGGTGGCTAGGACTGGACCAAGCCAAGGTTCTGCTCCTGAGTGGCCCTGGGGGTTTGTGTGCCTTTAGCAAGGGAGTTGTGAGGCTAAAAACAATGGTTTGGTGTTCCTCAGTCTTCAAAAGTTTAAGAAACACTGGTCTAGAGAGGCCACCAACACTGGGCTCAGCTGGTGCTGCCCCACATGAGGGAGGAGGGAAGAATCAGCAGTGATGGGATCCAGCCTGTGGAAGCCTTGCATGTCTCACTGGGGCAACCCTTGCATGGGGGCTGCCCCTGGCTCTGAACTCACCTAAACCCAGCCTGCAGCAGTCAGAAAAGCAAACCGAATGTTGGGAATCACTAAAAAAGGGCTAGAGAATAAGGCAGCGAATAGCTTATTGCCTCTGTCTAATCCATGGTACGTCCACTTCTTGAA
The DNA here is from genome assembly GCF_052426305.1 of Pelodiscus sinensis. Lineage (NCBI taxonomy): Eukaryota > Metazoa > Chordata > Testudines > Trionychidae > Pelodiscus > Pelodiscus sinensis. Next base: position 4,081,803 of record NC_143055.1, on the reverse strand, counting down.
TACTGCGGGCAGATGTGGTTGCCTCATCTCAAAAGAGGTGGTATTGGTATTGGGAAAGGTTCAGAAAAGGGTAACACCAATAAGAACATAAGAACGGCCGTACTGGGTCAGACCAAAGGTCCATCTAGCCCAGTATCCTGTCTGCCGACAGTGGCCAGCACCAGGTGCCCTAGAGGGGGTGGACCGAAGACAATGATCAAGGGATTTGTCTCCTGCCATCCCTCTCCAGCCTCTGACAAACAGAGGCCAGGGACACCAATTCTATCCCCTGGCGAATAGCCTTTTATGGACCTAGCCTCCATGAAATTATCTAGATTCTCTTTAAACTCTATTAGGGTATGTCTACACTACCCTCCTAATTCGAACTAGGAGGGTAATGTAGGCATACCGCACTTGGAAATGAAGCCCAGGATTTGAATTTCCCGGGCTTCATTTGCATAAGCCGGGCGCCGCCATTTTTAAATCCCGGCTTGTTCGAACCCCGTGCCGTGCAGCTACACGCGGCACGGACTAGGTAGTTTGGACTAGGCTTCCTAGTCCGAACTACCGTTACTCCTCATTCCAGAGGAGTAACGGTAGTTCGGACTAGGAAGCCTAGTCCGAACTACCTAGTCCGTGCCGCGTGTAGCTGTGCAGCACGGGGTTCGAAGGAGCCGGGATTTTAAAATGGCGGCGCCCGGCTTATGCAAATGAAGCCCGGGAAATTCAAATCCCGGGCTTCATTTGCAAGTGCGGTATGCCTACATTACCCTCCTAGTTCGAATTAGGAGGGTAGTGTAGACATACCCTTATAGTCCTAGCCTTCACAGCCTCCTATGGCAAGGAGTTCCACAGGTTGACTACATGCTGTGTGAAGAAGAACTTTCTTTTATTAGTTTTAAACCTGCTACCCATTGATTTCATTTGGTATCCTCTAGTTCTTCTATTATGGGAACTTATAAATAACTTTTCTTTATCGGCCCTCTCCACACCACTCATGATTTTATAGACCTCTATTATATCCTCCCTCAGTCTCCTCTTTTCTAAACCGAAAAGTCCCAGTCTCTTTAACTTCTCCTCATATGGGACCCGTTCCAAACCCCTAATCATTTTAGTTGCCCTTTTCTGAACCCTTTCCAAGGCCAAAACATCTTTTTTGAGGTGAGGGGGTTTGGAACGGCTTAGGGGTTCAATGATTAGGGGGTTTGGAACGGCTGCTCAATGAGGAGAGACCGGTAATGTTCAGTTTAGAAAAGAAATGAGTAAGGAGGGATCTGATAGATGCCTATAAAATTATGACAGGTGCGGAGACGGTGAATAAGGAAAGGTTATTCACTTGCTGCCATTACACAAGAACGAGGGGGTCACCAAATGAAATGAATTGGTAGCAGTTTTAAATCAAACCAAAGGAAGTATTTCTTCATGCAGTGCACAGACAACCTGTGGAACTCCTTGCCAGGGGATGTTGTGAAGGCCCGGATTATAAAAGGGTTCAAAAAAGAACTGGATAAATTCATGAAGGACTGGTCCATCAGTGGCTATTAGCCAGGACGGGCAGGGATGGAGTTGCTAGCCTCTGTGTGTCAGAAGCTGGGAATGGGTGACAGGAGAAGGATCATTTGATGATTCCCTGTTCTGTTCCCTCGCTCTGGGGCACCTGGTGTTGGCCACTGTCAGCAGACAGGATCCTGATCTAGATGGACCTTTGATCTACCCCAATATGGCCGTTCTTATGATGTTCCTCTAAGCTCAGGCAATATCTTGAGAGAGTGGAGCCCTTTTGATAGGGAAAGCTCTCCTAACCCTGCCCCCGCCTGCTACAGGTTGTCTTCACCAAGTGGAACATTTTCACAGCTCCGTTGTCCCACTAACTGGTTGGGAAGGCTTTTTTTATGTTTAAGTTAACTAGATCCTTTCCGGAGCAAGTCAAGTCACAGAACCTGGATGGGAAGAGGCAGGTGGGAGGACATTAAGACCTAGATTGTGAAAGTAGAAAGAATTATATTCTAAGAGAAAGATGAATTATACTGTAATAATAGAATAAGTTCAAGGAATAATGTTTGTCCCTGAACAGGAAAGAGAAGCCTATGTTAATGTTGTTTGTAGGTATGCAGGATGGATCAGAGTGGAGTCAGGTGTGTCTGGAACATTAGGGCTGTGTCTAGACTGGCAAGTTTTTCCACAAAATCATCTGTTTTTGCGGAAAAACTTGCCAGCTGTCTACACTGGCCGCTTGAATTTCCACAAGAACACTGACGATCCCATGTAAGATTGTCAGTGTTCTTGCGGAAATACTGTTCTGCTCCCGTTCGGGCAAAAGCCCTCTTGCGCAAATCGACCAGTGTAAACAGCACAGTAGTGTTTTGCGCAAAAAAGCTCCGATCGCGAAAATGGCCATGGACGCTTTTCCGGAAAAAGTGCTTTTGCAGAAAAGCATCCTGCCAATCTAGACGTGCTTTTCTGAAAATGCTTTTAACGGAAAACTTTTCCGTTAAAATCATTTCCGGAAAATCATGCCAGTCTAGACGTAGCCTAGGTGTTAAGCAGAAAGTAATTGAGATAAACAGGGAGAAATGGACAGGAGATTGCTGAGGCTTGATGTGGAAGTGAAGATGCATGGACTAGTCTCATGGGAAACATGAGAGTTTTGCCCTTTTTGTAATCTTGTTAATTTTGCTTTCTTTTTGTCTGTACAAGAGGTTTGAGCCTTGGATGGTGCTCACATTTTCTGGGTGTATTAGCAGAGCGGCTTTGCTAATAAACAGAGTGGTCTGACAAATTTGTGAGTCCTGATGTCTGACTTTGACAATCCTTTCTGGAGGAAGTCAAGTCACAGAACCTGGATGGGAAGAGGCAGGTGGGTGGACATTAAGACCCAGTGGGGCCCCAAATTTTCAGGCACCCTATGCAACTGCATATTCGGCATATGGGTTAGGACAGACTTGATCCCGAGGCTGACTCAGAAGGCCTCTGCTCACCGAAATGGTGTAGCTAACTCAGTCAATCAATGGCAGCAGAGTGATGCCTGCAGAAGAGAAGAGTGAGGGGGGATTTGAGAGCAGCCTTCAACTCCCTGAAGGGGGGTTCCAAAGAGGATGGAGAGAGGCTGGTCTCAGTGGGGGCAGATGGCAGAACGAGAAGCAATGGTCTCAAATTGCAGAGGGGGAGGTCTACGAGGAAAAACGATTTCCCGAGGTGGGTGGGGAAGCGCTGGGATGGGTTCCTTAGGGAGGTGGTGGAATCTTCATCCCTAGAGGTGTTTAAGTCTCAGCTTGACCCAGCCCCGGCTGGGTTGATTTCGTTGGGATTGGTCCTGCTTTGTGCAGGGGGTTGGACTTGATGACTCCTGAGGTCTCGTCCAGCTCTATGATTCTATGACTGACACAGGTTCATCAGTAAAAGGCAATCTAGGCCTCGAATCCCCAGCTCTCTCACTGGTAACCTTTCCCCCTATTGCTAGGATTCTCTGCCCTTGTTTCTGTGTTGAGAAATGCAAGTGCCAGGGTAGGTTTTAATGCAGTCTTTGGGCAAAGGAAAAAAAAAGGTGAAGATACAATCAGAGAATACACCCTGCTTGGTTTGTTTTCTGGGGAGCAATCAACGTCTCATCTGCCAGCTGTAATAAACGAAAGAGGTGTAACCAGCTTGCTGCCGGCTTATGCAATGATTGCAAAGGAAACTCCGAGGGGCCACAGAAAATTGGGCCAAGCCCCCTGCGAGTGTAAAACGGTGCTGATTGATTGACTGGCGAGGGCGAGGCCATTTCACACCAGCAGGGAATGTTCCATTGTCTCTTCCCTGGGCGTTTGTCTCGTCTCTCTCTCGCCTTACCCAGTTTAGCAATATTTACTACATGTATATTGAATCACCTAGGCTACCGCCGCCGGTGGAATGAGCCCATCACCATAGAATCTGGATTGGTAGTTACATCAGCAGAAGCGCTGATGCCAGGATCCCCACTGCATTTCTCGTATGGCAAAGCAAAAGGAGAATCTCCTTTGGCTGGCTGGTGTATGGGGCTTATGACACACTGGACAGAATCACCTAAAGCATTAACTGGTGGCCTGTCTTCTCAATATAGGCCCCATCAGTGTCCCAGCATAGAATCATAGCACACTAGAACTGGAAGGGACCTCGAGAGGTCATTGAGTCCCATCCCCTGCCCTCACGGCAGGACCAAATACTGTCTAGACCATCCCTGATAGACATTTATCTAACCTACTCTTAAATATCTCCAGAGATCCCACAACCTCCCTAGGCAACTTATTCCCGTGTTTAACCACCCTGACAGGAAGTTTTTCCTAATGTCCAACCCAAACCTCCCTTGCTGCAGTTTAAGCCCATTGCTTCTTGTTCTATCCTCGAAGGAGAACAATTCTTCTCCCTCCTCCTTGTAACACCCTTTTAGATACTTGAAAACCGCTCTCATGTCCCCTCTCAGTCTTCTCTTTTTGAAACTAAACAAACCCAATTCTTTCATTCTTCCCTCATAGCTCATGTTCTCTAGACCTTTCATCATTTGTGATGCGCTTCTCTGGACCTTCTCCAATTTCTCCACATCTTTCTTGAAATGTGGTGCCCAGAACTGGACACAATACTCCAACTTAGGCCTAACCAGCGCAGAGTAGAGCAGAAGAATGACTTCTCGTGTCTTGCTCACAACACTCCTGTTAATGCCTCCCAGACTCATGTTTGCTTTTTTTGCAACAGCGTCACACTGTTGACTCATATTTAGTGTGTGGTCCGCTCTCATCTCTAGATCCCTTTCTGCAGGACTCCTTTCTAGACAGTCACTTCCCATTCTGCATGTGTGAAATGGGTTGTTCCTTCCTAAGTGGAGCACTTTGCATTTGTGCTTATTGAACTTCATCCTGGTGCTTTGTCCTACCGTAAGGGTAGGGGACTGGACTCGATGACATCTTGAGGGCCCTTCCAGTTCTAGTGTCCTATGATTCCACGGTTCTGATTCAAAAGCACCCTGGCTCTCTAAGGACCTCTGCTGAGGTCTGCAGAAACAAGATCTCCTTCTCTTCCTTAGATGTAAACTGGCTTCAGATGAATCCCTGGAAATTCCCTGGCATCTCCTCTTCTGAACATGAAGTCTCTAGCGGACATGCCCTAGTAATGAGGGTTGCATCTCCAGTGAATTGCTGGATGCCATAACTGCGTAAGGTACAGTCTGTGGGTTTATGGCGGTGACAGAAGGCGTCCATCGAATGGATAGTATCTCTTTCTGATGCCTGAGAGCACACCTCTCTCCTCCGGTATTCTTAAAACTTGCCCAGTGGGATTTACCTCTGTGAGTTTCTGATCTTAGCTTTAACCCCTCCACACAAATTCCAACCAAGTCGCTGCCTGATTCATAATCATTTACAACTCATACAAACGTAGGAACAGCCAGACTGGAGCAGACCAAAGGTTCGTGTGCTGGTGTCGAGAACCCCCTAGGACAACAGCCACCATTCCAGACAGCAGCCACAATTCACTTCAAAGGGCAATTGCTGGGGCAGGATAAACTCAATGGCTACGTCTAGACTGGCATGATTTTCTGCAAATGCTTTTAACGGAAAAGTTTTCCGTTAAAAGCATTTGCGGAAAAGAGTGTCTAGATTGGCACGGATGCTTTTCTGCGACAGCACTTTTGTGCAAAAGCGTCCGTGGCCAATCTAGATGCGCTTTTGCGCAAAAAAGCCCCGATCGCCATTTTCACGATCGGGGCTTTTTTTGCACACAACAAATCTGAGCTGTCTACACTGGCCCTTTTGCGCAAAAGGACTTTGCCCGAATGGGAGCAGCGTAGTATTTCCGCAAGAAGCACCGATTTCTTACATGAGATCATCAGTGCTCTTGCGGAAATTCAAGCGGCCAGTGAAGACAGCTGGCAAGTTTTTCCGCAAAAGCAGCTGCTTTTGCGGAAAAACTTGCCAGTCTAGACACAGCCGTGGTACCGAAGTGCCGGAAAAAGACGAGAACTCCTGGGTGTCTCGGTGTGAAGGAACTCAGAGGGCAACGCCGAAGGGAATCGGGAAGATCTCTGCCCTTCCCCTCCGTGGAAGCGAAACGCCACTAGGGTGTAAGGCTGTGACGCCAACTCCTTCGCTCTCTCTGCACGTGGTCTCCGGGCCAGTGGATGGGACAGGGAACTGCCCCCCAGCAGGCGTGTGGGTGACAGCAGCAGCGATGCACAGGTTCTCTGCACTCTTGGGGAGGGGAGGCGGAATGAAACCTGTCAACCGGCTGCATTCCCCGGAGCTCATTCTTCAACACGACTGTAACACGTTCCTTTCTGCGCGCCACGCCCTCCCTCCCTCGCCCCTGCCTGCCCCCTCTGTATTGGCAGGGCCCTGCTGGCTCGAGGCAGGAGTCCTATCCCGTCCTGTCCCACTTCGCCCCCGCTGTACCAGAAGCCCTGCTGCTCAGCCAACGCCTTGGGAAACAGCGGGAGGTGCACGCCATCGAGATGACGTGTCCAGCTGGGATAATTCATCCCTGCTGGACTCTGCTTCGCCCTCTATGAGCGGGGTCGGATTCTGGGCGGTCTTTTGGCACCTCCCATGGCTCGGGCCTCACTTGGCCAACTTGGGTTGGCTTCTAGATCCCAGGAGGACGTCACTGGAAGGTCAGAGCACAAACCGAGGCGGCCTCTGGTGACTTCCTTTGCAAACCCTTCTGCTTCGTTTCGAACTCCTCGCCTTCCTTCCCTGCCCACACGTACCCGAGGCCCTCACGCTAGATGCCAGCAATGCGACCGGGAAGGACACCAGGACTACGTCTAGACTGGCATGATTTTCCGGAAATGCTTTGAACGGAAAAGTTTTCCGTTAAAAGCATTTTCGGAAAAGCGCGTCTAGATTGGCACGGACGCTTTTCCGCAAAAGCACTTTTTGCAGAAAAGCATCCATGGCCAATGTAGACGCGCTTTTGCGCAAAAAAGCCCCATCGCCATTTTCGCCATCGGGGCTTTTTTGCGGAAAACAAATCTGAGCTGTCTACACTGGCCCTTTTGCGCAAAAGTTTTGCGTAAAAGGGACTTTTGCCCGAACGGGAGCAGCATAGTATTTCTGCAAAAAGCACTGATTTCAGACAGTAGGAAGTCAGTGCTTTTGCGGAAATTCAAGCGGCCAGTGTAGACAGCTGGCAAGTTTTTCCGGAAAAGCGGCTGATTTTCCGGAAAAACGGGCCGGTCTAGACACAGCCCAAGAGCTTTGAAAGAGCTTCCAGGCACAGACATGCGCCAATGCAGCCAAGCTGCCCATCGGGGCAGGAGCTCCTACCTCTGCAGTGGATAGGAGAGGACAACCCCATCAGGGCCTGGCATCCCCCCTGGTGTTGATGGGTGGCAGGTGCCGTGCAGGAGAGAGATCTGGACAAACTCTGGTGCTGAGGGAGCCCGTTCAAGGTTTCCATGGGGAGACCAGTGAAAACTGCCATAGGGATTCATAATGACCACGAGTGGTCAGGTCCTTGGTTTTCTGGCTCATCCCAAAACCAACTGCAGGCTACGTGCTAGCAGACTGCCTTGGTAGTGACTCCAGCATCACCTGTGGTGTCCGCAGCGCCTCCGTGCGTGGCCGCCTGTCCGTGAACTGAGCAGACCGGAGCGAGTGAGTTTATGGACACTAACGAGGGCGTTGTCTAACATCACGGGAAGGAAGCAATTCCGTTCGGAGGCAACGTCCTCCTTTCTAAGCATCACAAGTCTTCCTAGGAGCAGAACACGTCTCAACTCAGGCCACCTCTGGATGAAGTGTTCACTCTGAATGGACCCAGACTAAGGTGGGGAGGGATAGCTCGGTGGTTTGAGCATTGGTTGTGAGTTCAATCCTTGTGGAAGTCATTTGGGGCAAAAATTAGTCAGGGGTGGTACTTGGTCCTGCTGTGAAGGCAGGGGTCTGGACTCCATGACCTTTCAAGGTCCCTTCCAGTTCTAGGAGATAGGCAGTCTCCATTAATTTATTTATAAGGTGGAATTTGACATGGAAATAGGCATGCCACAAAAAACTCCAACCATGGCAGGGGAAAAAATTGATCGAGCAAAAAAAAAGTTTTTTTACTGGAGAGAAGATGCAATTTCTAGACTGCCCAGGTGAAAACTGGACACTTGGCAACCCTACATGGAAAATGTATGAAAACTCTTCTGTTCCCGGGGAATGCCTTATAACCAAAGCTCATGGGCGAGACTGGGAATTGGTTGTCACTTAGGTTTCCAGGTGGGATGTAAATGCGAGATCCTGGCAAACGGGTAGTTACATTTAGCACCCTTGGCGAGCACAGAGCTTTGTAAACATATCTAAGGAGCTTGCAGCCAAAGGCCCCGATCCAGCAAAGACATGAGCATGTGCTCCTTAATTTTAACTACAAGAGTAGCCCAGGCCAGCTGACCTCCCGTTATCTTTAATTCAGGCAGCAAGCAAATGACCGTGGATGGATCAGCCCCTAACGAAAGAAACTGGCCTGCTAAAGGATGTTATTATCAACTGGCCTTGCTTCTGCTTGTCAGGAACAGAGATTTATTTTGCATCTCTCTACAATGCGGTTTCCTTTTTGAATGATCATGGTTGCCAGGCTGTGAATAGCTCCCCGGGCAACAGGGACGCTGGAAATAAAATTTGAACTTGTTCCCTCAGGATCAGCAAGGTGGGTTTCTTCGGGGGGTAGCAAACTTTTGTCAGCATCAGGCAGGATAACGCCACTGGTTTCAAGGGAGCTAGGCTGGTTTCCATCTAGACTCAGGGATGCCAGGACCCCTTCCAACTGCCGGGGGTCTGGCCCGGGGGCTCGAATGGGTCTGTGTCAATTTACAGCTGATCCGCCTGTAGTTTAAAGTGAATGGCGATGCAAGGGATTTAGAGGAGGAAAGAGCAATGGGGACCCTCTGGTCCAGCCCCCAGTATCAATGCAGGATTCTTGCCTACACCAGCCAGCCAGCCCAGCTGGTTTTAATTGGATTCCAACTACAGGCGGCACCTCTGTCAATCGGAACTCTCTGGTCCGGACGACGAGTGTTCCAGGATCAGAGTGTCCCAGTGCACTGCATGGGGAGGGGAGACGGGGAGCCTGGCGCTATGCGGAGGAGCAACCCATAACCCAGTTGGCTGCGGGGAGGCAGGGAGGGCCGGGAGCTGGCATATGGCACAGCTGGGTTGGGGGGCCCGGGAGCTGGTGTGCAGTTCAGCTGGGCTGCCGGGTGAGCAGGAGTCAGCAGTGTCTGGCTTTGCTAGGCTGGGTGGGGTTGGGAGCCAGCACGCAACTCAGTTGGGCTACAAGCGGAGCCAGGAAGCCTAGTGTGAGCTGGGCGCGGGTGGGCGGCAGCAAGGGGGCCAGAAATGACCACCCCTGGTCGGGAAAAATCCCTCCTCCAGGATCACTCAAGTCCCGAGGATGCCGGACCAGGGAGGTCCAGCCTGAACTAGAGAGGTGCTCATAGCACCACGGAAACCTTTGCAACTCCAAGCCCCGTGGCACGCAGGGGCGAACAATTCATCCAGTTCAGCCTCTTGCGAACGGCGAGAGAGCAGCCCTTGTGGTGCCAGGGTCTTTGCTACTTGCAATGGTTTGGTCAGTGTGGGCGAATGCATTCCAGCCTTTGGGTTTTTCTCTCCAGGGCCGGGCAGGGAGCAGAGCCTTGTTCATGCAGCCTGGCACCTTTCCTAGTCAAGACGTGGGAATGAGAGTTCAGGATGGGTTTCAAACTGAGCCTGGAGTTCAAGTCCTTTGTTGCATCAGAAGCCTCACGCTCCAGGACAGCCTGTAAACATGAGGGCTAGGCAGAAACTTTCTTTACGGGCTGCTTGTTTTGTAACTCTCCTCTAGGGCTTTCTCCACCTTCCTTTGAAGTCTTTGGTTCTGCCCAGTGTAGGAGATGGGAAACTGAATTAGTCAGAACACAGGCTCAGCCCTGGTTGGCCGTTCCTGGGACTCCTCACTAAAGATCCATGTTCCTTTCAGGGCTGTCTTTAGGATTTCTAACAGAGTTGCCAACCCACAAAAATTTCATTTACGGACAAAATGGGAAAAGTTTACAGACAGACACATTTTTTTATGGACATAATCTTTATACTCTATTAAGACGACCTAAACAGTCAAACGTGAAAAGTAATCATTGTACAACACTCTGCTATTTAATTCACTTTCATTTAGTTAGTCATGGTCCTGGAAGTTTTCCATTTAATTACATACAATTCCATATTAAATTACATAAATTGCCAATGTGCTGATGCTAACTCGGCGGGATAAAGTAGATGATAACATCACATGGATCACGTGATTCATATTACGTCACCTCAATCATTGAGCTAAACAAACAACTAAAACATCCAGTTTCTGCTGCTCCACGTTAAATGAATTGCTATAGAATAATTGCTGTTTTTTGAAATTTTATTGCACTTTTACGAATACCTAAATTTAGGTATCCATAAATTTCGTAAAAGTGCAATAAAATTTCAAAAAACAGCAATTATTCTATAGCAATTCCATTTTTTTCACGGCCTTTACGGACATGTCCAATTTCGGCTAATTTTTTATGGACTGTTCGTAAATTTACTGACGGTTGGCAACTCTGATTTCTGGGGCCCTACTCAGTGCTGTTAAATTGGTGACCCTCTGCCCGACAGCAGCCATGGATGACACATTTTTAGAGATGTGGTTTTATAATCTTCAGCAAAGCACGAATGAAATATAGAAGCAAATTTTAAACAAAGGTCCTGTCGGCTAACACAATACATTCTGAAACAGTCTGCACATGCCTGTTACATGGCGTCATTCCCACTCGGATGGCTCTCTCACAGGTTCAGTGTTGTGCTGATAGGTCTGGCAGGCTTTTTCATTGTTAACTAGCTCCTCTCTGGAGGAAGCAGAGCCACAGATAGAAAGAAGCAGGTGGGTGGACATTAAGACCCAGCGGTGCCCCAAATTTTCAGGTGCTCCTACGCAGCTGCATATTCTGTGTGGATATGTCTAGACTACAGGCTTTTGTTGACAGAAGTTTTGTCGACAGATACTGTCGACAAAGTTTCTGTCGACAAAGAGCGTCTAGACGACATCCAGTTCTGTCGATAAAGCAAGCTGCTTTGTCGCCATGACAGTGTAGACGCAAAGGACAGTGTAGATGCAATAACGCCTTCTGCCGATGGAACTCTGTCAACAAAAGGTGTTATTCCTTGTAGAATGAGGTTTACAGCTGTCGAGAAAACTGCTGAGTTCTGTCGATGTTCTGTCGATGTTATGTCGACAGAACATGTCAACGTTATGTCGACAGAACAGTGTAGACGCAGGTTTAGTTTTGTCAACAAAAGTCCACTTTTGTCGACAAAAGCCTGTAGTCTAGACACACCAATGGGGGCCCTGGTCCTTATTAATGGGTAGCAGGTTTAAAACTAATAAAAGAAAGTTCTTCACACAGCGTGTAGTCAACCTGTGGAACTCCTTGCCAGAGGAGGCTGTGAAGGCTAGGACTATAATAGAGTTTAAAGAGAAGCTAGATAATTTCATGGAGGTTAGGTCCATAAAAGGCTATTAGCCAGGGGATAAAATGGTGTCTTGGCCTCTGTTTGTCAGAGGCTGGAGAGGGATGGCAGGAGACAAATCACTTGATCATTGTCTTCGGTCCACCCTCTCTGGGGCACCTGGTGCTGGCCACTGTCGGTAGACAGGATACTGGGCTAGATGGACCTTTGGTCTGACCCAGTACGGCTGTTCTTATGTTCTTATGTCGTGTCCACTCCCACGCTGGACCACCTCACCTTCCTTAAATGGCTTCCATCTCAAAATGAAAACAAACGTCATTTCTTGAAGTCAACGTGTTTTAGCTACTGACCCAATGTTCTCTCTCCACATCCAAACGACTCTTGGTGCTGCAAAGACATCCTGCAGAACTGCGTGTGAAGGGGCAAGTCAACACGCTCTCAAACATCAGGATGCTGTTCTCTCACTTATCCCCTGCCATCAGCAGAGACTGCGATCCGCTTTCCAACACGCTGTTGCAAAGGGAACACTTCGTGAGTGAGATGAGATGGTGGCCAGTTTTTTGGCCCGCGCTGCTGAAGTTAGCTGAAAAAAATCCAAAAAGATACGGATCTCTTCTCGGTTGCAGTTTTTGGAACCCCTCCGCCCCACGTCTGGAAGGGAATGAGTCAGAGGAAAACAAAGGCAACTGCAGTGATGAGGCCAAAGAAATTGTCTTCCGATCTCATGTCTCTGCCGGAGATGGCAGGGGTGGCTAATGACATCTCTTCTACTGCACACACAAAAATGTGAAAAGCAACAAGGCTTAGAGCCCGGGTCATCTGATTCAGGCTCGTGTGACAGGGCTAAAAACAGTAGCACAGATGTTTGAGCCCAGGTACAAACACAGACGCTGAATCTTGGGGTCTGGGGGTGAGTCTCAGAGCCCTGTCGGAGTGGAAAGTTGACCCTGCTCTTTTTTAGCCCCATAGTAGGAACCCAAGTCGGTTGACCTAGGGTCTACTGGCTGTTTTGGGTTGGTTTGGGGTTTTTTGTTTTTGCGTTTTGGGAGAAAGGGGTTGGGTTTTGTTTTGTTGGGGGGGTGTTTTGTTTTCTTTTTTGTTTTTGGGGGGGTTGTTTTTGTTTTGGGGGGGTTGTTTTGTTTTGTGTTTTTTGCAGTGTAGACGTACCCTACGAGGGAACACCGCCTTTATTTTTCTCATGCACCTCCCTGGAGATGGCATGCTAGAGCTAAAAATGTAGTCAAACCAGTCCTGCTCCTAGTTACACTGGTGTGAACCTAGCGTTTGACTGAGAGGAGTAACTCCCAATTCATGCTGCTCTGGACTGTCTTAGTCCAGAAATAAATGAACGGAGACACTCCATACTCCCGCAGGAAGAATCGAACCGAAGGTCCATCAGGCGGGAGCCCGCCCATCCGATTCCAGACTGGGTCCAAGACGGGACCCAGTCTGGAGAATACGGGAACGGCCAGACTGGATCATCGCAGATTCCTGGAGTCCAGCCGGCCCATCTGCTGATGCTCCAGAGGGTGGGGCAGGAAGGCCCCAGAGGCCAGTTACAGAGTATCCCACTGTGGTGCATCTATGGCCCAGTCACCCACAGACAAAACCCTCATGTGAACGGGCTTGCTTGTGCAGCTGGTGGGATGGGGGGAATCCATGCGACATTTAGCTCCACCCAACCCCTTTGCAGCGAGGGTGGAGGCGAGAGCAGGCGTGTGCAGCCGATCGCCCCCCAATGGCTTCCCCCCACCAGGCGCGTGCCGTCGGTTCCCCCGCGCATGGCCCCGCTCCCGGCGCTCGTCTCGTGTACGGGCGGTAGAGGCCCGTGCCTTTGGTTACACGTTAAAACAATAATGACGAAGAGTTCAAATGAGAGTAGCAATACCCACGTCCGTGCCTCGGTTTGGGACAGGCTGGACCTCCCTGCTCCATCACCTGCGTGGTCCCACAGGAGGGAGTTTGCCGGACCAGAGGAGGCCAGGCCTCGGGCTCCCTTCCTGGCCTCCGGCCCAGCCAGTGCATAGTCACTAGACACGGGCGGGGCTCCACTCTCGGCTGCTGCCCCGCGCCAGCTGGTGGGACTCCCTTCCCCAGCCGGCGGTAGCTCTGCACCTCCAACCTCAGGGACTTCTCTATCCCAGGCTAGAAGACGCACCGTGCTCCCGGCCGCACGGGCTCCCTGCCCCATGCCCAGCGGTGGCTCTGTGTCCCCGGCCAGCGTAGCTCCCTGCTCCATGCCTGGAGGTGGCTCTGTGTCCCCGGCCAGCGTAGCTCCCTGCCCCATGCCTGGAGGTGGCTCTGTGTCCCCGGCCAGCGTAGCTCCCTGCCCCATGCCTGGAGGTGGCTCTGTGTCCCCGGCCAGCGTAGCTCCCTGCCCCATGCCTGGAGGTGGCTCTGTGTCCCCGGCCAGCGTAGCTCCCTGCCCCATGCCTGGAGGTGGCTCTGTGTCCCAGGCCAGCGTAGCTCCCTGCTCCATGCCTGGAGGTGGCTCTGTGTCCCCGGCCAGCGTAGCTCCCTGCCCCATGCCTGGAGGTGGCTCTGTGTCCCCGGCCAGCGTAGCTCCCTGCCCCATGCCTGGAGGTGGCTCTGTGTCCCCGGCCAGCGTAGCTCCCTGCTCCATGCCTGGAGGTGGCTCTGTGTCCCAGGCCAGCGTAGCTCCCTGCCCCATGCCTGGAGGTGGCTCTGTGTCCCCGGCCAGCGTAGCTCCCTGCCCCATGCCCAGCGGTGGCTCTGTGTCCCCGGCCAGCGTAGCTCCCTGCTCCATGCCTGGAGGTGGCTCTGTGTCCCCGGCCAGCGTAGCTCCCTGCCCCATGCCTGGAGGTGGCTCTGTGTCCCCGGCCAGCGTAGCTCCCTGCCCCATGCCTGGAGGTGGCTCTGTGTCCCCGGCCAGCGTAGCTCCCTGCCCCATGCCTGGAGGTGGCTCTGTGTCCCAGGCCAGCATAGCTCCCTGCCCCATGCCTGGAGGTGGCTCTGTGTCCCCGGCCAGCGTAGCTCCCTGCTCCATGCCTGGAGGTGGCTCTGTGTCCCAGGCCAGCGTAGCTCCCTGCCCCATGCCTGGAGGTGGCTCTGTGTCCCAGGCCAGCATAGCTCCCTGCCCCATGCCTGGAGGTGGCTCTGTGTCCCCGGCCAGCGTAGCTCCCTGCCCCATGCCTGGAGGTGGCTCTGTGTCCCAGGCCAGCGTAGCTCCCTGCCCCATGCCCGGAGGTGGCTCTGTGTCCCAGGCCAGCGTAGCTCCCTGCCCCATGCCCGGAGGTGGCTCTGTGTCCCCGGCCAGCGTAGCTCCCTGCCCCATGCCCGGAGGTGGCTCTGTGTCCCCGGCCAGCGTAACTCCCTGCCCCATGCCCGGAGGTGGCTCTGTGTCCCCGGCCAGCGTAACTCCCTGCCCCATGCCCGGAGGTGGCTCTGTGTCCCCGGCCAGCGTAGCTCCCTGCCCCATGCCCAGCGGTGGCTCTGTGTCCCAGGCCAGCGTAGCTCCCTGCCCCATGCCTGGAGGTGGCTCTGTGTCCCAGGCCAGCATAGCTCCCTGCCCCATGCCTGGAGGTGGCTCTGTGTCCCCGGCCAGCGTAGCTCCCTGCCCCATGCCTGGAGGTGGCTCTGTGTCCCCGGCCAGCGTAGCTCCCTGCCCCATGCCCGGAGGTGGCTCTGTGTCCCCGGCCAGCGTAGCTCCCTGCCCCATGCCCGGAGGTGGCTCTGTGTCCCCGGCCAGCGTAGCTCCCTGCCCCATGCCCGGAGGTGGCTCTGTGTCCCCGGCCAGCGTAACTCCCTGCCCCATGCCTGGAGGTGGCTCTGTGTCCCCGGCCAGCGTAACTCCCTGCCCCATGCCTGGAGGTGGCTCTGTGTCCCCGGCCAGCGTAGCTCCCTGCCCCATGCCCAGCGGTGGCTCTGTGTCCCCGGCCAGCGTAGCTCCCTGCCGGACTGGGCTCCCTGCCAGACTGGACTCCCTGCCCCCAAACCACTGGCCCTCCAGGCTGCCTACCAGCTGAGCACCCACCCGCTGGCAGCCTCTTTGACTGAGGCTCTCTGGTCCAGCAACCTCCATGGTCCAGAGAGTCCCGGCCCACTGAGGTTCAGCCGGTAGACGTGAAATGCTCCTTATGACACCTACAAAGAAGGTGGCCAGGCCTACGTCCATTTTCAACCCAGCGCCGTAACGGCGCCTGTAACGCCAGCGCCTCCCGGCAGTGTCAAATATAGAGACATGCTCGGGCGTCAGGCACAGTTGGACGTTTGGACGCTTTGGAGCGTGTTCATGCCGTTTTACCACTGTTTTTAAAAAAATTGCACCATGCAGTATGTGTGTGTGGGGGGAGGAACAGAAAGGGGGGGGACAGGCCTTGCTCCCATTCCATATATTTACACTATGCCCTGCAAATAATCACACCGGTCCTTGCCCATCCCTGGCCCGGATTGACGGACACGTTCTCCCGCAAATTAGTGGGGATGAGGGGGAAAGACTTTGAGCACGGGGCACGGCCCAGGGCTCTGTTTGCTGAGCTGCTCTAAGTGCTGTGGAAAAGGCGTCTCGGCTCGAGCGGGGTGGCTGGAGAGCAGCGGCTGCTGGCTGGCCATCCTGCTTCCAAGGCAGTGCAGCAGCACAGCTGCATGCTCTGGTATCACCCCCCTGCTTTCTGTGCTGCTGCTGGCGGCGCCACTGCCTTCACCCCAGAGACCGTACGGATGAACCAGGGTGCTGAGTCACAAAGATGGCTGCCTTAGCGGCCTCAGCACCTTCCTGGGGCCTAGCAACAGCGCCTTGGGATGCGATGCTTTTCCCTGGCGTCTGGGGCGAGGGGGGAGGCAGAGCTGTGGTGACCCCGGGCTCCTCTGGGCAGGTGTGAGGGTCCTTGGGCCTCCTGCCAGCTCAAAGATCCTCTGGCTGAGCAGAGGCGGCGTGAGGGTGTTATGCGCCCGGGGGTAAAGGCAAAATTTGTGCCCCCCCTTCCCGCCACTGTGTGGCAGGGCCACGAACCTGGCGCAGGGCTGAGCCCCACGTGCGAGGAGGGGGGGAGCTTGTACCAAGCCTTTCCCCACCCCCTCCAGTTTGGCGGAGGAGAAGCAGGGGAGCTGAGAGGTGACAGGGGGAATGGACGGGGACTAAATTGGCACCGCCCTAGTGTGGCACTCAGGGCAATTGCCTCTCCCTCCCCTTCCTTGCTCCACCCTGTGGCTGAGGAGGGGCACGCTCTGGGCAGGACTCCTCTGAGGGAGGGTGGCTCGTGGCTGTAGCGGGGAGGGGGGATAGGCGCTCTCAGGGTTCCAGCTCCAGGG
Organism: Pelodiscus sinensis; assembly: GCF_052426305.1. NCBI lineage: Eukaryota > Metazoa > Chordata > Testudines > Trionychidae > Pelodiscus > Pelodiscus sinensis. The sequence continues at coordinate 4,065,088 of NC_143055.1, read as the reverse complement.
TAATTCGAGGCTCTGGCCATGGGGAAGGCATGGCGGAAGGGGCAGAGCAGGGAGGAGCTTCCACCTGGGCTCATGGTGACCAGAGAGCAGCCGCTCCTGGGGGGCGTCCCGAGGTGCCAGGGTGGTGAACTCCCAAGCCCTGGTGCAAATGAAGTGCAGGAGGTGCCCCCCGCTGCACACAAGCGCGTGCAGGAAGAGTGAGGAGGCCTTCATGTGGGCAGGGCGTTGCTATGGGGACGCTCAGGCCCAGGACTGTCCCGAGTGCTCCGAAAGTGGCACCGACCGCCTGGGCGAACGGTGCCGCGGAGACACCCTGCGATGCTTTCAGGCATCCTGGGATGTTTAAGCATGGCCAGACGGGGTCAAACCAAAGGTCCGTCTAGCCTAGTGTCCTGTCTGCCCACAGTGGCCAGTTCCAGGTGCCCCTGAGGGGGTGGACTGAAGACAATGATCAAGTATCCTGCCATCCATCTCCAGCCTCCGACAAACAAAGGCCAGGGACACCATTCCTACCCCCTGGCTAATAGCCTTTTATGGACCTAACCTCCATGAATTTATCTTGCTCTTTTTTAAACTGTTATAGTCCTGGCCTTCACAGCCTCCTCTGGCAAGGAGTTCCACAGGTTGACTGTGCGCTGTGTGAAGAAGAAATTTCTTTTATTAGTTTTAAACCTGCTACCCATCAATCTCTGAGAGATATTAAAAAGACTGAGACTTCTCATCTTAGAAAAGAGGAGACTAAGGGGGGATAGGATAGAGGTCTATAAAATCATGACAGGTGTGGAGAAAGTGAATAAGGAAAAGTTATTTATTTGTTCCCATAACATAAGAGCTGGGGGTCACCAAATGAAATGAATAGGCAGCAGGTTTAAAACAAGCCAAAGGAAGTTTTTCTTCATGCAGTGCACAGTCAACCTGTGGAACTCCTTGCCCAAGGATGCAGTGAAGGCTAGAACGTTAACAGTGTTCAAGAAAGAACTAGATAAATTCATGGAGGTTAGGTCCATCCGTGTTTATTAGCCAGGATGGGTAGGGATGGTGCCCCTAGCCTCTGTTTGTCTGGAAATGGGTGACAGGAGAGGGATCATGTGATGATTCCCTATTCTGTTCCCTCCTTCTGTAGCATCTGGCATTGGTCACTGTGGGCAGACAGGACACTGGGCTGGCAGGACACTGTGGCTGTTCTTATATTCGTATGTTCTTATGTACTTACGTGTATATATACACGGTAGTTTGTCATGTGATTTGGGATCAAAGGCTCTACATAAATTTTAGTTATTAATAACGATAATTATTGGATGTCAAAAATTGTTTCTGGATGTCATGCAATAAAAGAAGAACAAGGATTTAAGCCCTTTCATCTTTTGCCCAGGAATAATTACAAAACACAGCCCAAAGCATCCTGGAATTTGTGCGCTTGCCATGGGTGTTATTTTGCCTTTAACTAGTTCAAAAACGTGAAAGAAAGCATCGTCAGAAGCAGACATTGCCTGACATTCATGGCGCTCTCCTCACCCTCACAGATCATAACCCAGTTTATGGGGTGTAAATACAGGGATTGCTTGCTGTGACGTAGTGGGGGTACCTTGCTGGTGGCTATGCTGGGCAGTGGGCTGTGGGTGACCTCCACTGGCTGCTGGCTGCAGCATGGCCAAGCAGGGCAGGGGATGAGTCATTATGCAAGGGGGCTCCGAACCTGTCTGACCAGTTATCTCCCAGAGAGCGGAACAATGGGAAGAAGGGGAGTGGAGCCCTGGCTGGGGGCAGGACTGGAAGTGAGGGAGTTAGTTTCTGTCTGGGAGCATGGAGGAGACAGCCTAGGGAAAGGGGCTGGGATTTAGGGGCCCAGTCTCCCCCATCTCAAGGGAGGGCTGAGGCATCCTAGGCCTGCCCTGTAACCAGATGACATCTGTGCTGAGCTGTATCCTGGAGAAGCAATAAACTCCCTCTATTCTACTGGCTGGTGGAGTCTGTGCCATTACAGGGGTGCAAGAGATGGGAAAACCACAACGTGCCGTCACACTTGCTCACTAGTGAAATGCGGCCATCTCTGGGGTAGAGCGCAGCAGCCATTCTGTGCCAGCAGTGTTAGGCACAGGTAGGAGGTGAAGTCATCCAGTCCCCAAGCGCTGGGCCTGGGGAAAGTCTCATCAAGCCAGAAACTCCCATGCTCGCTCCTCTGTCCTTGTGCTTTGTCCAGGCTAGTTTGAAACATCCCATGCCAAGCGAGAAACCTCTCCAAATGAAACTACAGAAGCAAGTGGGAGGAGAGCAAGAAAGTGAAACCCAGCCAGTCCTCTGGCTCGAAAGCGCTTTGCCAAAACAGGCCGGGGCATCTCTGTGGGCAATCAGACTCTCGACCGGGTGCTTTTTGTGAAAGCCATCAATGCCCTGGGAGTGCTGACGCCGTACAGATGACAAAGGACGATCACGTCTATTGGTCTTTGCCTGGCATGGAACTCCCAAGAGAATGAACCAGAGAAAAAAGATCTTCTCTGGCATGTGTGGCTGGAAATGAAGGCCAGGGAAAGCAAAGCCTTCCCAAAACTGCCTACACACCCAGCCACCAGGGAAGGCAGGGGCCACCAAGTGGTCAGGAAGGATCTGGCTGGAGTGGGCATGGCTTGGCTCCAGGGGCGGGGCCTCAGCAGAAGGGGCGGGACTGGGGTTTGCCTTCCCAGCTGAGCCTTCACTCACGTTCCCTGGCTTGGAGGTTTAGCCGAAACAAGCACCGTTTTCGAGCGCGACGCGAGTGAGCAACGATTCTGGCAGATGCCGCTTCTGTCAAATGAATTTTGCTGGTCAGGACAAGATTCCACCAGGTGGGCCTGGAAGATCCACTGAATGTAGCTGCCACTGCTCAAATAAGAGATTCGTACCACTCCGGCTAGCCTTCGGCAGCTCAGGATGTGTGGAGTTGGAAATCCATAGCTGGAGATATCAACTCACTCCCAACCGGTGTGCACGGGGCCTTCCTTGTCCAGAAAGCTCTATGTGTGTGTGTGTTTGTGTGTATGTGTGTATCCCACTCTTTTTTCTCTGTGTGTGTGTGTGTGTATCCCACTCCTTTTTCTGTGTGTGTGTGTGGATCTCACTCCTTTTTCTGTGCGTGCGTGCGTGCGTGTGTGTGTGTGTGTGTGGATCCCACTCCTTTTTCTGTGTGTGTGTGTGTGTGTGTATCCCACTCTTTTTTCTGTGTGTGTGTGTGTGTGTGTATCCCACTCCTTTTTCTGTGTGTGTGTGTGTGTGTGTGTATCCCACTCTTTTTTCTGTGTGTGTGTGTGTGTGTGTGTATCCCACTCTTTTTTCTGTGTGTGTGTGTGTGTGTGTATCCCACTCCTTTTTCTGTGTGTGTGTGTGTGTGTGTGTATCCCACTCTTTTTTCTGCTGTAAATTGGGAGGTTTTCCTTTTGCTCCACTCATCTGAAGAAGTGGGTTTTGCCCACAGAAGCTCACGAGACTCTTTATCTTTACATTTCTCTCTCAGGTGCTTCAGGACTCCTTGTCTTATTAAGTCACAGACTCACACAGCTGCCCCCTGACATTTCTGTTGGGTTGCTAAAAGCTGATTCCTGTTGGGGGGGTTTTCTGGATGAAGAATTGGGCATTTCTGGGTGTTTTCCTTGAATCCCCATATCGATCAGGCACAATTCTCCCTCCGTAACTAATACCGATCAATAACGATAACACAGACCCTTGTAAACGTGCTGTGGACGCCATCTGGTAAACCACCTACGGATGGGACATGCAGATTTCGGGCCGGGCGTTCAGCTTTGCCCCTACAAACCCATTGCACGGTGACGCTGGCATTCAGCAGACCATGATTACGTACATTCCCACCAGCAAAGACAGGCACCTTAGGGCAGAAACAACAGCTAGCAACGTGATCTCAGGCTCCCATATGAGAGAGGATGGCTGGACAGGCTGACCCGTTCTAGGCCTGCACATTCTGGTGCTGAACTAGAGAATTTGCCGGCCCATTGGAGGTCAATATTGTAACAGCATGATCAACACCTCCACTGCTTGCTGGGCTCTTAGAAAACATTGAGGGATAAGTTAGAGCACAGAACACTCAGCGTCAGGACTGGTGGCTGTAAACAAACTTTATGGGACCGCAGGAAACTTGGCCACGCCCATGCTACGTGGACACCCGGCGAACTAAAATCATGCCGGACCACGGATGTGGCTGGATCAGAGAGTGCCGGACTAGAAAGGTTCAGCCTGTACTACTGGCTTAACTCATTTAAACCAGAACTGGAGTAGGTTTCCCATGCTGCCGAGAACAGCACTTGCTTTCCCTTTGCAACGTGCTCGGAGACAAAACGGTATTATTCACCCACCGCCGTTCGTCAGCAGTAAATTCACTGTAGAAACATGACTATCAAAGCTCAGTTCTGGTGTCTTTATCCCGGTTAGCCTCTCTCTGACCTCCGTGGGACTTTACTCAGTCGTTACTCAAGAGAACGCCACTGTGCTTGCCCTGAGCAAGGTCTGGGGAAACAATGAGTAAGATCCGGATGACTTGCTTCTGTGCCTGTGAGCAGCAGGTAGGCGTAATGTTGAGGGGCAGAGAAGCAGCGAAAGGATGCCAGCTGTTCAGAGACGGGTATTTTTTCATCGCTCTGCGTGTCTTGGACACACCTACTCATTCCTGGATCAGTCTTCCAGCCTGGGGCGATTTTCCACACAATAGCTGAGCTGGAATTTTCCAGACCATGATGCCGAAATGGCTTTTGACACATGTTCTGTTCCTGAGCCTTTGATGCTGGATGACTTCAACAGCACGTAATGATAGAGCACAGAGCCGGCTGGCACTCGAAACCTTTACTTCTTGCACCCAATGTTAGAGCCGGAGGGTTGTTCTGAGTATGATTGTGCTGGGACCTTAATTAAAGCAGCCTCGTTAATTACATTAAGGGGCCGCGCCTTAAGCTACTAACATTTTTATAGCTTTTCATCTCCCCACCCTTCTGACTGTTCCCATCGCAGAAAGGTGGAGTCGTGGGTGCCTTCTTACTCGTAGAGTTGTAGGACTGCACAAAACTTCGAGAGGGTATCTAGGCCAGTTCTCTTATGAACCTGAGACAGGACCATAACCTAGGCTGTCCCTGACAGGCGTTTGTCCAACCTGTTCTTAAAAACCTTCAGTAACAGAGATGCCACATCTGTTCCAGAGCTTAACAACCCTTGCCATGAGACAATGTCACCTACCATCTAACCTAACTCTACCTTGCTACAGACGAAGGTCATTACAGGGCATCCCTGCTATAAGTCGCTCCGGTACACACCATAAGAACATAACATAAGAACATAAGAACATAAGAACACCGTTCCACACTACAGTCGTTGATGCTTGTAGGAACTGACGCATTGTAAGTCCTCCCATTCCCTGCTCTCAAGTCGTGCAAACTTCCCCCCTCCCAAAAAAAATCACCCAATTTGTGCCAACGGAAGTCAGCCGCGGGGAAAAAAATTCCCTGCTTTAAGTTGTTTTGCTGTAACTTCTTTGGACTATATCTAGGACTTACAGTGAGAACGGCCTGTACTTCTTGTCCTACCTTTAGTGGCCCTGGAGAACAGATGACCAAACAGCCCCAGACATGTTCGAAGACTAGTCCAGATCCCAGAACAGTAAAGGGGGTTAGACTAGGTGACCCTTCTAACCATATGGTTCTGTGATGCAAGACAACACATGCATGAGCATGGGGCTGTGCAAACCTGAGTAATTACTCATGGAGCTAGCCTTTACTGGCCTACTTCTAGGAAGGCAGGGGCATAGCTTTAGAGAAGAACATGGTAATGCTGGATTGCCTTTGGGAGCTGAGACACGGCCAGAGGGAAGGGCCGGAGGGCAAATTTTTCTGGCAGGACTTCTCGCAGCAGCCAAAGAAACGAATAAAACCCATTTTGGTTATGTCTAGCTATAGAGGTAGTTCTGTGCTCCCTAGCATGGTAGCATCTGAGGGCCTCACAAACATGAATTAAATTAACCCTCCCAATAGTCCTTTGAAGTACGGACGTGTTGCCCCCACAGAGGCATTGTCTACACTAAAGGGAAAATCACTGCTGCCATGATCGATCTTCCAGAGTTTGATTTAGTGAGTCTAGTTAAGACCCGCTAAATCAAACTCAGAAGGCACCCCCGCCAGCGCCCAGTACTCCTGCTTTGGCGAGGAGTAAGGGAAGCTGATGGGAGCGTTTACTCCCGTCGGCCTTCCACTGTGGGGACGCCACCAGGCTTGGCTTGAGGTAAACTGCATCCAGCTATGTATTGTACGTAGCTGGAGTTGCATAGCGTTAGCCGAGCTGCCAGGTCTTCTGTAGACCTGGCCTGAGTTGCAGAGAAATGGAGTGACTTGTCCAAAGTCACACACTCAGTCGATGGGGGATCCAGAATTCAAACCTAGTGCTTCAGAGACCCAGTCAAGCAACTGAACCTCAAACTCATCCTTCTTGTTTGGTAGTCCAGGACCTCTCTCCTGCCACATTATTCTCCTGTCAGAAAGGCGAGATGGGCTGAAGAATCAGGGGAACTGTGGTTAATATGTATAGCTGTGAGATTGCTCTACACCATGCCTTACCTCATAAGAACATAAGAACGGCCGTACTGGGTCAGACCAAAGGTCCATCTAGCCCAGTGTCCTGTCTGCCGACAGTGGCCAGCACCAGGTGCCCCGGAGAGGGTGGACCGAAGACAATGATCAAGCGATTTGTCTCCTGCCATCCCTCTCCAGCCTCTGACAAACAGAGGCCAAGGACACCATTTTATCCCCTGGCTAATAGCCTTTTATGGACCTAACCTCCATGAATTTATCTAGCTTCTCTTTAAACTCTATTATAGTCCTAGCCTTCACCGCCTCCTCTGGCAAGGAGTTCCACAGGTTGACTACACGCTGTGTGAAGAAGAACTTTCTTTTATTAGTTCTAAACCTGCTTCCCATTCATTTCATTTGGTGCCCTCTAGTTCTTCTATTTAGGGAACTAATAAATAACTTTTCTTTATCGGCCCTCTCCACGCCACTCGTGATTTTATAGACCTCTATCCTATCCCCCCTCAGTCTCCTCTTTTCTAAACTGAAAAGTCCCAGTCGCTTTAACCTCTCCTCCTTATGTACAGGACATAGGTGGAGTAAGGACAAAAACCTGACTCCTCTTGCATGGTGTCTCCTATACGGGCTTCCCACACAGAGGAAAAGAGCCTACTACTCCTGCCAGTTCCTGGAGTCGCTCCTGCAGCTCAAGTAGTTGCTGTGCTTTGCTGTGGTGTTGAAAGGCCTGGGTATACCCCAGCTGTGGGACCTCTCACATGGGGACCCGGGTTGAAGGACATGAATATCAAGGGGCAGTGATCATGAAGAACATCCAGGGATACCTGTAGTCTGTGAAATGCCTGACCACAGAGAGGTTCTGAAATGGCCAGGGATAAGCTGAACAGGGCCAATGGCATTTGGGAGTCACCAGTTCATTTTCCAGCTTTGATAAGGGCTCCCTGTGTGTCCGTAAGGCCAGATCCTCAGCGGGGTTTGGAACAGGTCCCCTATGAAGAGAGATTAAAAAGACTGGGCCTTTTCAGCTTAGAAAAGAGGAGACTAAGGGGGGATAAGATAGAGGTCTATAAAATCATGACGGGCGTGGAAAAAGTGAATGAGGAAAAGATAGTTACTTATTCCCGCAATATAAGAACTAGGGGGTCGCTCAATGAAATGAATCGGTAGCAGGTTTAAAACAAACCAAAGGAAGTTTTTCTCCACTCAGCGCAAGGTCAACCTGTGGAACTCCTTGCCAGAGGATGTGGTGAAGGCCAGGACTGTCATAGGGTTCAAAAAAGAACTAGATAGATTCACGGTCAGGTCCATCAATGGCTATTAGCCGGGATGGGTAGGAATGGTGTCCCTAGACTCTGTTTTTCTAGAAATGGATGACAGGAGAGGGATCACGTGCAGATTACCTGTTGCGATCCTTCCCTCTGAGGCATCTGGTATTGGCCATTGTCAGCAGAGAGGACACTGGGTTAGATGGATCTTTGGTCTGACCCAGTCTGGCCATCTTATGTAGGTGCCTAGCTCAAGTTGAAAGCAGCAGGCATTATCTTCAGTGTTTCTTGTATGCTAGGCACTTTTGCAGTCATTCAGGAGCGATTCCAACTCCGGCCAGCTGATTAGCAGAGCACCCTCAGCTAGGTTTGTGTTTCTAGTGGTGGTGCACATTCGCACAGGCCTTGGCGCACATAACAAAATTTATTCTACACATGGATGGAAACAATTAGAACGAACACTGGCTACTTGCCCATGGGGCTTCCTTGTCTGGGTGTTGGTTCCCCATCTGTGACACGGGGAGGCTAATACCATTGTACCGTTATGCATGGTGTTACACAATAGGCGTTGAAATGGTTGGGGGATGCATGTTGTGCTGGGGGTGTGGTCACAGAAGACTCTTGGTGATTGTTCCCCGCTCTGCTGATGGAGTTACCCCAACTCTGGCTTGTCTGGGGCAGACGAGAGGATCTGGCCCAGCAGGACATGGTGGGGGGGAGCCCCAGAGAGCAACAAGGGCGGGTGTTAGTGGAATGAGCAGCACACCGGGGAACAATGTGCGGAATAAATGTTATGTGCACGGAGGGGAGGCTTCTGTGACTGCACCCCCTCACACATGGAACTATGGTCGCTTCCCTGACTGCCTCTTTCTGGACAGACAGCAGAAGCATCCCTGCCCTGGCCTGCCTAACAGCCCATCTGGGGTTTCGGAGGCAGTCACTTCGGAGGGAGTCGTTCAGCCTCACGTGTCCGCTGGCCGCTCATCCAGAGCACTGGAGCTGTCACTCATAAGAACGGCCAGACTGGGTCAGACCAAAGGTCCATCTAGCCCAGTGACCTGTCTGCCCACAGTGACCGATGGCAGATGCCCCAGAGGGAGTGAACAGAACAGGGAATCCTCACACGATCCCTCTCCTCTCCTCCATTCCCAGGCTCTGACAAACAGAGGCCAGGGACACCATTCCTACCCATCCTGGCTAATAAATATTGACAGACCTATCCTCCAAGAATTTAGCTAGTTCTTTTTTGAACTCTGGTAAAGTCCTGGCCTTCACAACATCCTCTGGCAAGGAGTTCCACAAGTCGACTGTGTGCTGCGTAAAGAAAAACTTCCTTTGGTTTGTTTTAAACCTGCCTCTTAAGTTCACTTGGTGACCCTTACTTCTTATGTTATGGGAACAAGTAAATAACTTTTCCTTATTCACTTTCTCCACACTGGTCATGATTTTATAGACCTCTATCCTATTGCACCCGTAGCCTCCTCTTTTCTAAGATGAGTCCCAGTCGTTTTAATCTCTCCGCATACGGCAGCTGTTTCAATCCCTTGTCAGTTTTGTTGCCCTTTCCCGAACCTTTCCCAAGGCCAAGAGATCTTTTTCAAGACGAGGTGACCACACCTGCATGTGGTATTCTAGATGTGGGCGCACCATGGATTTCTACAGAGGCAGTAAGATAATCTCTGTCTTATTCTCTATCCCTTTTTTAAGGGTTCCCAAAATGTGGTTTGCTTTTGGTGCTTCCAGAGGAAATGAAATGAATGGAGACATTCCTATCTCCTAGAACTGGAAGGAACCTTGAAAAGTCATCCAGTCCAGTGTCTTCACAGCAGGACCAAGGACCGTCCCTGACAGATTTCCCCCGCTCCCTAAACGGCCTCCTCAAAGATTGAGCTCGCAACTCCGGGTTTAACAGACTGATGCTCAAACCCCTGAGCTCTCCCTCCCCCCACGAGGATGCCCTGATCTCTCTCCTCCGCCCTTCCCGTGCTCTGCAAGCAGTTTCATGTAGCTGTCCAAGGCCGGCCGCTTGCAGCCGCCTCGCTCCGGCACTGGAAACGGGTAGACGCAGGGCAACAGCGTCTGTTCTCCGAGTCAGCGGGCCGGTCCCTGGCGGGGCAGGATGCTGCTGACACAGGCTTGGGAAACAGAGGTTGATGGGCAAACAGATTCCCTGCCCCGATTTCAAAGGAAGGCTGCACCTGGATTGGGGACTGTTTGATCAAGCCTCGGAGATGCCCTCTCCCGGAGGTAGCTGCTGTCTCAGCAGGGGCGTACCCCTGCCCGAGTCACAGGTCAAAGCAGAGGTGGCTCTCGGCCTCAGCCAGCAGCACGCCAGCCAGTCAGGTATGGTACTTTTTGGCTAAGGCGTCTGGGCCAAGCCTTCTGCGCCCGTCACACATGGTCAAATAAAAAACCCCATGTCATTTTTTTTTCTTGCAGGTGAACCTCCTGTCCTGGTCCTGGACAAATTCCAAGGCAGGTAATTAGAGTGCTGCCTAGCTTACATTCGGTATTGTAGCTTTCACGGGCAGAATGATTCATTACTTGCCCCTGGCTACAATGGAACAGCTGTGGTGCTCCACCCCAGAAGTGGCAGCAGGTGAAAGAGCCCCCAGTAGATACAGACTGTGTGGGAAGTGTTTTGGGATCCTCTAGGAACAAAGGGCTGAGAGCTAGAGGAGACGTGGGCTACGGGATATTTGGGAGGGGCAACCAAAATGATTCGGGGGCTGGAGCACATGACCTACGAGGAGAGGCTGGGGGATTTGGATTGTTCAGTCTGCAGCAGAAGAGAAGAGTGAGGGGGGATTTGCTAGTGTAACCCACACACCTAGGTTACGTCTACACTGCAGGCTTCTTGCACAAGCATTGTTTTGCACAAGAGTTCTTGTGCGAAAGGCCTTCCACAAGAGCGTGTCCACACTGCCATGTGCTTTTGCACAAGAGCATCCATGGCAGTGTGAACGCTCTCTTGCACAAGAAAGCTCTGATGGCCATTTTAGCCATAGGGGTTTCTGTCATGTTACTGGAATTTGAGGGAAGCAGCCAGATCATGGCTGCACCCATAGGTGGGGGTGCTGGCCCCAACAATGGTATAAAAGGGGGCCATGTGGGGTGTTGAATAGAAGCTTATTATCTGATAATCCTATGTAAGCTATTTATTTGGTTGTATAATGTCTGTGTGTGTAGTTAGGAATCTGTAGTCTGTATGGATACTGAATACTTCTCTGCATGTGGCTGAGCATTGGGCAGAGCCCGGGCCTGTGGACATGCTAATTAGCGAGGCCCTGTGGGACAATGGCTCTCAATGGGCCAAGGACACACCTAAAGCAGGAGGGCTGACACCTAAGAGCTGCCAGCAGAGAGAGGCTGAGGACCAGGTGACCGGCTGAGACCAGAAGAGGCCAGGAAGGAGGTATAAAGAGGCCATGTGGCCGATGCCATTTTGTTCTCAGCTCAGCACTTCATCCCAGAGGCAGCATTGCAGGGATCGAAGAGCCCGGAAGACCTGTGAACCCATCCTGATGCTAGGATGTGCAACAAGGACTTTTAAACCAGCAGCTGTAACATCTCTGCCAGAGCCTGCATCGAGGACTGGGAGATTCGGTGCATGTAACGTAATATTCTTTAACAACCTTACTCTCATGCTTTTCTTTCTTGTGATAATAAACCTTTAGATATAGATTCTGAAGGATTGGCCCAGCGTGATTTGTGGGTAAGATCCAGAGGGTAAATTGACCAGGGATCTGTGGCTGGTTTCTTGGAACCGGACAGGACTTGTTTGGGGTAGGTGGGATTGGGTGCTAGGACCCCCCACCTGTGTATGAGGCCCGGGGCCATCTGAGGCACGGATATTGCTGGGGTGTCGGAGGGGTTTTGCTCGTGAGGCTTCAGGCAGGCAGCTGAAGTGCTCTGTGGGACTGGTGTGTGGCCTGTTTGGAGAGATCACCAGTCTTGGGGCTGTAAGGAGCCCCGGATTTGAGCAATTCGCCCTGAGCGGACGCCCTCAGCTGTGCCCAGACACGGCCCGGTCCGTCACAGTTTCTTGCGCAAGAAATTCATGTTGCCTGTCTACACTGCCCTCTTGCACAAGAGGGCTTATTCCTTGTGGGGAGAGGAATAACTCTTCTGGAAGAAGCCCTGTTTTCCGATGCTGTACTGTAAATTTACTTGCGCAAGGACGCACGTGCAGTGTAGACACCCGGCAAGTTTTTGCAAAAGAACAGCTGTTCTTGCGCAAAAAGCCTGCAGTGTAGACATAGCCCTAGTGTGAGTCACTGTCACATGCAGTGGCACTTAGCCCACGGACAGCAACAGCTAAGAATAAGGAGACCTGGTTGAGAGCCAGCTGGCTTTATCGCTCAAGCTGTAGACTAAGCTCAAAAGGGCCCAGGTTTGAATCTACCCAGTGGTAGTTACAATAGTAGCCTTCAACTACCTGAAGGGAGGTTCCACAGAAAACGTAACATCAGAACAACTATACTGGGTCAGACCAAAGGTCTATCAACCTTGGTATCCTGTCTGCTGACAGTGGCTAATGCCTGAGAGAGTGAACAGAGCAAGGAATCAATATGTGATCCTTCTCTTGTGACCCAGACCCAGCCTATGACAAACAGAGGCTAGGGACATCATCGCTGCCCATCCTGCCTAATAAATAGTGCAGGATCTCCATGAATGTATCTAGTTCTTTTTGGAACACTAAGTCCTGGCCTTCACCACATCCTCTGGCAAGGAGTTCCACAGGTTGACTGTGCCACTGCGTGAAGAAAAACTTCCTTTGATTTGTTTTAAACCTGCAACCTCTTCATTTCATTTGGTGACGCCCTAGCACTTACGTTCTGGGAACAAGGACATAACTTTTCCTTACTCACTTTTTCCACACCAGTCCTGATTTTATAGACGTCTATCCTATTCCCCCTGAGTCTCCTCTTTTTTAAGCTGAAAAGTCCTAGGGGACAGAGAGAGGCTGTTCTCAGTGGAGGCAGGTGGCAGAAGAAGGAGCAATGGGCTCAAGTTGCAGTGGGGGAGGTCTAGGTTGGATATTAGGGGAAACGATTTCCCTAGGCGGGTGGGGAAGCGGGTGGGGAGTCCATGATTCTAACTGTTCTGCTGTGAAGATGGCATGAGCCACTGGAGCGAGCCGACTGGACCCCAGTTTTTGCCGCTCCCCCAGGAGGGTGCTAGCCCGTGGGCTACCGAGTCATCCTTGTACTTGTTCTCCCTGGCCCAGGGATTCGGCCACAGGGGAGCCGATACAGTACCACAGGGGAGCCGATACAGTACCACAGGGGAGCCGCTGTGGCGAGAGAGACTGAGGATGAGGAGAGAGCGATGAGACCAGCCTGTCGCTCGGTGGTTAAGATGCTTGCTGGTGCCGGATCACGGGTCAAATCCTTCCAGGGGGTGAGGTGGGGGAGCTGAATGTGCAGTCCCTCACACGTAGCCTCTCCTCATTCGTTGTACAGACGGCCTAGGCGCCTTTCGCAGGGTTTGGGGGCTGCCGGCCAGCAGCCGTGTCCTGGTGCTTGGCTCTGAGAATGCTGCTCTTCCCATGATCCCCTTGGCTGGGCCTTCGAGAGGCACCTACCCCCCATCCTGCTGTCTCATCCTTGCTCCCCATCCCTCCTGCTGCCGCCTGCGCTGTGTCGTGTTGGGGGTTATGGCGGTCAGAGGCGGGGCGGGGGGCTGCGAGGGGCTCTGACCGCTCGGCTGTGGTGCGGTGTAAATAATAAAAACGCAAAACGGCAGCTTCCCCTCCCCCCCGGCCCCACGCCCGCTTGGGGCTGCCCCTCCACGCTCCTTGACACACAGCCCTGCATTTCTCCGTGTGAAGCCAGGCCCTGTGCCCCACCTCCTCTCACCTGGGGGGTTGCCAAACCGTCTGAGGGCGCTTTCATCACCCTGCCGCCTACTCCTAGGACCTGCGCCCTCCCCGCCCCCTTCAGCGCAGGCCTACCGCTTCTCCTGGCAGGCCAGCTTTCCTGCCCAGATTCCTGCTCTGCCCTCGGTTTTCACACACACCTCCGCAATATTTATGAGCCTCACGTCCCGGCAGTGAGTGATACCTCTTCCCTCCTGGCGATACAGAATCCCCCGCCATGACAGGAGGCGGGGGCCTGTGCCGTGTTCCAAACCCTTTCCACGTCTCCCCAGGAGCGGCGTTGCTGTGTATGGCGCGGAGGCTGCTGCTCCTTCGCCAGCACCGTCGATTAACTCCCTGTGTGGTCCTCGACCGGGGCACAGCTTCCCCTGGGTTACACAGCGCTCTGCCAGGGGCTACATCAACGCCTCTAGACCAGTGCTCAAGAAGGGGCACGTGTGCCCTCGGGGGTACTCAAGCAACGTCCAGAGGTACCTCGACAAAACTGACAGCTGGAGGAAACGGAATTTTTGTTTGAAGTTTTAAAGTGCTTGATTATTTTTGTCCTTTTTACACACACATACTTCATCGCCCGCCCGGCTACGATGAAGTTGTTTAAACAAATCGGCTGCAATGGTAGAAACAAATTTTGTGTGTCTGAAAACTGTAGGCACTGGGGGTACTTATAATTTTTTTTAACTTACAATTTTTTTAAATTTTTCTTGAATACTGTGTACAGATGTGGTCTCCTCACCTCAAAAAAGATATTTTGGCCTTGGAAAGGGTTCAGAAAAGGGCAACTAAAATGATTAGGGGTTTGGAACGGGTCCCATATGAAGAGAGGCTAAAGCGACTGGGACTTTTCAGTTTAGAAAAGAGGAGACTGAGGGGGGATATGATAGAGGTCTATAAAATCATGAGTGGTGTGGAGAGGGCCGATAAAGAAAAGTTATTTATAAGATCCCATAATAGAAGAACTAGAGGACACCAAATGAAATTAATGGGTAGCAGGTTTAAAACTAATAAAAGGAAGTTCTTCTTCACACAGCGTGTTGTCAACCTGTGGAACTCCTTGCCAGAGGAGGCGGTGAAGGCTAGGACTATAATAGAGTTTAAAGAGAAGCTGGATAAATTCATGGAGGTTAGGTCCATAAAAGGCTATTAGCCAGGGGATAAAATGGTGTCCTTGGCCTCTGTTTGTCAGAGGCTGGAGAGGGATGGCAGGAGACAAATCGCTTGATCATTGTCTTCGGTCCACCCTCTCTGGGGCACCTGGTGCTGGCCATTGTCGGCAGACAGGATACTGGGCTAGATGGACCTTTGGTCTGACCCAGTACGGCCGTTCTTATGTTCTTATGTAACGGGGATGTATATATATATATATATATATATATATATATATATATATATATATATATATAAAAGGTGTGCTTTATAAAAAAAGGTTGAGAAACACTGCTCTAGACAGTTGCCTGCTTTTACAATAGGTGACATAAAAAGCCATAGGCTACGTCTAGACTGGCATGATTTTCCGCAAAGGCTTTTAACGGAAACGTTTTTCCGTTAAAAGCCTTTGCGGAAAAGAGCATCTAGATTGGCACGGATGCTTTTCCGCAAAAGCACTTTTTCCGGAAAAGTGTCCATGCCAATCTAGATGCGGTTTTGCGCAAGAAAGCCCCAATCGCCATTTTCGCCATCGGGGCTTTTTTGCGCAAAACAATCCCGCGTTGTCTACACTGGCCCTCTTGTGCAAATGATTTGCACAAGAGGGCTTTTGCCCGAACGGGAGCAGCATAGCATTTCTGCATGGACACTGATGATCTTACATGAGATCGTCAGCATTCTTGCGGAAATTCAAGCGGCTAGTGTAGACAGCTGGCAAGTTTTTCTGCAAAGACTGTAGAGCTCCCTTGTTATCGCTCACGCTAAGTGGTCTATGTTCCACTACATGAGACAGTGACCACACTAGGGCTATGTCTACACTCGCGGCTTCTTGCATCAGAAGTATGCAAATGAGGCTAAGCGTGGAATATCGCCGAGCCTCATTTGCATACCTAATGAACCTCCAGTTTTGCAGAAGAGGCTCTTGCGCCAGAAGGAGCTGTCTACACTGCCCCTTCTTGCGCAAGAAAAACCCTCTTGTGCAGTGCCGCTACGCTGATTATTTTCAGGAAGAACAGCATTGCGCAAGAGGGTTTTCCTTGCGCAACAAGGGGCATTGTAGACAGGTCCTTCTGGCGCAAGAGCCTCTTCTGCAAAAATGCCGGCTCATTAGGTATGCAAATGAGGCTCGGCGATATTCCACGTTTAGCCTCATTTGCATACTTCTGCCGGAAGATGCCGCGCGTGTAGACCTAGCCTAGGTATGTGGGTTACACTAGCAAAGTCAGTCCAAAGTAAAATTTCATAGAGACGACGAGTTGTTTATACGGCGCTATAGGCTATCCACTGAAATGTAACTCAAATATTTATATTCCAGGCCAGTCACTTTATAATCATACTAGAAGGCTTATCTGGAATTGCCCAGGTCCAAGGTGGAGAGGGAGGCCACGCCGGCTTTTCCTCAGTGTTGGCCGGAGGGGGAGGGTGCACATGGTCTGCCCAACGGCTGCTCCCTGGTGCCAGCCCAGCATCGTGGGTGGCTGCTCCCCGAAAGCAGGATGGAGTAGTGGGAGCCATGCTGCTGGATAGCAGCAGTATCCTGAGGCCGGTGCACTTGCTGTCTCCCTGTGATCATTTGTGAGCATAACAAGTGCATGTGTTCGCTACCCCCTGGTGGTCATCCATGAGTACAACTGTCCCTGCCATCACACCCCTTCCCTTTCTGTTTGATGGGAATCAATCACTTTCCAGGCACATCCCATTGTCCTGGCACAACCGAACCCTGGACCTTGCTTTCTGTTGTACGAGGAAGCTTGCCTACCAAATTCGGGGGTGCTAGGGCTGATGGGTTAGGAGGCATTCTTGAACAAGGGGACTCACAGACGGGTGGATGGACCCGCAGACAGATGTACAAACTCTCGAAACTATATAGTAGCTGGCAAAATTAGCAAGTAAGCAATTGTGCACGGGGCCTGCGATGCCTGACTCAGTAAGCCAGTCGTTTTGGCATGAGGCGAAAGTTGGCGTACGCACGTGAAATCAAACACCTGAAAGGGGTACAATCCTCTGGCAAGGTTGAGCTGCCGTGCAGGCATGGAGTCAGAAGGAGACATTGCCTCAGAAAGCTTAAAAATTAACTACATACCGGGGAAACTGAGGCACAGAAAAGGGAGGTGACCAGCTCAGGATCCCCAAGCAGGTCAGTGGCTGAGTTGGGAAGAGAACCCAGGTTGTTGAGTCCTTCGCTGATGTCTTATGTGTGTGTGTGGGGGGGGGGGATGGGTGGCATGCAGTCTCCCTTGGCTTCGAATCAGGGGTGTGGAATCTTTTTTGGGTGGGGGGCACTGATCCACAGAAACATCAGTCGGGGGGGGGCACACAAACATGAAAAGCACAACCC
Organism: Pelodiscus sinensis; assembly: GCF_052426305.1. Taxonomy (NCBI): domain Eukaryota; kingdom Metazoa; phylum Chordata; order Testudines; family Trionychidae; genus Pelodiscus; species Pelodiscus sinensis. The sequence continues at coordinate 4,047,913 of NC_143055.1, read as the reverse complement.
CCCCCCTCCACTTCACTGGTGTGACCCGCGACTGGGAAGCAGAAAGGCACTCCCCACGTTCCCCTTCACACAGCACAGCCTGGAGGGGGGAGGGAAGCCCAGGCTAGTAGATTTTGGTCCCTCGGCTCTGGTGTGGGGCCAGAAATGAGGGGTTCAGCGTGTGTGGGAGAGGGCTGTCAGGAAGTGGGCTTGGCGTGTGGGGAGCTGGTGGACTTGGGAGGGTGATAGGGGGCAGTAGCGGGCTGGGGGGATGGTGGCCCTAGCCGCTGTCTGTCAAATGCTGGGGGAGGACTCACGTGTTGATTCCTTGTTGTGTTCCCTCCCTCTGGGGCACCTGGCACCGGCCACTGTTGGAAGACAAGAGCCTGGGCTAGATGGACCTCATATGGCCGTTCTTCTGTGGCAGCTCCAGAGAGACCAGGACCTCATGGGGCCAGCTCCATCGTAGGCCTGTGCCCAATAGCGCTACTGACGCACAACTGAGCCCTTGGAGAGTCCACGAGTCGCACATTCCAGCCCGGCTGAGGTGATTTGGACCCCAGGACGGGTGGGCCGAGTGGAGCACTCTCCTCACCTTTCTGCTTCGCTGGCCCCGGAGCCAGCTTGGAGCTAGTTTGCCCGGTGTGTCATTGCAACGTGATTTCCCTGCAGCACTAATTGGGGCTCTGACCTGGGAGCCCCTCCCGTTCACACACTAAACCCTCTTGCTGGAGCCTGGTGGTGCTTTCAGGTTGGGTTCCTTGGCCTGGCGGCGGGCGTGAGGTAGCACACGGGGGCTGCTTTCCCTGGGGTGCTGACCTGCCTGTGGGCAGTGAGGACAAAGGCGACACCTCTCGAGGGCTGAGAGTCCGCCCGGGCTTTCCCACAATCTCCTGCCCGTGCACCCACGAGGACAGTGCATCTCAGTCAGGGATGTGCCACATGGCTGCGACCGCCTGGGCTCAGCTGCCAAGTGCCTAACATTGCCATGAACGTACCAGGCTGGGCTGAGTGACGCTGGATATTTCGGTTCCTTTGGGATCCCGCGTTGGCCTGCTCCTTCCCTGGGCTAATCTGACAGCAGGTGGGGGAGGAATTGCCACCCTCACCTTACTCCCCACAGAGCAGCTGGAAAAGGAGGGCAGGGAGGAATGGCTGAATACCTGGCCTGGCTCATGTGCATGTTCCTGGGCATTCCCCCCCCCCCCCCAACGCTGCCACGGTTCCACTCACTAGGCTACCAAGAGCAGGGAGCAATCTAATTGTGGGGGGGGGACAGATTGTCCCACACTTGCTGCTTTCGGGTTCTTCCTCCTTCCTCCAAAGCATCCAGCTCAGGCAAGGGCAGTTAGCATCCCATGGGCCGGACGTGGATCACCGGGGTTAGTGCTTTATTTACCTGTGCGTCTGCAGGTACGGTCGCTCACAGCTCCCATTAGCCCAGGAACAGTGAGCCGTGGCCAATGAGAGCAGTGGGACATGTTGTTTCAGTCTGTGTCACTTCCTGTAGCTCCCATTTGCCATGGATCACCATTTGTGGGCCAATGGGAGCTGCGGGGAATGTTGTTCCGGTCCGTGTCACTTCCCACAGCTCCCATTGGCTGTGGATCGTCATTCATGGGCCAATGGGAGCGGCAGAGAATGTTGTTCCGGTCCGTGTCACTTCCCACTACTCCTATTGGCTGTGGATCACCATTCACGGGCCAATGGGAGCTGCGGGGAATGTTGTTCCGGTCCGTGTCACTTCCCACAGCTCCCATTGGCTGTGGATCGTCATTCATGGGCCAATGGGAGCGGCAGAGAATGTTGTTCCGGTCCGTGTCACTTCCCACTACTCCTATTGGCTGTGGATCACCATTCATGGGCCAATGGGAGCTGCGGGGAATGTTGTTCTGGTCTGTGTCACTTCCCACTACTACTATTGGCTGTGGATCACCATTTGTGGGTCAATAGGAGCTGCGGGGAATGTTGTTCCGGTCCGTGTCACTTCCCACAGCTCTCATTGGCTGTGGATCGTCATTCATGGGCCAATGGGAGCTGCGGAGAATGTTGTTCCGGTCTGTCGTGTCAGTTCCCACTACTCCTATTGGCTGTGGATCGCCATTCGTGGGCCAATGGGAGCTGCGGGGAATGTTGTTCCGGTCTGTCGTGTCAGTTCCCACTACTCCTATTGGCTGTGGATCACCATTCGTGGGCCAATGGGAGCTGCGGGGAATGTTGTTCCGGTCCGTGTCACTTCCCACAGCTCTCATTGGCTGTGGATCGTCATTCATGGGCCAATGGGAGCTGCGGGGAATGTTGTTCCGGTCTGTCGTGTCAGTTCCCACTGCTCCTATTGGCTGTGGATCGCCATTCGTGGGCCAATGGGAGCTGCGGGGAATGTTGTTCCGGTCCGTGTCACTTCCCACAGCTCCCATTGGCCATGGATTGCCATTCCTGGGCCAATGGGAGCTGCGAGTGGCTGTAACTCCAGATGCGCAGGTAAATACAATGCGGGTGGCCCACTGGACATAAGCTGTGTCCGGTCCAGGGGTTGCTTACGGCCCACCCTTGTGCTAGCTGGTGCTGGCTCTTGTCAGAGACAGGACGCTGGAGAGGATGGAGCTGGGGTCTGGCTCAGTCCAACAGGTCCTTGTTCCTGTTTGCTTAGATTCCTTGATTCCAGTGAGCGTCCCACGAAGGCTCACGCAAAGGCCAGCAACGGTACTCGGTTAATGAACTCTGCCGGTAAAAGAACGGAAGGAGGAAGCAGAGACACATTCCGAAGCGCTGCGCCAGCATCTCTCAATCTGGGGGGTCCGCGAGGTTCTTCCGGAGCTCCATTGGCCCTGATCACCTCCTCTCGCCTCACAGCCCCCCGCCTCCCTCTCAGTGCCCCCCCGCACACGGGGAACGGCTCTTCAGTAGCATGCAGGTGGTGCTGGGAGGAGGGGGGAGGAGCAGGGTTGGGGTGGGGGTACGGTCCTGGGGGGAGAGGATAGTGTGGGAGGCAGGATCTGGGGGTGGGGGGAGTCTAGAAAATTTTAAATAATGGTGGGGGTTCTTGGGTTGCCAACGTTCGCCTACCGCTGAGCGACGCAATCTGTTCGGTGTGACTGGCTGCTTCTTTTGCTACTGCCACGGGATGGTGCTTCATTACTTGCCCACAGCAAAGCAAGGCCCTGTGAGCCAACACGGAGGGAAGGCAAAGCTCAAGAAACCTAGCAGAACCCAGGGGCGTAGCCGAACCGTGCTCAAGCGCCTGAGAAAAACTCCCAAGCCCATTATCAACAGCTGTGCACGCTACTGAGCGTAGCGTCTCATTGTGGGCGGGGCTTGTTTTGTGGGCGGGGTTTGGCTTTACGCCCAGTGAGTGAGCAAGCGAGCAGCAGACCAAAGCAGCGTCTCGTCTGCGCATGGCTGAATTTCACCCTTACTCTGCTAGTTCAATAGAAACAGGAGCAAAAATTCATTTTCTATTTACAATCTCCCATGCCCGCTCCTCCCTTTCCCCCCCAAAACTGCAGGTTGTTGGCCAAACTCGGCCCTCAGGTTGACTCCAGAGGCAGACCCATGCCCCTCCTCAAAGACAACATTTGGCTCTTCCCTTCCAAGGCATCGCCTCAGATCCGCTCGGAAATGCGGCCACCTCTAGGGAGGCGCGCAGAAGGGGCTGAACAGCCCGGCGTTAAGGTAGCAGCCGTCTGGCTGCAAACAGAAAGCAAACAAAGCCCAGCCCCATGACACAGCACAATAGGGGAGGGACCGAGGAGAGAAAGCCGTGTCCAATCGCGTCGCATGGGGACTTTTACGTGGGCAGAAAGGAACAATCTCCAGAACTCCAATTACACTCCCCCAGCCCCTCTGAACTCTGCTGCAAACACGAACAGGCTGTACCCAACAGCGAGGAATTAGGCCCCAACTCAAAGGCAGACACAGAGCTCCAGTGTATGTTCCTTGGCGGGTGGGGTCAGAGGGAAAGGTGGGGAGGCCGGGGCGGAGCTGATCTCAGCCTTCCTTATGACCGGCAGCTTTGCAGGCAGGCTTGCGGAGGCAGGCACCCCATGGCGCGGCGTTTGGCAGAGGCGCCGTGCTGAGCCGAGCGAGCTCCGTACCTGAGGGGAGAGAAAAACTTGTTTATTTGGAAACCAAACTTGTTTTTCCTCCATTGTTTGGTTTGGTTTCATGCTCCCCTGCGGGCCCTGGGAAAGCTGCCCCGCCTCATACGGCCTACAACCCGTCTTCCTTTTAACCCCTTCCACGCCCAGACAGCACAACGAGCAAGGCGCCGCTCTGACAGGCATGGATTTCGAAGACCGCCCCCCTCTCGTCAAATCACAAGGGTGGCTTAAAAATCATGTGGTGCTTTTTCTTTTACAGATAATCCACTGGGTTTCTTTTTGCTTGCCTCCCGGCTTCTGGTGCCTGGGGCGGGCCCTTGTGTCGTGTTTCCAAGCGTTCCACCACCAGCTTGAGGACGAGCGTGTGGGGGTTTTCCGACGGCAACCGAATCACCTGACGACAGGGGCCGGGCTTTAAGACAAACATTAACTAGCTCTTTATAGACTAACAGACTTATTGGAGCATAGGCTTTCGTGGACAAAGACCCACTTTGTTAGATGCATGTAGTGGAAATTTCCAGAGGCAGGTATAAATATGCAGGCAAGAATCAGGCTAGAGATAACGAGGTAAATTCAATCAGGGAACATAAGAACATAACATAAGAACGGCCGTACTGGATCAGACCAAAGGTCCATCTAGCCCAGTAGTCTGTCTGCCGACAGTGGCCAACACCAGGTGCCCCAGAGGGGGTGGACCGAAGACAACGATCAAGCGATTTTTCTCCTGCCATCCCTCTCCAGCCTCTGACAAACAGAGGCCAGGGACACCATTTCTAGCCCCTGGCTAATAGCCTTTTATGGACCTAACCTCCATGAAATCATCCAGCTTCTCTTTAAACTCTATTATAGTCCTAGCCTTCACAGCCTCCTCTGGCAAGGAGTTCCACAGGTTGACTACACGCTGTGTGAAGAAGAACTTTCGCTTATTAGTTTTAAACCTGCTACCCATTAATTTCATTTGGTGTCCTCTAGTTCTTCTATTATGGGAACTAATAAATAACTTTTCTTTATTCACCCTCTGCACACCACTCATGACTTTATAGACCTCTATCATATCCCCCCTCAGTCTCCTCTTTTCTAAACTGAAAGGGAGGATGAGGCCCACTTCTAGCAGCTGATCTGGAGGTGTGAACACCAAGAGAGGAGAAACTGCTTTTGTAATTGGCTAGCCATTCACAGTCTTTGTTTAATGCTGAGCTGATGGTGTCAAATTTGCAGATGAACTGCAGCTCAGCAGTTTCTCTCTGAATTCAGCTCAGGATTAAACAAGGACTGTGAATGGCTAGCCAATTACAAAAGCAGTTTCTCCTCTCTTGGTGTTCACACCTCCACATCAGCTGCTAGAAGTGGGCCTCATCCTCCCTGATTAAATTTACCTCGGTATCTCTAGCCTGATTCTTGCCTGCATATTTATACCTGCCTCTGGAAATTTCCACTACATCTATCTGACGAAGTGGGTCTTTGCCCACGAAAGCTTATGCTCCAATACGTCTGTTAGTCTATACGGTGCTGCAGGACTCCTTGTCGCTTTTGAAGATCCAGACTAACACAACGACCCCCTCTGATAATTAACTAGGTCAACATTTGTGATAAAGACCCCAAGTGGTGAAAATGCTGCTGTTCTGGTCAACAAGCTAGTCCTCCCGCATAACTCCTGCCAGAGAACCTCCCCCAGACACTCCTCCGCCCGCACATCTCGATGGGCTACAAGATCTTATAGAAAGTTATCCAGCACACTGATTTAAAGACTCGATGTGGGGGAGAACGTATTACATTCCTCTGTCCATTGTTCCAATGGAGACTTACCCTCCCTGTTAAGAATTTGCATTTTATTGCAGCAGGAGCTTCTAAGTGCATTGATAGGAGAGATTCACGCTTGCCCCCATGTCTGAGGAACCCCCGCTTTTCCTGGGACGTATCACAGGGGTTGCCATGTTAGGCCGAATCTGCAAAAGCGGCGAGGAGTCCTGTGGTACCTTATAGACTAACTGAACTGTTGGAGCATAAGCTTTCGTGGGCAAAGACCCACTTGTCAGATTTTGTGGGCAAAGACCCACTTCGTGCATGCATCTGACGAAGCGGGTCTTTGCCCATGAAAGCGTATGCTCCAACACTTCGGTTAGTCTGTAAGGTGCCACAGGACTCCTCGCCGCTTTTCCTGGGAAGCCAGGGATCGACTTAGGAATCCAAATGCTGCCATTGCCACTTCCGATCCAGATCATCTTTGCGGGAATCAGCAGCAAGTCTATAGACAGCGAAGAGAAGCGCAGCTCTCCTCTCGCGGATTTTAAGTCCCAGCTGGACACAGTCCTGGCTGGGATGATTCAGTTGGGGTTGGTCCTGTTTGGGTAGGGGGCTGGACGCGATGGCTCCTGAGGTCTCCCCCACCCCTACGATTCTGTGCTTCTAACAGGGGCTGCTGAACTGGTTTGGCTAAAATACGGAGGGAGTCTGAGCCCGGTTTATAGATAGTTTGCCTCTGAGCTTTCTTGTTCTCGTTAAGCCCCAAACCACCTGACTGCAGTGAGGAACCGGGCAGCTCTTGGGCAAGTTTTGTCCCCTGGCTTTCACTACTACAGCCCACGAGCACAGACAGTTTATTCCGACCTTTGTAAACCTCATTCTACAAGGAATAACGCCTCTTCCAAAATAGCTGTTTCGAAATAAGGCGTGTGTAGATGCTCCATTTCTGCTATTTCTACGTTATTCTTCTTGGGGGTCTAAATCGAGATAGACGTCTACATGAGCAAAGCCCGCCTCGGACTAATTTTGAGGCTTCCCTGCAGTGTAGACGTGCTATTTCGAAATAAGCTACTTTGGAATAACTATTCCGGAATAGCTTCTTCTGAAATAACTGTGCAGTGTAGATGTAGCCATAAAGTCCTGGCCTTCATCACCTCCTCTGGCAAGGAGTTCCACAGGTTGATTGTGCACTGTGCGAAGAAAAACTTCCTTCGGTTTGTTTGAAACCTGCCACCTGTTCATTTCATTTGGGCTATGTCTAGACTGCAGGCTTCTTTCGAAAGATGCTCTTTCGAAAGCATCTTTCGAAAGAGCATCTTTCGAAAGATCGCGTCTAGACTGCAGGCGGATCTTTCGAAAGAAAAATCCGCTTTTTCGAAAGAGAGCACCCAGCGAAAGAATTTCGAAAGAACGCAGCTTGAGTCTGGACGCAGGGGAAGTTTTTTCGGAAAAAGGCTACTTTTCCCGAAAAAATCCCTGAGTCTGGACACGGCCTTGGTGACCCCTTGTTTTGACACAGGGAACAAACAGTCGTTGCCCCAATCCCTTTGCTTGTACATCGTACATAGGACTGAGGTCAGTTTGCCTTGTCCAAGGAGCATGCAGCAAATAGGAAGAGGCATTCTTCTCTGGGCTGCCTCTTCTGGGGCATGTCTGGTAGGGACCGGAGCATAGAACCATGCCCCAGGTCTGGGTTTGGCCCTGCATCTGGAACCAGCAAACTCTGTGGAACAAAAGACCCACAATCTGCATTTGCTGCAGGAATTTGCACCTTCCTCTCATGACTGCAAAACACCCAGAGATGGTTCTGCCAGCGCATCAAAGGGCTGGAAAAATGTAATCAAGGTTGCCTCTGAGCTACTCTCCATTTCAAAGCGGGGAGATAAACATCACAGCGGCGGTCCTGCCAAGGCGTTGTGCAAACAGCAGTAAAGCAAAGCAGCCGCTTCACTGGATGAGACATGTCCGCGGCCTTGAAGACACCAGGCCCCGAAAGAAAATGCGGTCGAGTGAACTTTTAATGGGCGGCTGTTCAAGAGGCAGAGAGGAGAAGAGAGGTTGAAATGGGCGGGGAGAGAACCTCACCGATACCCACCAGTGGGAAACAACCGTGACAAATCAATTCGTTTCCCCAACCAACGTTATGGCTGTAAACTCACCCCCCCAAAAACCCATGAGGAGTCCTGTGGCACTTTCGAGACTACGGCCTGGTCTATACTACATGGGAAGGTCAAAGCAAGACACAGCTCCAGCTACGGAAATTACATAGCTGGAGTTGGTGTATCTTAAATCTCCGTCCACACAGCAGGAGGTTGATGGGAGTAAATGCTCCCATCGGCTTCCCTTACTCCTTACGAGGAGTTCAGCTTAGAAAAGAGGAGACTAGGGGAGGGGGGAGGGATAGGATAGAGGTCTATAAAATTATGACTGGTGTGAAAAAGTGAATAAGGAAAAGTTATTTACTTATTCCCACAATATAAAAACAAGGGGTCACCCTCAGGGTACGTCTACACAGCGGCGCTATTTTGGAATAACTGACATTCTGAAATAACACCGTGCGCATCTACACTACAAGCCTTTCTTTCGAAATAACGGCACGCTCGAGGACTTCTGACCCTGACTCCTGTAACCCTCATTTCACGAGGAGTAAGGGAGGTCGGAGGAAGAGTGAGCTTCCTTTGCCTTCCTGCTGCGTAGATGGCACCAAAAGCCGAGTTACGCGGTGTCGACATCAGCGACGCAACCGACGTGGCTGAAGTTGCGCAGCTTAATTCGACGGTAGCCCTGAGGTGTGGACACACCCTAAGTGGCCACAAGTCTCCTCATTGTTTTTGCAGATTCCGACTCACACGGGGACCCTGCCAAGACTTGTTATGGCGGCAGGTTGGCATGGCAGGGAGAGAAGAAAGCAGTCGGCAGTCCGGTGGCTCACTGCTACAAGCGGTCGGGGGCTTAACGTTAAGCGTGTGCTGAATTTTCGAGCTGGGCTGCTGGTCAGCAGGGCTGACAGCCAGCAGGGGGTTGGGGACTAGGTGTGGGGAGGCAAAGCTCCGCCCACCCAGAAGGGGTGGAGCTTCAGGCAGAAGGGGCAGGGCTGAGGACAGGCACTCATTGGACCTCCCCTCAGCCCCATGGAGTGGCACTTCAGTAGTAGCTGGGGCATCTGGGAGCTCTGGGCCCCTTTGAAGTGCCAGGCCCCCCTGCAATTGCCCCTTCCCCCCTCCCATTGACGGGCCTGGCTATCTATGAAGCCACAAAAGGTCTTGGTAAACTGGACACTTGTGATCAAGGCTGGCAAGGGCTGGTTGGTCAGTGTCTAGAGTCCATTGTGGTGGGTACAGTAGGAACGTGGAGAAGGAGCGAGATTAACCAGCTACTTCAGAAACCACGCCCAGCAAACATTCTATGGGTGGGTTAATCAGTTGGGGTATGTCTACACTAGCCACCCTAGTTCGGACTAAGGTGGCTAATGTAGGCATTCGAACTTGCAAATGAAGCCTGGGATTTAAATATCCCGGGCTTTATTTGCATGTTCCCGGCCGCCGCCATTTTTAAATGCCCCATAGTTCAAACTACCTGCCCGCGGCTACATGCGGCACGGACTAGGTAGTTCGAATTAAAGCTCCTAATTCGAACTATCGTTAAACCTCCTTGCAGGAGGAATAATGGTACAGTAAAATTCAATAGTCTGGCATCCAATAGTCCGGCACTCCTGATAGTCCGGCATCAAAATGGCAAGAGCCTAGGGAGTGAGCTTCGGCAAAAAATGAGTCACAAGGTAACAGCAGCAGCAGCTGAACTGAGCAAAAAGAGTAAAAAAGGCTTAAAAAACCTAAAACATTACAGTATACTGTATACAGTATGTACAATAAATAGGGTTAAGAAGATTTTATATACAGTATATAACGTATACAGTATATATATATATATATATATATATATATATATATAACCATCTTATAGTACCTCCTGATAGTCTGGCATATTTGATAATCTGGTACCACCTAAATCCCATAGGTTCCGGATTATCGGAAGTCTACTGTAGTTTGAATTAGGAGCTTTAATTCAAAATGCCTAGCCGCATGTAGCCGCGGGTAGGTGGTTCGAACTATGGGGCATTTAAAAATGGCGGTGCACGGGAACATGCAAATAAAGCCCAGGATATTTAAATGCCGGGCTTCATTTGCAAGTTCGAATGCCTACATTAGCCACCTTAGTTCGAACTAGGATGGCAGTGTAGACATACCCTTGCTTACTCGACAATGTCAGCCCGTTACAAGCAAGAGTTGCATGTGTAACAGCAGAGCTACAGACGGTTACAAAGCTATGGGTACGACCCACTTGTTGGACAACCACTGACTAACCGTGGATTAAAGTGCCTAACAGGGACTCGTTAACCTTGATAAGGCGTCGCTCACTGCCAACGAGACTATGCGGAAAGCACGAGCCACAATGCTTTGGCTGAGAGGGAAAGTCATAAAAACGGAGCTACAAGTTCCAACCTGAACTCCTCAAACCTGAAAACATCTGGCAAGCAGGCCGGCCTGCAGATGGCTAAACCGCTCCGAGCCCTCCTTCCTCCAGGAACATGGCGTTTGGGCTCACTGCGCTTTCCCGTCTGGGCGCCTCTGCTCAGCGCCGACCTGCCATAGTGTTTGGGTTGGCTACACCATGGCGGTGGGGAGCGGGGAGTACAGAGGCGACATGAGCATGGCCAACCGGTAGAGGGGGTCAAGAGCTGACAGCTGCTTCGTCTTTGGTGTCCTGGCTGGGCTAGAACCGGGAGGGAACGAGCAGAGACCTGAGTCCTTTTGGCCTCCGACTCTCTGCCGCAGAACGGCTGTTACTGCTCCGCTTGCCAGGAAGAAGGGGCCCTTGATACCAAGCTGTCTGGAAACATGGAAATGAGCGAAAATCGTTGCTCCTGCCCCGCGGCCAGACAGGAAGAGGAAGTGCCACTTCCCAAAGGGTCCCCTTGCCCTTCCGGTCCTGAGAGTCTCTTCCCGGGCCTGGCACATTCTCCATCCCGGTCAGAGAAGCAAAGGGAAATAGAAGCCTACAGCCCCATGGTGGTGGAACAGCCCAAAGGTGGCTTCTCTTCCCCCGGCAGCTCAGAGCGTTCGCTTGGATCCTGGAAGAACGTCTTATTTCTAGGCCGAGTGCTGCACCCGGCAGCTGCACGGAGCTACACCCTCTGGCGCTGCTGGCAGACGTGGGACAAGATGGCAGAGCTTCCCGGCAGCGCGTGGTCCTCCGGACCTTCCCAAGCGACTGGGAAGCCTGGCTCAGATGTGGATCCTCTGAGGGGACATCTCAAGGGGCTGCTTTGAACACAGTGTCGGGCATTTTGTTTCCGGAGGCAGAGGTTTGCCAGGGTGTCCGACATGCTAGCCGCAAGTGGCTACCTGGCCAGTTGAGCGTGGCCCGAACCCCATGGCCATAGCCGCTGTTTGAGAATGGGTTGGACACTAAGCTCCGGGGGGTTAAAATGCTTGAGAAAGAGCAAGGGTTCTACCCCATGACTCTGCTAGTATGATCTTGGGCAAGTAAGATCCCTTCTCCTCGAACTGCCCAGTCATTAGACTGATTGGTGATCAGCTGCCATCCATCACCGGGCAATACTTCATCCATCACCGGGCAATACTTCATCCATCACCGGGCAATACTTCATCTGCCGTTAGCCGCCAAGCCTTTTGGCTTTTCAGTTTTTCACTAAGGGTATGTCTAGACTACTTGCCTCTGTCGCCAGACGCATGTAAATTAGACATACCGACATAGTCAATGAAGCGGGGATTTAAATATCGCCCGCTTCATTAGAATAAAAATGGCCACTGTGTTGTGCCGGCTCAGCTGTTTGTTGGCACAAAGCAGCAGTCAAGACGGGGATTGGTTGGCAAGGAAAGCCTTTGCCAAATGATCCATTTTGCTTTGTGCAACATCTGTTAGGCTACAGCTGTTCTGGCACAAAAACTTACAGAGCATCTATACTGTACGCGCGTTCTTGCACAAGTAAGTTTACAGTACAGCGTCGGGAAACAGGGCTTCTTCCGGAAGAATTATTCCTCTCCCCATGAGGAATAAGCCCTCTTGCGCAAGAGCTCTTCCACACAAAAGCAGTGTAGACAGATAACATGAACTTCTTGTGCAAGAAACCCCTATGGCTAAAATGGCCATCAGAGATTTCATAGAATCATAGGACCATAGAGCTGGAAGAGACGTTAGAAGGCCATCAAGTCCAGCCCCCTGTCCAAGGCAGGTCCAATCCCAATTCCACACGGCCATGGACACTCTTGCATAAAAAGCACATCTCTTGTGCAAAAGTGAACGCACTCTTGGGCAAGAATTTTTGCACAAGAACTCTTTCTCAAAACAGTTCTTGTGCAAGAGGCCTGCAGTGTACATAAGAACTTAAGAACGGCCGTACTGGATCAGACCAAAGGTTCATCTAGCCCAGTAGCCTGTCTGCCGACAGTGGCCAGCACCAGGTGCCCCAGAGAGGGTGGACCAAAGACAATGATCAAGCAATTTGTCTCCTGCCATCCCTCTCCAGCCTCTGACAAACAGAGGCCAGGGACACCAATTCTATCCCTTAGCTAATAGCCTTTATTGGACCTAACCTCCATGAAATTATCTAGCTTCTCTTTAAACCCTGTTATAGTCCTAGCCTTCACAGCCTCCTCTGGCAAGGAGTTCCACAGGTTGACTACACGCTGTGTGAAGAAGAACTTTTATTAGTTTTAAACCTGCTATTCATTAATTTCATTTGGTGTCCTCTAGTTCTTCTATTATGGGAACTAATAAATAACTTTTCTTTATCCGCCCTCTCCACACCATGTGTAGATGTAGCCTTAGTCTATAAGGTGCCACAGGACTCCTCGTCGCTTTTGCAGATTCAGACTAACACGGCTACCTCTCTGATACTTGTCTTCTAACAATGGCCAACACCAGGTGCCCCAGAAAGACAGAACAGAACTGGGAATCATCACATCACCCATTCCCAGCCTCTGACAAACACCATTCCTACAGCTAGAACTGCAGCTAGACCTGAGGCCTGCAATAGACGGAGAGCCTTTGTGGTTTGGGTACAGACAGGCACATGAGCACTTGAACGTCAGTTCAGAAAAGTCACCAGTTAACAACTCTTTTCATTTCACCACAGTAGTTCTTGGCCAGCGTCTTCATGTTTCACTGAAAGTGAAACGCAGTCCTAGGGTATGTCTAGAGTACATGCCTCTGCCGGCACAGGCATGTAAAATAGACTACCCGACATAGTCAGTGAAGTGGGGAAGTTTACAGGATCGGTCGGCTTTTCTTGCCGACCGATCCGCGTCTTGACTGTCGCATTGTGCCGATGATCAGCTGAGCCGGCACAATGAGGCGGCCATTTTTATTTTAATGAAGCGGGGGATATTTAAATCCCCACTTCACTAACTATGTCGGATAGTCTAATTTACATGCCTCTGCCGGCATTTACATGTAGTCTAGACATACCCGTAGAGTGCATCTACATAGCACCCTTACCTCGTGTGGAGTTATTTTGAAGTCATTTCCAAGCGTAGACTTGCCCTACGTGGTCTAAGTGCCACAACGTGGGACAGTGAACCACACTCAGTAGGTGTTTGGGTTACATAGTCACCCTGAAGTTCTCCTCTTCGTCCAGGCCAGTCGCAGAGTAATAGTAGAACGGATCTTGGACCAGGCACTCCATCTCCCTGTCAAGTTAGATTTCAGGGAACAAGCCAATCAAGTTTCAAAAGCCCTAAGCAACGGGGTTTCCACCCCGTTCCAGGGGAGATGTTCCTACAGCCACCCAAAGGAACAAAGGGAACAGAGGAGACTCGTGTGGATGGAAGAATCATAGAATCATAGAATACTAGGACTGGAAGGGACCTCGAGAGGGCATCGAGTCCAGCCCCCTGCCCTCATGGCAGGACCAAAGAAGAGAACTAGCATTTTGCTGAGGTCTCGAGTTGTGGTGGGAGAGGTCCAGGTTGGATATTAGGAAAAACTATTTCACTAGGAGGGTGGTGAAGCCCTGGATTGGGTTACCTAGGGAAGTAGTGGAGTCTCCATCCCTAGAGGTGTTTAAGTCTCCGCTTGACAAAGCCCTGGCCAGGTTGATTGAGTTGGGATTGGTCCTGCCTAGGGAAGGGGGCTGGACTTGATGACCTTCTGAGGTCTCTTCTAGCTCTATGATTCTATGATTCTATGAGTCCACAACTCCATCTCAGTGGGCCTCCTTTCCCTCTGATGCACACGCACATAAATACAGAGAGCCACGAGGCACAGAACCAATTTTGGCGAGATCTAACCCTTTGGGAAACCTCGATGTTGGGGGCAGGCTTAAGGACAGGCCTAGCTTTCATGGCTTGCTGCTGTCTTTGTTTCTCCATTTTGATGTTCAGTGTTCCGGATCCTTTCTCCACTTTCCTTCCCCCGCCAACCTCCCGCCTTTCCTTCATGCCACCAGCACTAAATGGCTCGAGGCACTATTTCAAGAACCGAGAAGCTGCAAAGAATCAAGTAGGATACTAGGAAGGCTCCAGGGATCCCTGGGGGCGTATCATAGTTTCCCTCCAACTGTTTTACATGGAGTCGAAAGTTCAACCTCACATTTTCTGGAAAGAGGGGGGAAAAAAGGAGGAAAAAAAAAGAACAAGAAAGAAAGAGGACAAGTCATGATGAGGGAATCTTTGGACTGTGATGAAGATGGAAGGCGCCACTCGAAAAAGTGAAGCTCTTCCAATGAGAAACAGATGTCCTACATGCTCCTAAACACATTCAGGCTGTTTTCAATTACACCAGAATTAGAGCAGTAATGAGAAACAAAACAGGGCTGTTGTGTTCTTCCCCCCCCTTCCCGGCTTTCTTTCTTTTCTGCCCAGATGGATCAGTAGCATATCTGCAGATGACATCTCAGATTGCTTCTTAAAACAATGCTAATCATCTAATACTTCTGTGCTGATGCTAATCTTTGCTTCCTTCAAACAGCTTGTAATGGGACCCAACTCCCCTGCTTCGAGGTGTTTGTTAGGGTCCATGCTAAAGATTTGTTCTGGTCGTTTTCTGCTTGTTAAAAGTTCATTGGTAGAGACAACTTTATGGGCCATTTTTGTTTTGTTTTTTTCAAGTCAGGCATGAGCAACAAACCTCTCTGTCTTAGCCCAGAGATTCCTCTCCAGGGGAGAGATTACTTTGGGAGGGTCCTGGACGAGAGGGAGTCGGGGAATGCTGAGCAGAAGTTTTCCAAAGTGAAGGAGGTTTTTTGGAGCCAGGTTTTAAGAAGTCAAGCGCTCAAGTCCAGCACAGACATACTTGTTGTTTGGAAAACTGAGCTCTTTCCAGCCTGCATTTTAGTTTCTTACATGGATTTGGTCACTTAAGTCACAGTAGAAAAGGGGACTTCCGTGTTCTACTACTGATCCTGACACCGGCTCCCTATGGGATATTCATAGAACCATAGAATCACAGAATACTAGGACTGGAAGGGACCTCGAGAGGTCATCGAGTCCAGTCCTCTACCCTCATGGCAGGACCAAATACTGTCTAGACCATTCCTGATAGACATTTATCTAACCTACTCTTCAATATCTCCACAGATGGAGATTCCACAACCTCCCTGGGCAATTTATTCCAGTGTTTAACCACCCTGACAGGTGGGAAGTTTTTCCTAATGTCCAACCTAAACCTCCCTTGCTGCAGTTTAAAAGGGTGTCATAAGGAGAGGGAGAAAACTTGTTCATCTTGGCCTCTGAGGATAGAACAAGAAGCAATGGGCTTAGATACCTGATATTGGGGGAAGTCACTGCAGCCTCCATCTTCTGAGGTATTTAGGCCTCTAATGTCCACTGAAATGGTAGGCCCATAAATACTTGGAGGATCTAAGGGGGATGGAGCACATGACCTATGAGGAGAGGCTGAGGGATTTGGGTTTGTTTAGTCTGCAGAAGAGAAGAGCGAGGGGGGATTTGAGAGCAGCCTGCAACTCCCTGAAGGGGGGCTCCAAAGAGGATGGAGAGAGACTGTTCTCAGTAGTGACGGGTGGTAGAAGAAGGAGCAATGGTCTCAAGTTCCAGTGGGGGAGGTCTAGGTTGGATATTAGGAAAAACGATTTCCCTAGGCGGGTGGGAAGCGCTGGGCTGGGTTCCCTAGGGAGGGGGTGGAATCTCCATCCCTAGAGGTGTTTAAGTCTCGGCTTGACAAAGCCCTGGCCGGGTTGATTTAGTTGGATTGGTCCTGCCTAGAGCAGGGGGCTGGACTTGATGACTCCTGAGGTCTCTTCCAGCTCTACGATTCTATGATCTGGGCCTTTACCAGTCCCCACCTAAGTTTCCTGCACTCTCAACGGGGGGTCATGCTACCCCAGTGAGTGTGATAAGAAGAAACCCACCGAAAAGGACAGTTCTGGGTATGCCAACAGGCTACAGAGCGGGTGGGAGGTTCCAGCCCAACTCATGCTGATGATAGGCCTAAAGCTGATGTTCTTGGGTAACCATGGTGATCTCATTTCTTCTAGAGAATAAAGCTTTTTTTTTTTTTTTTTTAAAGTAGTGGAGATTGCCTATCTCCTAGAACTGGAAGGGACCTTGAAAGGTCATTGAGTCCAGCCCCCTGCCTTCTCAGCAGGACTAAGTACAGTCCCTGACAAATTTTTGCCCCAAATGGCCTCTGTAAGGATTGAACTCACCACCCTGGGTTTAGCAGGCCAATGCTCAAACCACTGAGCCATCCCTCTCCCACACCTGTACCAGAACACACTGGCTGTTTTAGCAGAAAGCCTAGGAACTAAATGTCTCGGGGGACTGGCTTTGGCTCTTACCTTCTGGGCTGGAGCTGTGGTGGGGAGAGGGAGGGGGGGGAATTGGCGGGAAGAGAGACCTCATGCCCCAGAACCGTTAGTTATGCTTGCTTGCCTCCCCCCCCACATAAATAACATTCCAGTATTTCTATGGGCTGGGCTATTTTGCAACATCCCTCCCATAACACACCTCGGCACGACACCTGCGTCTGCCTTGCCTCCTTTCAATCAAAGCCCTCAAGACCCAGATGATGGAGTTCGGTGAAATTTCCAAGGGGCAGGACAAAGAGGCCTGTGGCTTACCAATGAGGATGGCCTGGTGGGCAAAAGCCCTGGTGTCGGGCTCCCAAGAGCTGGCTTCAGGCTGCTGCTCCCTGCCACAGAATTGGCGTGTAACCCTGGGCAAGTCACCTAATCTACCCGTGCACCATTCCCTCCCTACTCCCGCCCCAAGGGTATTGCAAGGGTTCAATACTATGTTGACCTAGGCTCAATTGGTAGATTCAAGGATGGGAAGAAGCAGGCGACTCCGTTGCTCTGATTTTATAAAAGGCTGGAGTATCCGGAAAGTTTGTGCTTCTACATTTGCCGGGACAGGGGACCGCAAGAGGAATGAGGGCTGGCGGTAGCTTGCGATATCGCTGGATGTTGCTTTCTTAAGCAAGGTTAAAACTCAGGTCCTCACAGACCATCCTGGTGAGTCATTTCCAGAGTGTCATTTTTCCTCTGTTTGGTAGAGCTATCTCAAATGTTCAACAAGACGCTCCTGGGGCTGTTCTGCAGAATGTAATGATACCTCCCTGCATCGCATGCCTTCCTGGTCCATCTGGGCTTCTCCATTTCACTTCCTGGGGTCTTCCATGGGATCCTCAGGACGTTTGTTTTCCTAAAACCCTGCTTTCCCCAAGGAGGGTTGCTCCAGGAAATGCCCCTGGCTTATTTCTGGCACAGATGCCAACGTCCCATATTTATTTATCTGTGATTTTTTTCCTCTCCCATCCTTGCAATCCTTAGTTGCTGAAATCATCCATTCAGCAGCCTGACTGATTTCCCAGAGGTGATTTCTGAAGAGCCGATCGGTGCCTAAGAAAAAAAAAATCAAACTTTTTTTTTGGTCTGTTCCTTACATTTGTGCTTTTGACATTTTATTTATTTTTTTTTTACATTTGTCTGCGATATATATATATATAACCCAGCCTATGCTCTTGCAGAAACCTGAAGAGAGCCCCAGGAAAGAAATGTCTTACAGAAAACCAGGAGCAGGTAGAAGGCTCTGAGTAGTAGATCAGACTTTGCTTTGTAAAAAAATCTCGGAGGGGTTGTTGTATAATCTGTAATTTTAAAAACATTGAGGTCTACTCTGTTAGCGAACAAAAATATATAACTAGTATCATGAGTTTTTCTGGGCAAACCCTACTTCTTCAGATGAGTGAAATCATCTCTCCAGCTCATCTGAAGAAGTGGGTTGTGCCCACAAAAGCTCATGATACTAGATGTATTTTTGTTAGACTACAGAGGCTACGTCTACACTGGCAGCTCCTTGTGCAAGAACTCTTTCGTGGAAGAGTTCTTGTGCAAAAACTCTTCCACAAGAGAGCGTCTACACTGGCATGTGCTTTTGCACAAGAGATGTGCTTTTGCGCAAGAGCATCCATAGATGCTCTCTTCCGCAAGAAAGCTCTAATGGCCATTTTAACCTTAAGGACTTCTTGCGCAAGAAATTCATGTTGCCTGTCTACACTGCCCTCTTCTGGAAGAGCTCTTGCGCAAGAGGGCTTATTCCTGAGAGGGAATGTAAGAGTTCTCGCAAGAGAAGCCCTGATTTTCTACACTACAACGTCAGTTTACATGTGCAAGAATACGCAGCCGGTATAGACAGGTGGCATGTTTTTGCGCAAGAGCGTTTCCGTGCAAGAACGTGCCAGTGTAGACACAGCTTAGGGGTAGGTCTACACTAAGGGCTAAGGTTGAATTAAGATACTCAACTTCAGCTACGGTAATTGTGTAGCTGAAGTCGAAGCAGCTTAACTTCAAAATTTCATGAGGTTCAGCAAGTATAGAGTATAGAGTTCTGCACTTGGGACAGAAGAATCCCAAGCTTTGTTACAGGCTGGGGACCGACTGGTTAAATAGCAGTTCTGCAGAAAAGGACCTGGGGGTTACAATGGATGAGAAGCTGGAGATGAGTCAACAGGCACCCTTGTAACCAAGAAGGCGAATGGCATATTAGGTTGCATTAGGAGGAGCATTGCCAGCAGATCCAGAGATGTCATTATTCCCCTTTATTTGGCTCTGGTGAGGCCACATCTGGAGTATTGTGTCCAGTTCTGGGCCCCCCACTACAAAAAGAATGTGGACGCATTGGAGAGGGTCCAGCGGAGGGCGACCAAAATGATTAGGGGGTTGGATCACATGACCTATGAGGAGAGGCTGAGGGATTTGGGTTTGTTTCGTCTGCAGAAGAGAAGAGCGAGGGGGGATTTGAGAGCAGCCTTCATCTTCCTAAAGGGAGGTTCCAAAGATGCTGGAGAGAGGCTGTTCACAGTAGTGACGGGTGGTAGAACAAGGAGCAATGGTCTCAAGTTACAGTGGGGGAGGTCTAGGTTGAATATTAGGAAAAACTATTTCCCTAGGCGGGTGGGGAAGCCCTGGGATGGGTTCCCTAGGGAAGTAGTGGAGTCTCCATCCCTAGAGGTGTTTAAGTCTCGGCTTGAGAAAGCCCTGGCTGGGTTGATTTAATTGGGATTGGTCCTGTCTCGAGTAGGTAGGGGGCTGGCCTTGATGGCCTTCTAAGGTCTCTTCCAGCTCTATGATTCTATGTAGTGGAAATTCCAGAGGCAGGTATAAATATACAGGCATAAGAAAAGAGTTCCAATCAAGAGTAAGGCTAGAGATAACGAGGTCAATTCAGTCAGGGAGGGTGAAGCCCACTTCTCCCAGTTGATGTGGAGGTGTGAACACCAAGAGAGGAGAAGCTGCTTTTGTAGTTGGCCAGCCATTCACAGTCTTTGTTTAATCCTTTGTTTCTCTTTGAAGTCTGTTGTTGAAGGTTTTTTGTTGTAGGAGGGCTACCTTTAAATCTGCTACTGTGTGTCCAGGGAGATTGAAGTGTTCTCCTACAAATTTTTGTATATTACCATTCCTGATATCTGATTTGTGTCCGTTTATATTCCCATAATAGAAGAACTAGAGGACACCAAATGAAATTAATGGGTAGCAGGTTTTAAACTAATAAAAGGAAGTTCTTCTTCACACAGCGTGTTGTCAACCTGTGGAACTCCTTGCCAGAGGAGTCTGTGAAGGCTAGGACTATAATAGAGTTTAAAGAGAAGCTGGATAAATTCATGGAGGTTAGGTCCATAAAAGGCTATTAGCCAGGGGATAAAATGGTGTCCTTGGCCTCTGTTTGTCAGAGGCTGGAGAGGGATGGCAGGAGACAAATCGCTTGATCATTGTCTTCGGTCCACCCTCTCTGGGGTACCTGGTGTTGGCCACTGTCGGTAGACAGGATACTGGGCTAGATGGACCTTTGGTCTGACCCAGTACGGCCGTTCTTATGTTCTTATGTTCTTATTCTTTTACGTAAGGTCTGTCCAGTTTGGCCGATGTATATAGCAGAGGGGCATTGATGGCACGTGATGGCATATTTTACGTTGGTAGATGTGCAGGTGAATGAATCCATGACGGTGTGGCTGATCTGGTTCGGTCCTGTGATGGTGTTGCTGGTGTAGATATGTGGGCAGAGTTGGCACCGAGGTTTATTGCAGGGATTGGTTCCAGAGTGGAAGTTACTGTGGTGAGGTGTGTAGTTGCTGGTGAGAATTTGCAGGACTCTACATGAATATGACGAAGTGGGTCTTTGCCCACGAAAGTTTATGCTCCAAGAAATCTGTTGATTTATAAAGTGCCACAGGACTCCTTGTTGATTTTGCGAACTCCAGCTATGTCCACCCAGCAGGAGCTCGGCTTTCCGTATTCCTTGTGAGGAGCAGGTGTACCGGCACCGGCAGGAGCACCCTCGCCGTTCAAATTAGCATGTCTTCACTCGACCCATTCATTCAACCCCCAAACGATCAGCTGCCGTCTAGACAAGGCCAGAGAAAAGTCATTAAGAAATTCTGCAATGCAGATAGAATATGCTTTTAAAAAAAAAATCCATAACTTTAAGAACACTGAACGAATCGTTAAAAACGTGAAGCGTTCCTTAATGCTTGCTCAGATCTACAACATAAGCCAAGTTTGAAGAAAATAGGTGCATGCATTTGAAGTTCCCCACATTTCTGAGGGGGAAATACAGTGCTTCAACAACATGATTCTGTTTAAACTTAAAAAAAAAAAAGCTCCAAACCAAATCACTTTTGGGCAAAGACAGTGAGAAATTTCAGCCCCGGACGGAAGTGGTTACACAAAGTCATGATCAGTGGAGTTGGATCTCAGCTTTAATTACAGAGACTGCTCTGTGCACCTGCCCAACCTACGTATAAATGCCACACTTATCACCACATAAATTCAGCTGTAATTACAAATGTAACATCAAAGCATTCTGTGGGATCTTTTCTAGATATTAGCCCCCTTGGGAAAGGCTGTGTCTGTGGAATGATGAAAGTCTCACATAAAATAGGCTTTAAACCTGACAGTGAGTGATCAGCAGAGATTCTCCCCAACCCAGAGGGAATGAACAGACCAAGTAATCATCAAGTGATCCCTCTCCTGTCTCCCATTCCCAGCCCCGACAAACAAAGGCTAGGGACACCGTTCCTACCCATCCTGACTGATAAGTATTGATGGAGCTCACCTCCATGAATGTATATAGTTCCTTTTTGAATCTTGTTGAGGTCTTGGCCTTCTCAACATCAATTGGCAAGGAGTTCCACAGATTCACTGTGTGTGGCGTGAAGAAAAACTTCCTTTTCTTTGTTTTAAATCTTCTTCCTATTAATTTCATTTGGTGAGCCTTAGTTCTTTTGTTATGGGAACAAGTAAATAACTTTTCCTTATTCACTCTCTCAAGACCAGTCATGATTTTATAGACCTCTATCCTATCCCCCATTAGTCTCCTCTTTTCTAAGATGAAAAGTCCCAGTCTTTATAATCTCTCTTCAGTGGTAAACTGTTCCAAATCCCTCATCATTTTTGTTGCCCTTTTCTGAACCTTTTCCAGTGCCAAGGGAGCTTTTTTTGAGATGCGGTGGACTATACCTGCAGGGAGTACAGGCAGTCCCCGAGTTACGCGGATCCGACTTATGTCGGATCCGCAGTTACGAACGGGGTTTGCTGCCCGTCTCCCTGGTCTGCTGGACACCAGCAGACCAGGGAGACGGGAAGCAAAGCCTCTGAGGACGCCAGCAGCTAGACAGCCGCGGCACTTCTGGGCTGTCCGCTGCCCGTGTGCTCCGCGGCTTTGCTCCACGTCTCCCTGGTCTGCTGGTCTCCAGCAGACCAGCAGACCAGGGAGACGCGGAGCAAAGCCACAGAGGACCCGGGCGGCGGGACCGCGGTGCGTCTCGGTCCCCCGCCCGCATCTCCCTGGTCTGCTGGGGGGGGGTACAGCTAGTACGCTCCCCCTCCCCCCAGCAGTCCAGGCTTTTCTCCGGACGAGCAGCTGGGGTGCTGCTGGACCAACCCGGCAGCACCCCAGCTGCTCTGCCCCAGGCGTCCCCAAGTCAGCCGCTGCTGAAACTGACCAGCACTGACTACAGGAAGCCCGAGGCAGAGTTGCTCTGCCCCGGGCTTCCTGTAATCAGCCGCTGATCAGTTTCAGCAGCAGCTGACTTGGGGACGCCTGGGGTTCTTAAGTTGAATCTGTATGTAAGTCGGAACTGGCGTCCAGATTCAGCCTGTTGAAACTGATCAGAGGCTGATTCCAGGAAGCCCGGGGCAGAGCAACTCTGCCTCGGGCTTCCTATAGTCAGCCGCTGGTCAGTTTCAGCAGCGGCTGAATCTGGATGCCAGTTCCGACTTACATACAGATTCAACTTAAGAACAAACCTACAGTCCCTATCTTGTACGTAACCCGGGGACTGCCTGTATTCACGATGTGGGCGGACCATGGATTTATACAGAGTCGTATTCTGTCTCTCTTTTTAAATGATTCTGAACATTCGGTTCGCTTTTCTGACTGCCGCTGCGCACGGAGTGGATGTTTCCAGAGGACTATCCGCAAGGACTCTAAGATTTCTCTCTTCCCCCTAAGGAAGATCCACCTGCAGGCAATCAGGAGCTAAGAAGAGACTGGACAATTACAAAAGGATTCTGGCTCTTTGGCTATTTCCATCGGTTCAAGCCGAGAGGAGCTGCTGGAGGAGTTGGAGGCCAGGTCATCCTGCCTACCTGCATATGGATGGACCCCCAAAGACTGCCAAGGGAGGGGCTGGGGTGAGGGGCTTTGCTTCCCTGTGCTTTATCACCTAAGTAGAGAGTGATGGGGTCGAGACCTTTTGCCATGCCTCCTTGCTCTAGCAATCCCGATCTGCAACCCAGGGGACTCATGCCTTCGAGGAGACACCCAATCCTACCACACAGCCATTGCTTACTTGGACCAACTGATTCAGACTGGGCTGTGGGGCTGAAAATTGGAGACATTCAGGGTTCTTGGGCTGAGCTCCGGGACCCTCTACCCTGGCAGGGTCCCAGGACTCGGCTCCATGCTGCGCGCCTGTATGTCTACACAGGCAGTTTTCAGCCTGAGCCTGCACCCCGGAAATCCAAGTCAACTGCCCCGGGCCAGCCACGGGTTTTTATCCTGGAGCATATGTAACCCGAGAGGCATCTTCCCCCTGACCGTGGGATCTGGCTGTAGAGGGAATCTCCAGGGGAGACGTGTCAAATCTAGGTCTGGGTCCTATTTAAGAAGCACCGCAAAACCTTCCCCTCTGGCAAAGCTATTCTAGCCCCAACCTGAAACCCTCCTCTGTCCTCCGCCACAGACGTTCAAAGCATCTGCAGAAGATTCTCACAGCTACGAGGTAGCCATGCTGTCCTGCAGGGTATGTCTAAACTACATGCCTCTGTCGGCAGAGGCATGTAGATTAGACACATAGGCAAAGGCAAATGAAGCCGCGATTTTAATGATCGCGGCTTCATTTACATTTACATGGCTGCCGCACTGAGCTGACAAACAGCTGATCAGCTGTTTGTCGGCTCGCGCGCTAGTCTGGACGTTCCCCCTGTCGACATCAAAGCCCTTTGTCGGCAGCCCCGGTAAACCTCATTCCACGAGGAATAACGGGGCTGCTGACAAAGGGCTTTGATGTCGACAGGGGTGTCATGGGGCGCACGCCCCCCAGTAGCCTCAGTGCCCCCTGACTGTCTTCACATGGCCCATCTCAGGGCAAGTTACAGTCTGTATGGGTTGCTCATCATCGGCTTCACCGCAGTTTATACTGGCCCTTTAAACAGGCCGAGTCTCCAAACAGATTCTCGTCGTAGCTGGGCACCCCCCCGGTAGGGGGACCCGGGCCCACCCTACTCCACCGGGTCCCGGCCCAGGGCCCTGTGAGCGACCGGGTATAGGGTCACTCCCTCGGTGGGGCTAGCTAGCCAAAACCCACCAAGTCTCTCGGGCTAAGAGGGGCGCCTCCCGCTCCTGCCCTGGGCCACTTCCTACCTGGCCTTGCCCAGCTGGCTGCGATCTCCAGGCCGGCGTCCCCTCGGCAGGTAGTCTCCAGGTGGCACCAACTCGCCTCTGCTTTCCTCCCGGCCTCTCCTGGAGTCCCCGGCAACTGCTGAGGGAGAGCTTCCCTCTCCAGTCCCTCTCCTGCAGCTGTATCCCTCCCAGGAGCTCTTGCTGCCTCTGCAGTCAGCCCTGCTTCCTCTCCAGCAACTGTGCCTCTCCTTTTATAGCCGGCAGCTGGGCTCATTAGCCTCACCATCTCAGCTGGTCTTCCAGCTTCCCTCAGGCTCGGGGCCTGAGCCTTGGGCTTAAAGGCCCAGTGCAGGGCAGGCGCCCTGTCACAAGGGGGAACGTCCAGACTAGCGCGCGAGCCGACAAACAGCTGATCAGCTGTTTGTCGGCTCAGCGCGGCAGCCATGTAAATGTAAATGAAGCCGCGATCATTTAAATCGCGGCTTCATTTGCCTTTGCCTATGTGTCTAATCTACATGCCTCTGCCGACAGAGGCATGTAGTCTAGACACAGCCGTAGATTGGTGTCTCTCTCATAGGGTATGTCTACACTCCCACCTTAGTTCGAACTAGGGTGGCAGTGTAGATATACCCATAGGGGCTGTGCAAGTCACCTTCCTTCTGCCAGAGTCAGCAGGAAGTTTTAGGTTCCTTGCATCCCTCAACGTTTGCATGTTCCAACGTCGTTCTTCCTTGGCCGCGGGCTCTACCCCAGCTCTGTAAACCTTCTGCAGAGCCCTTCCTTCTTCTGCCCGCCGGACACGCCCTGAGCTCGCCTTCTTCTCAGCTGCGGAAGACCTCCGTTGGCTGGGGCCAGCCAACTATCTCCTTTGCTAGGACCACCATCAAAGCAGACACCCGACCGCTCCAACAAAGGTCTTTGTAGATGCTGAAATGCCATTGACGCAAGACCCAGGCGCGACTTCCTTGGTGCGAAAGGTCGCGGCTGTCCACTGGCTACTCCAACGGATAACGCTAGTCACCCATTCAACATGGCAACCATCCACATGCCGTGAGGGCAGGGGACTGGACTCGATGACCTCTTGAGGTCCTTCCAGTCATAGTGTTCTGGGATTCCATGTGGCATTTGTCTCCACTGTAGAGGAGGAATGAATAGTTTTGGGTTTTTTTCGTCATTGATCTTAGTTGGTCATTTGCCTTTCCCATTACGGCAATATCATTTGCATTCTCGAGATGCAGAGCCATCCTGAGGATGTGAGGGGCCCTACGCAGTAAGGGTGTGTCTAGACAGGCAAGATGTTGTGCAAAAGCAGCTGCTTTTGCTCAAAAACTTGCCGGCTGTCTACACTGGCCGCTTGAATATGCGCAAGAGCACTGACTTTGTAATGTACAAAATCAGTGCTTCTCGCACAAATACTTTCATGCTCCCGCACGGGAAAAAGCTCTCTTGTGCACGAATACTTGTGCAAGAGGGCCAGTGTAGCCAGGGAAGAACTGTTTTGCGCAAAAAAGCCCCGATGGCTAAAATGGCGATCGGGGCTTTCTTGCGCAAAATCGTATCTAGACTGACCACGGATGCTTTTGCGCAAAAGCATCTGTGCCAATCTAGACTCTCTTTTGCGGTAATCCTTTTAACGGAAAAACGTTTTCGTTAAAAGTATTTCCACAATCATGCTAGCCTAGATGTAGCCTACAAGATGAACCTCTCTAGTCCAGCACCTTTGGGAGCTGACTGGTTCTTAACCAGAGAATTTTCTGGACCACGGGAGGTCAATATTATCTAGCAGCATTAACCAACACTTCCACTACTCCCTGGGCTCTTAGAAGACATCAAGGGGCGAATTAGAGCTAAATCACAGCACAGAACACTGAGAGCCTGTAAACAAACTTTATGGGACTGCGGGAAACTTGGCCATATCCATGAACGGTGACCTCAAATCATTCTGGATGACGGATGTTTCTGGACCAGAGAGTTCTGGGTTAGAGACGTTCAACCTGTCCTATTAAACTGGTGCCACTATGCAGCCCGGGGGGGGGGTGTGATATTTTTTTAGAGCTGTAATTTTAGAATCTTCAGCAACACATGAATGAAATTTTTTAAAGCAAATTTTATACTTAGGCCCTGGCGATTCACACAGTAAATTCATAAACTGACCGTCTGTCCGTAGGCTTGGCAAATGCCTGCTAGATGGCTTCATTTCCCACCAAAATGGCTCTTTCACGGGTTTGTGTTTGGCTATTAGCTGTGTCAGGCTTTGTCACTGTTAACTAGAAGCTCTCTGGGGAATGCAGAGCCATAGAGTAGGGATAAGAAGAGGTGGATGGGTGGACATTAAGACCCAGCAGTGCCCCAAATTTTCAGGTGCCCTCCACAGCTGCGTAGTCTGCGTATGGGGTGGGACAGCTGTGTCAAGATTCTTTACAGATGAATCTTCACATTTTACATCTCCAACTGTGCTCCAAGCTGCTGTGTCATCAGTGAGCCTGCTAAAACATGAAATAACTTAGCTGGGAGAATTCATCCCTGGTGTCTTTCCTGATTCCACAGAAAACCGGTCTGTAGTACACCTTGATCTTACACAGATAAATGCAGGGATGATCTTGGTAAATGAGGACAGGGGACTGGACTTGAAGACCTCTCGAGATCCCTTCCAGTACTAGTGTTCTGTGATTCTGTGATTCTATGTCTTTCGGGCTGGGTGAGTATTTCAGTGGGTTCAGTAGTATGATTGTTAACACCTTCCCCAAGACAGAGAGCAGAATTATCCACCTATAATCTGAGCACACTGATCACTTCCCTTTTCAGAAAAAAGTGATGAGGCCACCCTGTTCCCTCTCTTCTGTTGCGTGACCGATTTTCCAAACTTGTAAGGCAAATCAATGGAACCAGTAAAGTAGAGGCTGGTCTCCACTCATTGGCAGGTCTGCTGAAATATCGTCAAGATCAGGTGTTTTATTGGGTCGTAACTGTTGGCCCGCAGCCATTACCCCCTCTAATGTGACTGGCCTGTTTCCTGCTGGATTCTAGTTTTGGTTTAAGTTGTAGGTTACATCTTGGTGGGGCTCTGTTCATTAATTCATAAAAATACCAGGCCAATGTTTTTTGCTCCCACGATTTAAAAGCCAAGGTTGTTTTTTTCATTCTCTTCAGTGCTCCTTGTTCTTCAGCAGTCTCTGTAATAGGATCTCAAAATCACCCATGGTAGACAGCTGGTCATCCAAGATAGAGTATTGGTTGGAAATTGATACCATGTAACTATTCATAGAATCTTAGAATCATAGGACTGGAAGGGACCTCGAGAGGTCATCGAGTCCAGCCCCCCGCCCTCAAGGGCCAAGCTCCGTCTACACCATCCCTGACAGATGTCTAGCTAACCTGTTCTTAAATATCTCCAGAGAGGGAGATTCCACCACCTCCCTTGGCAATTTATTCCAATATTTGACCACCCTGACAGTTAGGAATTTTTTCCTAATGTCCAATCTAAACCTCCCCTGCTGCACTTTAAGCCCATTACTCCTTGTCCTGTCCTCAGAAACCAAGAGGAACAAATTTTCTCCTTCCTCCTTGTGACACCCTTTTAGATATTTAGATTACATAAGAACAAAAGCCTGGCCACACTAGGTCAGACCAATGGTCCATCTAGCTTAGTATTCTGTCTCTGGCAATGGTCAGCTGTCACATTACTGGATTTTGAGGGGAGCAGCCAGATCACTGCTGCACACATGTGGGGGTGTTGGCCCCAGAAGTGGCACAAAAGGGAGCCATGTGAGGTGTCAAATAGAAGTCTACTTTCTTCTGATTCCATATATGCTATTCATGTGATTGTATGTAGTTAGGAATCTGTAATCTGTATGGATACTGAATATTTCCCTGCATGTGGTTGAGCATTGGGAAGAGCCCGGCCTATCGACATGCTAATTAGCGAGGCCCTGTGGGACAACGGCTCTCAATGGGCCACGGACACACCTAAAGAATGAGGGCTGACACCTAAGGGATGCCAGCAAGGAACACAGAGATAGGCCGCTGGCCAGGTGACCTGCTGCAGCCAAGAAGAGACCAGGAAGGAGGGATAAAGAGGCCATGTGGTCGACTCCATCTTGGTACTCAGCTCAGCACTTCATCCCAGAGGCAGCAATGCAGGGATCGAAGGGCTGGAAAGACCTGTGGACCCATCCTGATCCTAGGATGCGCAACAAGGACTTTTAAGCCAGCAGCTGTAACATCTCTGCTAGAGCCTGCATCGAGAACTGGGAGATTCGGTGCATGTAATGTACTATCCTTTAACAACCTTACTCTCATGCTTTTCTTTATTGTAGCAATAAACCTTTAGATGTTAGATGCTAAAGGATTGGCTCAGCGTGATTTGTGGGTAAGGGCCAGAGGGTAAATTGATCAGGGATCTGTGGCTGGTTTCTTGGAACCGGACAGAACTTGTTCGGGGTAGGTGGGATTGGGTTCTCAGAACCCCCACCTGTGTATGAGGCCCGGGGCCGTCTGGGGCACAGATATTGCTGGGGTGTCGGAGGGGTTTTGCTCGTGAGGCTTCAGGCAGGCAGCTGAAGCGCTCTGTGGGACTGGTTTGTGGCCTGTTTGGAGAGGCCACCAGTCTGGGGGCTGTAAGGAGCCTCGAATTTGAGCAATTCGCCCTGAGCGGATGCCTTCAGCTGTGCCCAGACCGGCCCGATCCATCACAGTTGGATGCTTCTGAGAGAATGGACAAAGCAGGGTGATCTCAAGGGATCCGTCCCACCACATCCCAGTTTCTGACAACTGGAGGGCTAGGGACACTTGAAGCATGATGTTGTGTCTCTGACCATTTTGGCTAATAGCCATTGATGGACTTCTCCTTCACAAATGTACCCAATTCTTTTTGGAACCCACTTCTACTTTGGCCTTCACAACATCTTGTGGTGAGGAGTTCCACAGATCGACAATGCGTTGTGTGAAGAAATATTGGTGACCACTTCCCCTTGAAGCTTCCCAACATTACCTCATCAAAACGTGTCAGGTACCCATCTCTGGAACTTTGTTAAACAGAACATCCTTGTAGCCATTAAGAGTTGATGGTCAGATCATAGAATCCTAGAACCCCAGGGCTGGAAGAGCCCTCAGGAGTCATCGAGTCCAGCTCCCTGGCCAAAGCAGGACCAATCCCAACTCAATCAACCAAGATAGGGCTTTGTCAAGCCAGGACTTTAAAACATCTAGGGATGGAGGGTCCACATGGTGGCAGTGGATTTTTATCCCCAAAATCTAGGTTTTTAAGATTTTGGGGGGAAGTTTTACACCAAAGCCTGGAAAGAGAAGGTTTTGTGGTTCTTTTGCGGACCCCCACTTCTGCATTCATTGTGCCAGAGTTGGGAAAAAGCCTTAACAGGGGAATTAGTGAAAGAGCTGAGGACGTGTTGTTCCAGGTCAGCCATAAAAATGTTGGCATACTGCGGGGCCATGCGGGTGCCCATAGCGGTGCCACTGGTTTGGAGGTATCTATTGTCCCCAAATCTGAAACAGTCGTGTGTGAGCCGGAGTTGCGTATCTTAAGACGACTTTCCCCATTAGTGTCGACCAGGGCTCTGTTCTATGTTTTATCAACTTTGAAAGCTAGTGTGCTTTGTAATGTTGGGGATGGGAGGGTGCTATCCTGTGCGACCTATATTTCTTAGAATCTGTCGACTCTGTGGATTTGAGCCGAGCAAGAACTGGATCTTTTGGTTAGTGAAGAAAATCCACACATTCTGGGGTGTTTTCCATTTTGAAAGCAACATTCCTAAGTTCTCCTGACCTGAAAGGCTGAACAAAGCTAGCATCCACATGTGTTCTTCCAAAGTTGACATTTTCTTTTCATATCATATAAAATCGAATCAGAAGGTCGTTTCAAAATGGAAAGTCTAAACGTTCCATTCCGAAATATTCAAAATACTTAAAAAAAAATTCTCTTCAAATGATCTACAAAATGAATCAAATCCTGAAGAAAAATTGACTTTATCAGAGCTCTGTGCAGGCACAGCTGTCCAGCCGCGAGGACCATCTTGCCACAGAGGGTGTCCTTGGAATCGAGGCCAAAGCACGTTGTCAATACAGCGCTGAGGGAAGGTCGTGTTTTGCCAGTCATGAAGTGCTGTCCTTTTGGCAAAAGGAGACCTCCACAATCCAGATGTATCAATCTGGTGCCCTTCTCCTGCACTGAATTCGTTTGAAAACATTAAAGCAAAATATGAAAACCACAAATCGTCCTGTGACACCTTAGGGTGCGTCTACACTACGAAGAAGAGCGAAGCTGCCACTGCTGATCTTCCAGGGTATGAATGAGCGGGTCTAGTGAAGACACACGAATTCAAACTGCTCCTACAAGGACTAAGGGAAGTTGAAGGAAGAGTGTTCTGCCTTCAACTTCCTGCAGTGTGGACAGTGCCAAAAGTCATAGAATCATAGAGCTGGAAGAGACCTCACGAGGTCATCGAGTCCAGCCCCCTGCCCAAGGCAGGACCAATCTCGACTAAATCAACCCAGCCAGGGCTTAGTCAAGCTGAGACTTAAAAACTTCTAGGGATGGAGATTCCACCCCCCCCCCCAGGGAACCCAGCCCAGTGCTTCCCCACTCTGCTAGGGAAATTGTTTTTCCTAATTTCCAACCTAGACCTCCCCGACTGCAACTTGAGACCATTGCTCCTTATTCTGTAGATCCCAGGATGGCTCAGGGACGCAAAATCAGGTTTTCATTGTGGTTGGTACTGTGGAAACACAGTGTGAGAATGTCTCAGCCCAGAATAGCTTACAATCAAAATGACCATAGCTAAGGGTGGGAGGGGGGAAAAAAGATGAAGTGACATGACAAAGGCCATACAGCAGGTCAGTGGCAGAGCAAGGACTAGCACACGAGCCCTCTGATTGTCTAATCCAGCACAACACATTACTTTTAACAGGGCCTTAATTACCATGCAGTGGCCCATACCGGGACCAAATATTTCCTATTCAAGCCCCTCTCTTCCTCGGTGTTTCGCTCCTGTTCCGACACGCTGCTCATAATAAAATCCAGATATAGTAACTGTGGGGTGGCAACATTGGGTTGCAGGCCAGGACTTGTCAGGCCACAAACTACTAACAAGGGAAAGCTCCCCTATGCTCCAGCATCGGTCTCTTTCATAGAATCACAGAACACTAGAACTGGAAGGGACCTCGAGAGGTCATCGAGTCCAATCCCCTGCCCTCATGGCAGGACCAAGCACCGTCTAGACCATCCCTGACAGGTCTGTCCAACCTGCTCTTAAATATGCCCAGTGATGGAGATTCCACAACCTCCCCAGGCAACTTATTCCAGTGTTTCACCCCCCGACAGGTAGGAAGTTTTTCCTTAGTCAAACAAGGCAGGAGACTAGTTCCACGAACGGTAAAGCCGTCTCCCATTCTGAGCTGCTCGGTGGCCGCCACGGCATCTCAACTCAACTGCCTCCTCGCATAATCCCCGCTGCTGCTTTGTATGCCCGGCCGATAATAAACTGTGTTTGTGCCGAACATTCCTGCACAGCTGGAAACAGCGCGGTCACCCGGCCTGGAGCGGCGCAGACTGAGCCTCGCATTGTTTCCTTGTGCAGTTATAGGTCTTCGGGGCTCGTCTTTGCTAAACCAGGACCAGACCGGTTAATGGGACAGATCCGGCCCAGGGGTAAATCAGGGGAGTTGCCCTTCCTTACACCAGAGGTGGACTTGACTGAATTGATGATAGCCAGCAATTCTCACCCTGCACGAGACCACACAAGCCGAGGCTGTTCCCATGGAAGCAAAGGAGAAAGCTCTCCTTGAATTCGAGGTCTCAGGTCAGTCCAACCCTTCCAGGAGCGGGGGCTGCTTTGACAACGGGCCGGGCACTCCCAGGGTGCACCGGTCCCAAGGAATTTGTAGCCCCCAAACTCTCCTCAAAGAGGAGAAATGTGCCAGCATCAAATGAGCAGCTCTCTGGTCAGGCCGCACATCCAACAAGAGGGGAAACACGTTCCGTCCCGGACAAAAAGGGAAGCTTGCAAGATCACAGAGGACAGACGGGAGAGGCATGCAGAGTCCCGTCCGTGTGGGAAATGAGGAACTTTATTTGAAGCGGGATTCCGACAAGGACACCCTCTGTCCTTTGCAAGTGGCTTCCCCCGCCGCATGCCTCAGTTTCCCCAGCTGTAAAACACTCTTGCCTGTTTCGTATGTGGCTTAGTCAACATTTTGCAAGCTGCTGTGAAGATGGAAAGGTTGTGGTGGTGAGACTATTTTGTTGGTTTTTTAAGTTTATCCTGTACAGACTAACTCGGCTACCCCCTGAAGCTTTTAAACAAAAGGAAGTTTTTCTTCACTCAGCGCACAGTCAACCTGTGGAACTCCTTGCCAGAGGATGTTGTGAAGACCAGGATTTTAACAGGGTTCAAAAAAGAGCTAGATAGATGAATGGAGGTTAGGAAGGGTAGGAATGGTGTCCCTAGCCTTTCTTTGTCTGGAAATGGATGACAGGAGAGAGATCACATGATGATTCCCTGTTGTGTTACTTTCCTCTGGGGCATCTGGTGCTGGCCACTGTCGGCAGACAGGATACTGGGCTAGATGGACCTTTGGTCTGACTCTGTATGGCCGTCCTTATGTTCTTACCACTGTGCCCATCTGGATCACCTGAGCTTCAGCCTCAAATGCGGATCGTCATCTCTAATACTAGGACTGGGTGAACAATTCATATTATGAATCTTATGGGCTCTGACCCTAAAGCAAACTCCCTTCTCCGCTTCAGGTCAGAAGCCGCTGGTCTATTGCACCCCCTTTTCGCTGCCTGTGTTGAGCTGATAAACGGGAACTCCAAACGAGCGGGAAGCGGTTCTTGGCATGCCAGTGACCTGGCTGAAGCGAAGGAGGAGTAACAAATCTCTTTCTGAAACCCATTCTTGAAATGTGTCCAGTCCAAATTCTCAAGCAAAGAAATCTGGAGTTTCAATAGAGCACGGGGGGAATTTTTTGACTGTGTGTGTAGGGGGGGAAGGAGGATTTGGTTGAAACAGAAACTTGCCCCAGAAACGCGTCTATTTCAGCAACGATTTTCTCCGTCTGAACCGGCGAGAGAAGCGGGGTGGTTAGAGGCAGGGGGGTAATCCGGATCGAGAGCCTGGTCGGCCCCGTTCAAAGGAAGGCATGAGAGCGGAGCTCGTCCATACATCAGCCGAGCAATCCCTGGACTACAGAGGCAGGACTCTTTGGCCTACTGAACGTTTAATACAAAGCAGAGCAGAGAACACAGCGAACTGGGGAATTCAGGGGTTAGAACACTCACCTCACATGCAGGAAACCAGTCCAGGCACTTGAACTGGCTTGGCTAGAATAAAAGTCAGTCATAAAATGAAATTCTTGCTTTCCGGCCAGCCCCTCACGCGGAGCCAATTGCGCGTTGCCATTTCATGTCCTCTGAAATCCACCCCAGCCCTGAGCTGCAAAATTTGGATCCGTTTCCTCCCTCCACCCCCGGGTTGGAGGGCGTTTGTAATGCCTGGATCCAAAAATCCCACCTTTAACAAGAGGGCCCCAGGTATAAGGGTTGGCTCTGCGTGCAGCTCTGAAGGTCCCCAGGGGGTTTGGATGGGACCCATCTCTAGAGGAAACACGAGGGCTTTGAACCGCTGCCTAGTTTCACTGATTCTGTCAATTTCACCTCCTGTGATGAAGTGCTCTTTTGTAACATCTTCCAGCTCCACTCCTCCGTGAATCACAGGAGATACCCCTGGGGAAGGACAGAAAGAACAAGGCTGTGTCTCGCCACTGGGGGAAGGCCAATGGAAGAGTCGGTGTTCCAGCCGGACCCGTGGTGTGGTTATGTTCTCACCGATCACAACTACAGCCAAAGAGCAACACGGAACAGGGCTCTGTGTTGTAGCCGCCTGACAGGGCTGTCACCGTGCCAGTCAATGCGCGAGCCAGGCCGGTGAGCCGAGAAGCCAGGCCGTCTCAGGCTCTGTGTAGACAACAGAGTTTTTTTTCGAAAAAAGTCGCCTTTTTTCGAAAAAACGTCACCTGCGTCTAGACTGCCGCTGAGTTCTTTCGAAATGACGTCGACAGAATTTGGCGATTCTTTTGACAGCGGTAAAGCTCATTTTATGAGGAACAACGCCTTTTCTGGAAGAGCGCTTTCGAAAAAAGGCGTGGGTGGATGCGGGGGAGGCAGTTTTTTCGAAAAAAAAAAAAGGCCTCCAGGAAAAAGCCCTGGAGGACACTCCATCTACACTAAGAACAGCTCTATTGTTCCTGTCTGCAGCCATGTCTTAACGGCGCAGGCATTGTGGCAGGAAGCCAGCCAAGCAGGACACTGACCACGCGACTGTCCCTGCCACACAAACAAGGAGCCATGGCATAAGCACAAGGGTCCTGAGACCCCCATGGCCCTTCCAGGGAGCCATCCCAGGACCCACCCAGGGGTACAAAGCTCCGGGCTCCAGCTCGGTCAGATGCTGAAGTCCTGACCCTTTTAGAACTGTGCTCACAGGAGGAGTCCCTGAAGGCTCTGCGGACATGGTGGGGGACGTGGGAGCACAGGGGAGGGGGCGCGATCTTCACGTGTCATGCTAGCCTGGACAGCGTCCAGCTGTCTGTGCACGTGCAAGCGCATGCAGTCCCGGGACATGTCTCTTCCCTGGGCACGCATGGGTCTCTGCTCACAGTCTGGGGAGGGCCCCACACATGTCCGACCCCAAGGAGGGCTGTCCTCCCCCCACCAGGCACTGCAGGAAGGGCGCACGCACACCACACAGACCGAGTGTTGCATATAGCACTCGGCCGTATGTGCACATGCGAGGCAACAACCACTCCCACTGCCACATGCAGGCGTATGGAGGGTGGGGACTGGGAGAGCCAGGCTGCTCCAGGTCCCTCTTCAACACTTGGGAACCCACGGTGGCCAGACACTTCCCTGGGCTGCTTGGCTACGGTGGTGTGTGGGGGGGGGTAACACACGGCCACCACCTCGGGGATGTTGCGTTCCCCCATGTCAAGGCGAGTGAGCAGCCACCTGAACCTCCCCTTTAGACGCCCGAAGGTGCATTTAACCTGCAAGCGAGCCCGGTTCAGCTGCATGTTAAATTGTTCCCTGCTTGCATCAGGTGGCCAGTGTACGGCTTCACGAGCCACATCATTGGGGGTAGGCTGCGTCGGCCACGATGCCCATCAGCATCTGCACGTCACTGACCGCGAAGTACCGCTGCGGGAAGAATGTTCCAGCCTGCGGCACAGGTAGGAGCTCCTGAAGATGCGGCATCATGTGCCCGGCCC
Source organism: Pelodiscus sinensis (assembly GCF_052426305.1). NCBI lineage: Eukaryota > Metazoa > Chordata > Testudines > Trionychidae > Pelodiscus > Pelodiscus sinensis. The sequence continues at coordinate 4,012,428 of NC_143055.1, read as the reverse complement.
GACCACCCGACACAAACGTTCGAAACTGTCCCCGGTGGGCGACCAGGGCCTGCTGCACCGTGGAGAAGTAGCCCTTCCTGTTTCCGAACTGAGCTGCTCGATGGGGCGGTGCGCAGAGCGGATGTGAGTCCCATCGAGCGCTCCTCCACGGTTCAGGATCCTAGCCCCGCAAAGCCGGCCACGAGGGCGTCCAGGTCTCCGAGGCGGACAATTCTGTGCAGCAGCTCCGAGTGGATGGCCCTCACCACCTACAAACAGAAACACACAAAATAGGAAATTAGAGGGGGTGCCAGAGCCCTTGGGAGGTGCCGCCCTCCTCCCCCCCCCAGATCCCAGGAGCTCCCCCTTTTGGCTGCCCCCCCAGGCAGGGTGAGTCCAGGAGCACCCCCCCCCCCCACTCCCACTCCATTCCCCCTCCCGCTTCCCTTTCCGGATAATCCACCTTTTTTTCCAGCCCCTCCCACCCCACAGGGACCGTCCCCCGAGAGTGACCTACCTCCATCAAGACAGCCCCGACAGTGGACCCCCCCATGCCACACTGGTGTCCCACTGAGCGGTAGCTATGGGGGGTGGTCAGCTTCTACAGGGCAATAGCGACTCGCTTCTCCGGGGGGAGGCGGGGGGCGCGAGCCGCACATGGGTGCCCTGCCATTGTAGGGCGGCAGCGAGCCAGACACACAGCTCCTGGGATGCAGCCTTCCGCATGCGGACGTTTCGGAGCCAATGCCGGTCATCCCACCGCTCATGACGAGACGGTCCCACCAGTCGGAACTGGCGTCCAGCCTCCAAAATCGCCTCTGCACGAGGAAGTTCAGTGGCAAGCTCCTGCACCCAAGGCAAGGTCCTGGCTCTGATACTGGCTTCCTTTGTGGCCTTGGGCATGTCACATTATGGCTCCGTGCCTCAGTTTCCCCCTTTGTACTGTACTTTGGGCAACATAAGATAAGAGCTAGAGACTGCCATTAAAAAGTCTTAGGTCACTACTCTCAAGGGTCTCAAGGCTGGGTTCTGAGTCCAGATGGGGCAGGCGCATCACGACGGTGTCCTGGAGGGGCAGCAGAAATTGCAGAAAAGGTTCAGAAAAGGACGACTACAATGCTGAGGGGCTTGAAACCAGTCCCATATGAGGAGAGGCTAAAGAGACTGGGCTTTTCAGTTTAGAAAAGAGGAGACTGAGGGGGGATAGGATAGAGGTCTATAAAATCATGAGTGGTGTGGAGAGGGTGAGTAAGGAAACGTTATTTACTTGTTCCCATAATGTAAGAACTAGAGGACACCAAATGAAGTTAATGGGTAGCAGGTTTAAAAGAAATAAAATAAAGTTCTTCTTTACACAGCGCACAGTCAACCTGTGGAACTCCTTGCCAGAGGAGGCTGTGAAGGCTAGGACTATAACAGAGTTTTAAAAAGGGCTAGATACATTCATGGAGGTTAGGTCCATAAAAGGCTATTAGCCAGGGGATAGAATTGGTGTCCCTGGCCTCTGTTTGTCAGAGGCTGGAGAGGGATGGCAGGAGACAAATCGCTTGATCATTGTCTTTGGTCCACCCTCTCTGGGGCACCTGGTGTTGGCCACGGTCGGCAGACAGGCTACTGGGCTAGATGGACCTTTGGTCTGACCTAGTACGGCCGTTCTTATGTTCTTACACAGCATGGCTACGTGGGGCTATTGCCTGTCAGGGGCAGCTCCGGCTCCATAGCCTCTGAGAGGCAGGCAAGCCAGCAGCAGCAGCAGAGAAAAGGCTGTCGGGGGGTCCCTGGCTTCCTTTGTGGCCTTGGGCATGTCAAATTATGGCTCCGTGCCTCAGTTTCCCCCTTTGTACTGTGCTTTGGGCTACATAAGATAAGAGCTAGAGACTGCCATTAAAAAGTCTTAGGTCACTACTCTCAAGGGCAATAATTTTTTTTTGGGGGGGGGAGGAACTTCACCGATTTTGGTTGTGGTCATGGGCCAGCACTGGTCCCCAGAAGGGGCAGGGTGTCAGGTGGATGGGGCGGGGCCTCAGGTGGATGGGGCGGGGCCTCAGCCAGAAAGGGCGGTTCCAGGAGTGGGAGGAGACTCTGCCAGCCTCATGCAGAAGCACCCGGAAGTCAGTGCTGTCCCCATGTCCTGCCAGACGTGGTTCTGGGTGCCCTTTGTGCGCCAGAGTGTCCAAGCAGTCGGGACGCTCTCTTTCGAAAAAGCGGATCGCGTCTTCGATCCACTTGTTGTAGTCTGGATGCTCTTTTTCGAAAGACGCGTGTAGTCTAGACGTACGTAGTGTCAGGCCTCGGTACAGGTAACCCAAGGTTCTGTAACTTGGCAGCTGTCCGTCAGCCTCGCGACGCAAACCTTGCTAGTGCCAGCAAGCCATCAGACATACACCCAGCTTGAGTCACCGGGAATGGGTTACACACCTTTTTTTTTTCTTTTTCTCAAAAATGTCATTTTGACCTATAAATGTGTAAACAAACTGCCTGTTCTGATGAGCAGCGCTGATTTCCATTTTAATTAGCACATTAATAACTAGGTGAGGTTTCCCGCACTGACAGCAAGATTTATGAAGCCACAGATGTTTTGTGCTGTTCCAGTAACCCGATTCACACGCCTCGCGCGTGCACAAACTGTGCCTGCTAACGCTCGGTGAAACAAACACACTGAACCCAAAAGGGGTCATAGCCCCAAATTCTCTACTGCTGGGGAAGGGGGGAAAAATCACATGGTTGAAAGCAATGGAGCCCGTCATTTTTTCTTGCATCCCTGTGTGGAATCAATTTTGTTCTGTGCACCAAGGCATGTGTGGGTGTGCACCACCAGAAGAAACAGACGCTGCTGGCCGGGGGCGCTCGCTAATCAGCTGGGGCGGCACGTGACTCTCTTGTGGGTGGCCGCCCAAGTGCCCCGCTTACAGGGAACGCTGCCAGGAGCTGGAGAAACGGGTGGCAAGACACTGCCCCATCTCAAAGAGCTTGCAATCGCAAGAGACGAGAGCAGCTTAGCAAAAAGCCGTAATAACGGACAGGCCCTAAACCCTCCTCCACAGCCCCGGTGATTCTCGTGCATCTGGTCTCCTGTGCTTGCACTTCTCCCATTTCTCTTGCACTAGTGAATTCACTTCACCCTGCCTCCTTCCACCCCTCTGCTTCAGCCCAGCCCCTCCAACCCACTTGCAACATCTCCCACCGGAGCCAGCTAAGAATCCTTCGGCCTCCCTGGATCATGAGAACCACTAAGTGACTATCTTGCTGGTGACAGCACGGCCTTTCTCAGCATCCTTTGACCCTAGCCCCTCCACTGCCCGCCCCAGGGAGTGCTCCAGGCTCTGAAAGAGCCAAGACCAGCTTAGGGAAGCCACCTAGGGAAATAACGCCTGGAGAGCAGAGGCTTCTGGTTGTGGCACTTGAGTGAGACTGGCAAGTAACTAGTCCTGGCTCTGATACTGGCTTCCTTTGTGGCCTTGGGCATGTCACATTATGGCTCCGTGCCTCAGTTTCCCCCTTTGTACTGTGCTTTGGGCTACATAAGAGAAGATAAGAGCTAGAGACTGCCATTAAAAAGTCTTAGGTCACTATTCTCAAGGGCAATAATTTTTTTTGGGGGGGGAGGAACTTCACCAATTTTGGTTGTGGTCATGGGCCAGCACTGGTCCCCAGAAGGGGTGGGGCCTCAGGTGGATGGGGCGGGGCCTCAGCCAGAAAGGGCGGTTCCAGGAGTGGGAGGAGACTTCATGCGCTTCCTGCCCCATGGCCAATCAGGGGGTGGAGGTGGGGGAGTGCGAAGTCTCACCTCCCCCCCCTCCCTGCTGCCAGGGGTGTGTAGTGCCTAGAGGGAACAACCAGCCCTTTTGAACAGCTGACAGCTCCCTGTAGGTGGAGTGCCCCACTCGTGGTGGGAGGAGACGTCACACGCTCCCCTCCCTCAGGTCTCAATTGTCCTGGGCGTGGGGTAATGGCAGGGTGGGCCGTGAACCAGATCAATACCTGGGTGGGCCGGATTCCTGCTGCTCTAGGGTTACATACTAAATTCCCAGTGAAGGGGGGAATTGGGGATGAAGAGAGGTTTCATATAAACCCATGCAACACCCACATCTTGAACACGTCGTACAGACGTGGTCGCCTCACCTCAAAAAAGGGATCTGAGCAGTGGAAAAGGTTCAGGGAAGGGCAACAAAAATGAGGAGAGGTTTGGAACGGCTGCCATATGAGGAGCGATTAACAAGACTTGGGGATAAGATGGAGGTCTATAAAATCATGGCAGGTATGGAAAAGATGAATAAGGAAAAGTTATTTACTTGTTCCCACAATGTGAGAACTAGGGGGGTCACCAAATGAAATTAATAGGTAGCAGGTTTAAAAGGAAACCAAGTTTTTCTTCACACAGCGCATGGCCAACCTGTGGAACTCCTCGCCAGAGGATGTGGTGAAGACCAGGACTTTAACAAAGAAGAGCTAGATAAATTCATGGAGGTTAGGTCCATCAATGGCTATTAGCCAGGACGGGTAGAAAGGGTGTTCCTAGCCTTTGTTTGTCTGGAAATGGGTGACAGGGGAGGGATCACGTGAGGATTCCCTGTTGTGTTCACCCTCTCTGGGGCATCTGGCATTGGCCACTGTGGGCAGACAGGACACTGGGCTGGATGGACCTTTGGTCTGACTCCCGTGCCCATGTGGCTTGTATGTTGGCAGATTGTTCATCCTGCACTTTCCTCCCCCAGCAGCCCTGTGACTCGGGCTGTAGAGGGCTCGCCCCTCTTTGGAGAAACACATTAACCGCTGGAGCTGAGATGCGGAGGAGCTCTCTCTCAGGATGGCTGTGTCCGATAACGGCAGCGTTTGCCTGCCGGGTCGCAGGGCGCGGGGCTGGATCCACACCAAGCGCAGATCCACGCCGAGACACTGCCCAGGACGTGGAACGCCTCTCCCGGCGCTGCTCTTTGCTTCCCCCCTGCCCGGGACTGCCACTCTCCAGCCTGCTTGGATGCCCATACAGCACACACCTGAGTTGTAGCTCCTCTCGTTACGCCTTCGCTGCTCTCCAGCCAAGCCACCCAGGCCCCTAAGAAACTACACAGGGCTCCTACCCTCGCCAACGCCAGCCCCGCCCAGCAGCAACACCCAGAGCCACTCCAGCTGCCTTTTGCCCAGGTAGAGTCCGTCTAGGGAGCAGGGGGCATCTCACATCTTGTGGCGGGCAGGCCCTTAATCAGTCTCCGGCGCTCAGTCCACCTCCTCTTGCGCGTAGTCAGTAGTAATTACACAAAGGCAGACATGTCACGACACTGTGATTGTGAGGGTGCCATGTGGGCAGCTGCACCAGGAACTGACCGGGGGCCCTCCAAAGCCCAAAGTCCAGCCTGAGCGAATGAGGCGCGGCTCGGGGCAGGGGCAATCAACTCCAACCCTGCGCAGAACCTGTCCCACAGTCACCTGTCAGAGAGCAATGATTTAATTTTTGCACTGTGAAGTGTAATCTTCAGGCCTTTCTCTTCTTAATAGTCCACAGGCTACCTGTGGAACTCCTTGCCAGAGGATGTTGTGAAAGCCAAGGCTTTAACAGGGTTCAAAAAATAGCTAGATACATTCATGGGGGTTAGGACCATCAATGGCTATTAGCCAGGATGGGTAGGAATGGTGTCCCTAGCCTCTGTTTGTCTTGGAATGGGTGACAGGGGAGGGATCACTGGATGATTCCCTCTGGGCATCTGGCGTTGGCCACTGTCAGCAGAGAGGACACTGGACTAGATGGAATTTTGGTCTGACCCAGTGTGGCCGTTCTTAGGTTACTCACTCTCCACTGCCCCCCTCTCCTTTTCACAGGGCTGGCTCAGGAGTCTGAGTGCAGGGGTGAGGATTAGGGCTCTTGCTGGGGGTGCTAACTCTGGTGTGGGGCCAGGGATGAGGGGCTTGAGGTGCTGGAAGGGGCTCTGGGCTGGGACCAAGAGGTTTGGAGGGCGGATGAGGGATCAGGGCTGGGACAGGGGTTCGGGTGTGGAGAGGCCTCCAGAGGGTGCTTACCTCAAGCAGGTTCGAGAAGCAACGACATGTTCCCATTTCGGCTCCTACGTGGAGGTGCGGTCAGATGACTTTGCATGCTTCCCCGTCCTTAGGCACCTCCCCTACAGCTCCCATTGGCCCTCATTGCTGGCCAATCGGAGCTGCAGGGCCGGGACTTAGTGTGGGTGCCGTTCTCGCAATCCCCAGCTGCCTTACACGCAGGAGCCAGAGGGAGGATGTGCCGGCTGCTTCCTGAGAGCTGCATGGCATGGAGGCTAGCTGGGACCCTGCCCTTTTCCATGGCTCATGGTGTGCAAACGGCCACCTGCAATAAGCCATGTGCTGTGTCCAGAGGACTGGCACAATGTAACTCACAGGCCTTCCCACTCATCCTCAGGCCCGCGCCAGAGACCTGAATTAGAAGGAAGACATTAACCAGAGTGAGTTCTGGTTAATGGGGATACCGGAAATTTACTCCCGCTCAGTGGGTTTTCGAGTATCACAAGTTGAGCCCCGTATCTGTGTGTGAATAGTCTGTGTCGATTTCTCATAACAAGGGCTTCATAAATGTTACTCACAGCAACCTCCCCCCCCCCCACACACCGCTCTTCCTTTGCCCTGAATAATGAGTATCTGAGTTCACCCAATGGGTGCGATATACAGCCCGGTTACATTAACGGAAGCTGATTTATTACCCAACCAAGAGATTCCATCTGTTTTCAGCTGGACTTTTTCAAGGGGCCATAAATTTACTCTTGCTACCGGTTGTTGTTTTTTAAAATGGATTTATCGGAATGAGGACTTGGCTAATTTATTTTATAGCTCTCTGGGTATGTGGAATAATTTCAGCTCTGAATTTATCTTCCTCTTCTTTCCCACCGTCCGCATTCCCATCTGGGCTAATTTCTCTCTGAAAATATGGTGGATAGTCTCTTCTGTTAGGCGATCCTTTACGGCCAGGATTTGCAGAGCAAACTGGGGGTTACAGTGCCGAAGTCAAGTAGAACATAAGAACGGCCATACCAGGTCAGACCAATGGTCCATCCAGCTCAGTGTCTAGTCTGCTGACAATGGACAATACCAGATGCCCCAGAGGGAGGGAACAGAACAGGGAATCCTCACGTGATCCCTCCCCTGTCACCCATTTCCAGACCAACAGAGGCTAGGGACACCATTCCTGCTCATCCTGCTAATAGCCATTGATGGACCTAACCTCCATGAATGTATCTAGCTCTTTTTTGAACCCTGTTCAAGTCCTGGTCTTCACCACATCCTCTGGCAAGGAGTTCCACAGGTTGACTGTGCACTGAGTGAAGAAAAAAGTCTCCTTAAAGGGCCTGATTTTCAAAGGGAAACACCTTCTGGAATCACAACAGTTTAGGGTAGGAAGACACATGAAGAGGTCAGCTAGTCCAACCCTCTGCTCAAACAGGACTAATCCAATGAAATCCAGCCAGATTGAAGACAGAAGACCCCAACTTGTTTACGATGCCGCCAATTGGGCAACCCACATTCGCAGAACCCAGAATCACTCATCCCTTGAAGAACATCAGGACAGCCACACTGGGTCAGACCAAAGGTCCACCTTGCCTAACATCCTGTCTTCCAACAGTGGCCAATACCAGATGCCCAAGAGGGAGTGAACAGAACAGGGGATCATCAAGTGATTCCTCCCCTCTCACCCGTTCCCAGATAAACAGATGACCTAACCTCCATGAATTTATCTAGTTCCTTTTTGAACCTGTTAAAGTCCTGGTCTTCACCACATCCTCTGGCAAGGAGTTCCACAGGTTGACTGTGCACTGAATGAAGAAAAACTTCCTTGTCACCTATTCACATCTTCTAGCAAACAGAGGCTAGCATAGGTGACTTGTGGTAGCTCTCAGGAGGTGCCCCATCAAAAACTTAATTGCTAAATGGGTTTCCTCCACATGACCCCTCCCAGTTACTCTGGATGGTCCTCACTGCAACTGTCTTCCCCAGATACTAGTTGCCTATGGTAGGGACAGCATCTCTACCCATCCTCGACATGGGGCAGGGAGTGTCTGTCCTGTGTTTGTACAGCTCCTAGCACAATGGGGCCCTAGGCCAAGATTATGGCTCGAGGCGCCTCAGTAATATAAGCAATAAGGGGGGGACCTCATTGTTTAGCCCTGAACAGAAGAGGGGGAGCCCTGAACTCACAGGCCTGACCCACTCCCGCCTCCTCCCGGATAAGGAGGCAGCACTGTCTAACATGGCCGCCCAAACCATGGCAGGAGTTTCCAGAGCGCCTGTTGCTGTTGCTGGTTTAGTCTGAAGGTTGAGCAAAACCAGAAGCCTGAGCTCCCAGGCATGCTCTGTGCGCACGGCTCTCTGTGATTTACATAATGGCTGTGCTTTCCCGGCTTAATTAGTTTACAAAGTTAAGGGCGTGCCGGCAGGGCAAGCAGAGTTCATCTCAATTAAGGGCAAGACAGGGTAGGCCTGGCCTTGAAGTGCTGAGGGAGGAAGACGGATAGGCCCTGGCCCTCTCAGATCACTTTGGGGGATTTCCAAGCACTTTGGGAACTTTCATCAAGCCTCACGACACCCCAGGGAGGTAAATATTGGCATCTCCCAGATAGAGACGGGAAACAGAGGCTCAGCTCCTCAATGGGGCCTTACCCCATGGATTTCTATGGGAGTTAGGCACTTAAATAGCTTTGAGGTGTGGGTCAAAGAGTTGTGCTCCGGTCTATGGTGTGTGTGTGTGTGTGTGTGTGTGTGTGTGTGTGATAGATATAAAGAGAGATTCAAAAGACTTTTCAGCTTAGAAAAGAGGAGGCTAATGGGGGGGGGGGCGAGGAGGGATAGGATAGAGATCTACAAAATCATGACTGATGTGGAGAAAGTGAATAAGGAAAAGTCATTTACTTGTCGCCATAACATAAGAACTAGGGGTCACCGAATAAAATGAATAGGTAGAGGGTTTAAAACAAACCAAAGGAAGTTTTTCTTCATGCAGTGCACAGCCAACCTGTGGAACTCCTTGCCAGAGGATGTAGTGAAGACCAGGGCTTTAACAGAGTTTAAAAAAGAGCTAGGTACATTCACGGAGGGTAGGTCCATCAATGGCCACGATGGGTGGGGATGGTGTGCCTAGCCTCTGTTTGTCTGGAAATGGATGACAGGGGAGGGATGACGTGAGGATTCCTTGTTGTGTTCACTCCCTCTGGGGGACCTGGCATTGGCTACTGTCAGAAACCAGGACACTGGGTTCGATGGACCTTTGGCCTGACCCAGTCTGGCTCTTCTTATGTCCGTACCACGCTCACTGCTGTCTGATCTGAGCGCCTTCCGGTTGTGCCTGAAGCACCGTGGCTGTCCAGCTGTCACATGTTGTTTGAAGGCGTAGCGCTACCCAACAGGTGGCCTCGCTTTGGCCTCGCGCCTGGTGCTCCTGTGTCTCGGGCAAGCCCCGGCCAGCGGGGGACGGAGCATGTCCCCGCCCAGCGGCCATTCCCAGCCAATCAGCACAGAGCGGCGCACGGCAACACGCTTGATCCCCAGAGCCAACGGCCATAGGCTACAAGCGCACACAGCCGGTGGACAGGCTGACGGCAGCTCGTTTGCTAATTGCCAGCTCTGACCCAAGGGAAGAGCGCCACCTGCTGTAGCATCCGCCCAAACAGCAGCAGCTTTCCATGTTCAAAGTCCTACATAACCCACAATGCCTTGTGACTGCATTTTAATCCCTGCCCAGGACAGCTGGTTCCTGCAGAGGTCCTGTCTCCAATGCAATAAAACCCTAGGCTCTCTGTGTCCATTGCCACGACAGAACTCCGGACTGGCTTTTTACAAGCACGGGGGATTTGCTCAGACTTACCAGCACCATCCCGGTGTTTCTACAGAGCCCTTCTTCATATTATCTGACACCTTGCCCAGATGAAGGTCCCCGGCATCAATCCAGTACACATCCGTGGGGCCATAATGTGTCCTTCAGACTTTCCCAACTCCCATCTTTGCGTTTCCCATCAAAACTGAATCAGGAAACTCCCATCGCTTTTGGTTTCACAAAACTAAAGTCGGATTGATGAGGACTCCCATCTCTTGCTCATTACACCCCGTCTTTCTAAACTCCCCGTCATTCATTTAGGAGACCACACTTCATCCCGGAAGAATCCCAGGCATTGTTACAGGCTGGGGACCGACGGGCTACGCAGCAGTTCGGCAGAAAAGAACCTGGGGATGAGAGTGGAGGAGAAGCTGGAAATGAGTCAACAGGGCGCCCTTGTAGCCAAGAAGGCTAATGGCATATTGGGGGCATTAGGAGGAGCGTTGCCAGCAGATCTAAGGAAGTGATTATTCCCCTTTATTTGGCTCTGGTGAGGCCACATCTGGAGGATTGTGTCCAGTTCTGGGCCCCCACTACAGAAAGGAGGTGGACGCATTGGAGAAAGTCCAGTGGAGGGCAAGCAAAATGATTAGGGGGCTAGAACACATGACCTACAAGGAGAGGCTGAGGGAGTTGGGTCTGTTTAGTCTGCAGAAGAGAAGAGTGAGGGGGGATTTGAGAGCAGCCTTCAACTCCCTGAAGGGGGGTTCCAAAGAGGCTGGAGAGAGGCTGTTCTCAGTGGGGGCAGATGCAGAACGAGGAGCAATGGTCTCAAGTTGCAGTGGGGGAGGTCTAGGTTGGATATTAGGAAAATCTATTTCCCTAGGAGGGTGGGTTCCCGAGGGAGGGGGTGGAATCTCCATCCCTAGAGGTGTTTAAGTCCCGACTTGACCAAGCCCTGGCTGGGTTGATTGAGTTGGGGCTGGTCTTGCTGTGGGCAGGGGGCTGGACTCGATGACTCCAGAGGTCTCTTCCAGCCCTAGGTTTCTATGTTTCTTGTCCCAAATGATTGTGCAGTGCAGCTGCATGCTGGTGTTACACCCCAGAGGTGGCTGCATTCCAGTAAGACGTGCAGTGTTTCCTATGCCTAGAGAGGGCTCCCATGAATAGGGTCTTACACAGAGCCCTTGTTTGTGGATTGCAGGCTGCTCAGATTTTGTAGCAAGGAGCTTTCTGGATGGGCAGTGTGACAGATATGGGAGAGCTGTGAGGTAGCTAATGCCGTGGTCTGGTGGCGAGTCACTTTCTCTCCGTTTCCTTCCGCTGTGAAATGGGGAGTGTGCCACTGCCCTCTTGGGTGATGTGTTTTGAGAGCTGCTGATGAAAAGCCTGAAAAGAAAAAAAAAAAGCTTGTGCTGTCACTGATTCCACCATCCAACGACCTCAAGGCGATGAAGCCAATCTCATGATTCTTGGAAGCCAGATGCATGTCTGAATGCAGCCAGCCTAAAAACCATTGGCCCCAATAAGCGTAGCAGGGTCCTTTCCTTTGCCTTCCAGATTTGGAGCCTTTAACGGGGCTGTCGCTTCATGTTTTCAAGCTGTTCTCTGAAACCACGAGGGCTAGAAACTTCCCTGCGGAGACGCAAGCTGAGATTTGACAGGCGAGAGATCACACAAGCAGCAGCTGAAATGCTAAGAACAAGCCCCGTACCTCCTGGGACTCGCGATGCAGTTATGTGCATTGGCACCGTCTTGGGGCGTCTTCCGGCGTTCTTGCTGGGCATCGTGACAAGTTAGTTTGCTTGCTACCGCTGGTGGCTAGGGGACTTAGGCGCCGCTTGTCAAAGGGATTCAGAATTGGAATTCAAGGAGCCAGTGTTTAGCTCAAGTTCTAGAGCCAGTGACTCTCAGACAATCAGTCAGGGGCCACAGAAAAGTGAGAAGGACCCCCCCTCAATGATCCCCCCCACCTCACTGAGAAGCAGAAAGACAGTCCCCACATTTCACCTCAAACACCAGAGCCTGGGGGTGGAGGTGGGGGGCTGGGCTGGTCGATTTTGTGGCCCCCTCCCTTGGCTCTCAGGTGAGGCCAAAATTTAGCAGCTCAGCGTGTGGGAGGGGGCTGCAGGAAGTGAGGTAGGGGTTGGGCGGGAGGTAGGGGGTGCAGGAGCAGAAGGGGGGGTGCAAGAGTGGGGTGGGGACCACCAGGCTGAATAGCCAGCACTGGCTCCTTGATGCTGGGTGGGAGGGAGAACCTTGAGTCTCGGGGGCGAGATCCAGGCAAGCCGGGGGCCGGATTTGGCCCCGGGGCCGTAGATTCCTCAGCCCTGCACCAAAGGCTGATACCTACTAGGCAGTGCTCACAATCGCCATCACGGTACAGAGACCGGGGTCCACTCAGCCAAGACAGGCAGGCCTGGAGGTTTGCTTCCACATAGCCTGGCTCACGTCCTCAGAGGATTATGTAAGGGAGAAGGACCCGGCGGTGCTGCGGTCCATCCCTGACAAACAGCATTGTCTGGCAGGCGTGGTTTCAATAAGGGACCTTTGTTTAGTTCAGCACGTCCAGAAAGCTGTTTACACTCACAGCCTTCCACAAAATGACCTCCAAATGCTGCCTTTGGAGGAGGATGTTCTGGGAACCTTAATACCAGGACGGCTGAGGCGAGAGGATGAGAGAGAGAGAGAGAGAGTTTCAAGGAAATATGAAAGTAATCAGGAGTTGTTTGGATATAGAGCCGCTGCGGCTGCAGTAAACAGATGTTGCTACAAAGTGCCACAGGCAAACCTTTCCGAACTGCGGCTTGGACGTGGGAGCAAAATGGACGCAGCCCAAGCCGAACAGATTGGAAGGTCTGCGTTGGGGTTGGGTTCCAGTCAAACGCACTGTGCTTCGGGTCAGCGCCTGGCCTCGGCCCGCCAACTGGTTCTTCCCGAAGCAGAGCCCATGTGTTGAGGTGAAAAGTTTGGATTCCACTCTTTTTCGGGGAAGGGAACACATGCAGCCCTTCACTTGGCTTGTGGCGGAACGAAAGCGCCGTTGGGTTTTCTGCAGTAGGGGAAAACCTGCAAAAAAGCTGCCTTCCCAATACTGATGCTTACGAGGGGCTGTCCAAGCGGGTCGTTATTTTGTTCTATTCGGCAGAGAGGACAGCCGGCCGGTGGGGGAAAGCGCCACAACGCTGCCCAGGAATCAGGCCCTGAAAAAGTAATAGACGGGCTTAAAAAAAAAAAAAGCCCACGAGATTTATACAAAAACGAGCCATTTGGGGACTCGTTTTCTTTGCCTTCCAGAGTTTGAATCCTTCCGGATGCATTCGGGTCACACTGTTGAATCTGTAATCCGCAACCGTAAGGGCTAGAAATGTCCCTTAAAAAAGGACCCCGCAAAAGGAGATTCAACACAAGATGGCAGGAGATGGTGTTTCAAGGGGAAATAGAAAAACCCACCCCGAAGTGGACAATGCAGCACTCTGTGGGGGTGCAGTCGTCCTGGGCCTCCTCCTTGCTCGGGTTAAACTGCAAAGTCTTTGGGGTAGAGAAGCTTTCATCCAGGGTTTGTGCCGTGCCTGGCAAGGCAGGGCCTGATCTCAGACTCAGTAACACTATCGTACAAATAAAGCGGCCAGGAGGTTGGAAACGGGATCCGAATAGTTTGGCCTTTCCCTGGAGGCTAAGAAAATGACTCACAACTGTGCTTCATGGGGCTGTGAGCCCAGAGTGAAGGAGCAAACCTGCTGTGGAGGAAAGAGCTCCTCAGGAGAGCCAAGCGGAGGGGTCCTACAGCCGAGGAGAGGCAAGCGGAGGGGTCCCACTGCTGAGGAGAGGCAAGCGGAGGGGTCCTACAGCTGAGGAGAGGCAAGCGGAGGGGTCCCACTGCTGAGGAGAGTCAAGCAGTGGGGTCCCACGGCTGAGGAGAGCCAAGCGGAGGGGTCCTACAGCTGAGGAGAGTCAAGCAGTGGGGTCCCACGGCTGAGGAGAGCCAAGCGGAGGGGTCCCATGGCTGAGGAGAGGCAAGTGGAGGGGTCCCACGGCTGAGGAGAGCCAAGCAGAGGGGTCCCACGGCTGAGGAGAGACAAGTGGATGGGTCTCAGCTGAGGAGAGGTAAGCGGAGGGGTCCCACGGCTGAGGAGAGACAAGCGGAGGGGTCCCATGGCTGAGGAGAGCCAAGCGGAGGGGTCCCACGGCTGAGGAGAGTCAAGCAGAGGGGTCCCATGGCTGAGGAGAGACAAGTGGATGGTTCTCAGCTGAGGAGAGCCAAGCGGAGGGGTCCCATGGCTGAGGAGAGCCAAGCGGAGGGGTCCCATGGCTGAGGAGAGCCAAGCGGAGGGGTCCCATGGCTGAGGAGAGGCAAGTGGATGGTTCTCAGCTGAGGAGAGACAAGCGGAGGGGTCCCACGGCTGAGGAGAGTCAAGCAGAGGGGTCCCATGGCTGAGGAGAGGCAAGTGGATGGTTCTCAGCTGAGGAGAGGCAAGCGGAGGGGTCCCACGGCTGAGGAGAGCCAAGCGGATGGGTCTCAGCTGAGGAGAGGCAAGCGGAGGGGTCCCATGGCTGAGGAGAGGCAAGTGGATGGTTCTCAGCTGAGGAGAGGCAAGTGGATGGTTCTCAGCTGAGGAGAGGCAAGCGGAGGGGTCCCACGGCTGAGGAGAGACAAGTGGATGGGTCTCAGCTGAGGAGAGGCAAGCGGAGGGGTCCCACGGCTGAGGAGAGCCAAGCGGAGGGGTCCCACGGCTGAGGAGAGACAAGCGGAGGGGTCCCACGGCTGAGGAGAGCCAAGCGGAGGGGTCCCACGGCTGAGGAGAGACAAGCGGAGGGGTCCCACATCTGAGGTAACTTCTGGATAGCTCGATCCAGCTCCTCTGTTTTAGCTGCCAAGTAAAGACAAGTACCCCCTGGAGAATGCCTGGGCCCTCTGCCTCACCCTCACCTTTTGCTCGGTGACGTCTGGGATGCTCCCTTCGCACCCAAGCGCCTGGCACGTCCTCATGCCCCTCAGCGTCTCTGGCGTTCGGGCCCCACTAGCCGGAATGATGCCCACTTGCCAGGCCTCCATCTTTAGCTCTCCCACGAAATCTCGCCTTTCCCTTCTACTGGAGAGGGCTTTATTGAATTTGAGGGGCACACCCGGGGAGAGGCGGGGGGCGACGGAGAGTGAGATTGAGAGGGAGGGGCTGGCTACCAACACGAGAGGGACAGTCTGCTCAGGAGAGGAGCCAGAGACCAGCAGTAGCAGGAGGGGGCTGCAGGTTGGGACAGAGAGGCATCGCCAGAGCTGGGAGAGGGGGGAGGCTACTTGGCCAGAACTGAGGAGGACTGACATGGTCTCGCCTGGGACAAGAGATACCCAGCCTGGACTACGTCAGCCCGCCCCATGAACCGAAACGCCTGCACCCCACCTCCCTTTCCACCGGCTGTCGGACATAAAGGGAGGGCTCAGGGGGAGACGGCCTTCCCGCCAGGCAAGTCTCTGGCTCCTTTGTGTTCTCCTGGTGGGTCTGCGAGGCCACGCTCCAGCCTGAGAACCCCTCCATGGTGGATTTCGATGCCAGAACCCAAGCCCCGTCTGCGGACCCCGACTCTGAGCCTCGTTGCCGCTGGGCTGTTTTTTTTTGAAGGGATAGTGGCCGTGGGACTCGCTGCTGCAGCACCTCCTGCTGGTCACACTGGGAATTACCTCTTGAAGTTGGTGCATTGCCTTCGGAGGGCTTTGGAGTAGGTCCCGAATCCCTCAAGGACCCCGCCAACCTGGTGTCCACATATGAGCGTGCAGCATCCGGGCCAGTGAAGGAAACGAAAGCAAGTGGGCCTTTCTGCAAAACCGATGGAGGTGTGTTTGTTCAACTGCACCCGAAATAGCGTGCACTACCCCGTGCCGGTTTCTGCGAGGGCGTTGTTCTTGCTTTTGACAAATAGCGCAGGAGCTGGGGGTTTAAATGCTGTTGTTGCACCTTCGGCACGTTTTAAAATTTGTGACTTTTGATTCCAGAAGATAGAGTCGTCCCGGAGGAATATTTTCTGGGAGATTATTTAACAAGCACTTTTGTACCAGGAAATCAATGAGTTTAACCTAACAAGCAACTAACAGGCCGGGGGGATGAATAAATCTAGTTCCCACCTATTAATTTTACAGCCTACATAAAGCAGTGCTAAAGTCAAAAGTATATGTGACCCCAAAAGACATTGCTCATTCTGACACATATATGGTTTACCCTTAGCTTGAACCCTGGCCCTTAGCCTAAATCCAGGAAGCAAACTCCCGGGATGCAGGGGTCTCTGTGTCAGACACGTGTTCCACCTTGAAACAAGTATGTGAGTGTGTGTCAGAAACGGGAGAAGCCTGGCAGAGAACTTTTCCCCAGACAAGGAGAAATAGGCTATTTTACACAGGTAGGACTATCTCTTGATAACACCCACTATGCAACTCAAGCCAGTCAAACCTTCCGACATCATCACAATATTTCTGGTGTGGCAATTAGGCAAATGCTAATTCTTTGGGAACAGTTTTAATATTTACCGAGCAACTGCTTGACAAACGAAACACACGCTAGAGGAAACTGACACGGTGATCAATTAAGTACGCTAAAGTTTACCCTTCAAAAGAAAAGAAAGGTGGGGTTTTTTTGTGGTGGGAAAACCAAAAAATTGACCTTCCACCACCCAGGATACTTAGCAACTAGGCAAAAAGCCTTCTTTGTTAACAGTGAGGACAATTAACCATGGGCACACACTACCCAGGGAAGTGGTGGATTTTCTAGCACCAGATGTCTTCAAATC
Organism: Pelodiscus sinensis; assembly: GCF_052426305.1. Classification (NCBI taxonomy): domain Eukaryota; kingdom Metazoa; phylum Chordata; order Testudines; family Trionychidae; genus Pelodiscus; species Pelodiscus sinensis. The sequence continues at coordinate 3,995,882 of NC_143055.1, read as the reverse complement.
AAGACTGGATGCATCCTGGAAAGGTAGATTTTAACCTAACACAAGTTACTGGGCTCAGCACTGGGAGAACTGGGTGAAATGTAATGGCCTGTGCCTTACGGGGTGATTAGATTAGATGATCATATGGTCCCTTTGGGTCCTAAACTTTCTGAAACATAGCTCCAAGTTCTTTCAGTTACAGTGATGTAAATCTGAAGCAAGTCAACTCAGCTCTTTGGAGGTATACTGGATTTATGCCAGCGTGGGAGAATGGGATTTGGACTGTCTATGAGACACAGAAGCAAGAATGCTAAACACGCACGACCAAATTCTAATAAACCCATTTCAGCCAGAAACCGTAAGCAGTAAAAAGGAAGATCAAAGGAAGATCAACTCCATAATCTGACAGTCTTCTGCTAGAGCATTTGGGATCCAAGGACTTTCCCTTGATTTCGGTGGGCTTTGGTTCACACCACTTTGAAGACAGTCCAAATCTCCCAGCATTCAGGAAGAGAGTCATTCAACCTCAGAGCGATTCCTCACAAGGAGCAATTTCAGTCACTCTGGCAAAACTAGCCCTGCAGCGTTAGTGGATTCATCTACTGGGCAGAATTTCTTTAGCCCTCATTGTGGTAAACACATAATTGGCTTTGAAGCCTTGGAAATATTCTGTGTTTCAGTAGGCACAGGCATATTTCAGAGTCGGGCAGCTCACGCTGACTTCTGAACACGCAGGATGGGTCTCTACGGACGTCAGTCCTTCATGCATGACCATTTCAGGAGGATCAAAGTTATAATGGGTTATTTCAAACCTTCAGTTCCCATAACTCTTCTTCTACGTGGATTTAGCCCTGGTTCCATGTTGGCTTAGTTTTCCCCAGTCAAGAACTGGGCTCTCAGAATAGAATCATAGAACTGTAGAGCTGGAAGAGACCTCAGGAGTCATCAAGTCCAGCCCCCTGCTCTAGGCAGGACCAATCCCAACTAAATCAACCCAGCCAGGGCTTTGTCAAGCCGAGACTTAAATACCTCTAGGGATGGAGACTCCACTACTTCCCTCACCTTGTCATCTCACCTTCTCCACCACAACTTTGTGTCTTAACGTGTTCACTTGTCTATCTTAGGAATTTATCTGGCCCACACTGCCATAGTATCTGACCACTTTGCGACCTTTCGTGCATTTATCCTCGCCACACTGTTGGGAAGCAGAGCAATGCTGTTATCCCTGATTTATAGGTGGGGAACTGAGGTACAGGGAGAGTGACCGGCTGGCCGGAGGTCACACAGGGAAGCTGTGCAAAAATATGGATTTGAACCTAGTCTCTCGGACTAATACCGTTGTCGGTGGGCCAGTCTTCCTCTCTCTCCTTCCACTCATCCTCCACTTTGACATGCCTTCGCTCTGAGGGCCATGTGACCTCCCCAGACAGCCACAGAGCCCCAACACGGATAGCGGCAGCCATCTTGGAACTTAGGAAAAGTTGCTGGACTCATCCCCTCTCGCTGGCCCCTGGGAATTTTCAGTCGTGGTTTTATTTGCTTCATTTTTTCCATATTTTTTCAATAAGTTTCCTCTCGGGTGACCCAGGCGCCGCTGGAGAAGCAGGGGAGCCAAGATTTATGGCGCAAACCCTGCCCTGAGAGGAATCATTTCAAGTGACTCACATATCCCACTGCCTTTTCCCCTAAATGTGCTGAGGGCGGGGGCTTCAACTCTTTCTGCACTGGGACACAGGGTCACCACAGTTATTGACAGAGCACCGTGTCATCCCACAGATTTGCTTCTTCTAGTCCCTCCAGGCCCACGGCCTTGACGTCTGCTTCTTTCTGTCACTTGTAAGCTTCTCATGGTGCCTTGTCTTGAGCATCACCCCAGTCTGCTTGTGCCTCAAATCCCTCTGTCTAAATCCTTGGTCCCCCACTAAGGTTATCTTTCCCATTGACTAAAATGAACTCTCCCCTCAATTACTGCGGCCTTCCTGTTCAATCCGTCCATAGGGTGTGGCTAACGCAGGGGTGGGTGATAGTTTTTGATGGGGGCGGGGGTCACGCCAAGATTTTGGTAAGTGGTCAGGGGCTGCACTTTTCCCTGGAGAGGGTGCAGGGACTGGGACGGACGCTGGATGCAGGAGGGAGCTTGGGGTCTGAGAGGGAGTTTGGTTGAAGGAGGGGGTTGTGACTTGGAGCAGAGACTTGGGGTACAGGGTCGGGGGGGTGAGTAGGGGTTCAGGAGAGGATCCTGGCCTGGGGGAGGGATGCAGGAAGGCGCGCCGGCGGCCAATAGGAGCTGCGATGTTTGGCCTGGGGGTGGGGGGAGCGGGCAAAGTCTCTCTCCCTACTACCAAGGGCACACAGAGGGAGCCATTTTGATCAGCTTCAGGATGCAGCCGGCAAACAGCCTGCCTCACGCCTCGGCTAACATCATCGGCCTCTCCTGGCTTCCTGTTTCTTATTGCCTCCCAATACAAGGCCCCTACTAGGGTCTAATTCTACACTAGTTCTTATACTGCAGCCCTTGCTGGATCCCCAGGGCCTACATAATTAGAGGGGCTTGAAAAAACGTCTAGGATTTTGTGTTGGAAAGTGTGAATTTTGAGTTTCCTTTGAAAATTTTCCAGCTTCTCAAAGAAAACCGTCAACAACCTTTCCGTGTGGAAAAACCAAAGTTCGGACAAAAGTATTCCGGTTTTCTGAAATAACAAGAAAGGGTCTTTTAAAAATGCCAACCAATCCAAAACGCCGAACAGTTTTTTTGTTTAGGTCCCTTTTTTTTTTCGGTTGAAAAAAAACTGGAAAGTGTCAAAAGGTTGAAATGATTAAAAAAAATGTAGGGAAAAAAATCAATCAACTAGATCCCTAATCGTGCGGCTAGGGTTGCCAGGTGTCCGGTTTTCACCCGGACTGTCCGTTATTCGGGTCCCCCGTCCAGTAAAAAAAACCAGAAAATACCGGACATGTGAAACATCCAGTATTTCACGCTTCCCTCGGACGGAAGCCCAATGGGGACAATTTTCCCCAGCCACGTCTTGGTGGGCGTGAGGGAGTGAAGAGCACAGAGCCATTTAAAGACACAGGCTCTTTTTTTCCCCCAACAACTTTGGTTTCTCCCCCTGCTTTTTTTTTTGCTCGACAGAATTTTTTCCTGTATTTTTTGGAAGGGAAGGGTGTTCGGTATTTTTGTTAAACCACCTGGCAACTCTACTTGCAGCTCTTTGATCTCCCTTCCCATCGGTCCCTACCGCTGTCCTCATCACTTGCTTTTCTCCACTCATGGTCCCCTTGCTTCTCAACACATGATTTACCCCCTCCTCTAACAATTATCCAGGTTCGGTGAGTGTCCGTCTTGCTTCATTGGGCTATGCACTTCTCAGGGCCTATTTAAATAAACCGGCCTGGTGTAAATCTGGAGCCAACCCATCAGCTTTTACTACAGAGATACACCATAGCCACACCAATGTACACAGATCCCTATTTCCAATGGGCTAAGTCAGGGGTGGGCAATATCCGGCCTGTGGGCCATATCCGGCCCACCAAGCTGTTCCATCTGGCCTGCAGCCTGCCTTGCTGCTTCCCCGCCCCCAGGCCAATCAAGAGCTGCGGGCGGGGGAAAGCACAAGGTCATTTGCTGTTCAAAGCAGCTGACGGCTCCCTCTGCCTGTCAGGGACGTGTGGCGCCTACAGGGAACCGCCCCTCTGCCTGAGGCCCCGCCCCTTCTGGCTCACGACCACAGACTAAAATTCGTGCCAAATGATCGTCCACCCTTGGGCTGAGTACCCAAAGGTGGGTGCAACTTGCTCGGCTTGAGACATGGCGCGTGCTCAGCGGGCTGCCGCCTTCGGAGGAGCTGAGCATGAGCAACAGCCACCCGAAAAGGCGAGCAAATTAATTCCCCGCCCAGACAGACAGACAAGGAGATCGGACGCCTGCGGGCCACCACTGAGCCGGCTCCTTTGGGCAGACTGAAGCGGACATGCCCGTCGCCCTGGCGGGCTCTGCAACGCCCGAGCGCTTGAAGTGCCACGGGGAAGCAAAGCATTCTGGGATTCTTGCTCTTCTCTGGCCGGCCCCTGAAGGAAATTAAAGCAATTGAATGTTTTCCTGCCCGGCTTGCCTCTGGGCTGGAGTGGCGCCAGCAGCAGCAACAACAGACGCTTTGGAGGGGACTCCTTGGCTCGCGGTCTATCTGTGGAGGGGATCCTCCCCGCCCCCCCTCCCTCCCACCTACATGCTTCGGATGCTTTTCAAAAATGCACGATGTTGGGTTCCGTTCAGCACACGGAGACTCAAGGAGCGAACGGCACCATGAGCCACCCCCTCCCCCCCGCTCCTATCCCATCATGCATCTGTAGGCCTGACGGGTCACATCCTCTCCTGTCAGCCAAGCATTTCTCCGGAGCCCAGCCACTGCCAATGGAGCCTAGCTGAGTCCGGCCAGCTCGTTGCACTTGTGCTCAGCCTCAAGGGGGCCTGGCTCGCAGTGGCCTCTTCTGCGTTGCAACTTGCATCTGCAAATTGGCAGCTTAGAGGGAGGCAGTATTTATTTCTTCATGTGCTTTAGAATAAATGCATCCGCTAGCCTAGCAGCTCCACTGACTGCACTTTAATGCTGCTGGCCCGCGGGCTAGCAGATGCATTTATTCTGTCTCCCTCTAAGCTGCCAATTTGCAGACACACGATAACGGTTGGGACAACAGTGCATGATTGTCACTGGTTCCAATAAAGCGACTACTCAAGGCTATTTGCATTCCTCAGGCTAAAGTCTAATCCAGTTTGTTCTCTGATAGGATCCTATGAAGAGAGGACAGCTGGGATTTTATCCAAATTAATGTGCGCCCTGGTCCCGGCACAGCTTATATCGGTAACGAGCTCACTCTTCCTAGAATAACACTGCTGAAACAATAAACATCCATTCGGATCCGATTTGGCGTCTGGCGTGCGATGCACAAAAGCCGTTTGGCTGTAAAGCGACAGTCTGAGGGCTGGATTATCTGTACCCAGGCCGGGTGAAATTTCACACAGAGGCACGAATGCCCGTGTGACCCGACGAGGGGGGAGGTTCACATCCCGCTGCCCTCTAGGGGCAGGATGCAGGATTGCTCAACTGAGCACATTGTGCTGCGGGGCCATCTCTCAAGCAAGCTGGCTTCAACTCATTGCGGATAACAACCAAAGCTTCGCAGGACGGGTGGCTCAGCCCTTAAAAGTGGGTGCAGTCGCCAGTGTTCACTAACATAACACAGTTACAAATACTTGTTCACCTATTCATAGGCAGCAGTTTTAAAACAGACGAAAGGAAGGTTTTTTTTTCATGCAGCGCACAGTCAACCTGTGGAACTCCTTGCCAGAGGATGTTGTGAAGGCCAGGACTTACACAGGCTTCAAAAAAGGACTAGAGGTTAGGTCCATCAATGGCTATTAGCCAGGATGGGTAGGAATAGTGTCCCTAGCCTATTTGTCAGAAGCTAGAAAAGAGTGACAGGAGAGGGATCACTGGATGATTCCCTGTTCTGTTCACTGCCTCTGGGGCACCTGGCGTTGGCCACTGTCAGAAGCAGGACACCGGGCTAGATGGACCTTTGGTCTGATCCTGTCTGGCTGTTCTTATGTTCTTGTGTCAAAGGTGTGTTGCCCTGCTTTGCAGTGCCCCCTACAGCTCACCAGTGACTCCATGGCATCTGTCATGTGATTTCCTGCCCCCAGGGGCATCCCAACACACCAGCAAGGCTGGGATCAGAGCATCAAACTCCCTTCTCAGGGCTGACGGATTGATCCAACACAATGCCTTTGCCACACCTCTCAGAAAGGAGGTGGTAGAATCGCCATCACTGAAGATGAAGCAAAATGCAGGACAATGTAGCACTTTAAAGACTAACAAGATGGTTTATTAGGTGATGAGCTTTCATGGGCCAGACCCACTTCCTCAGATCAAATAGTGGAAGAAAATAGTCACAACCATATATACCAAAGTATACAATTAAAAAAAATGAACACATATGAAAAGGACAAATCACATTGCAGAACAGGAGGGGGATGCGGGTGGGGGGGGAGGAAGGAAGGTAAGTGTCTGTGAATTGATGATATTAGAGGTAGGGAGAGTGGGATGTTTGTGAGTTAATGGTATTAGAGGTGATAATTGGAGAAACTATCTTGGTAATGGGTGAGATAGTTCAAATGTTTGTTAAGTCCTTGTTGGAAAGTGTCGAATTTTAACATGAATGACAGTTCAGAGGATTCCCTTTCAAGTGCAGATGTAAAAGGTCTTTGTAGCAGAATGCAGGTGGTCAAGTCATTGAGAGAGTGTCCTTTCTGGTTAAAATGGCAAGAAACTGCTTTCTCTTTGTGATCTTGTCTGATATCTGTTTTGTGGGCATTAATCCTTTGGCGAAGTGTCTGAGATGTTTGTCCAATGTACATAGCAGACGGACACTTTCGGCACATGATAGCATAGATTATATTTCTGGATGCGCAGGAATATGTGTTCTTGATCTTATAACTCACTTGGTTAGGTCCAATAATGGTATCAGCAGAATGAATATGTGGACAAAGCTGGCAACGGGGTTTGTTGCAAGGGAAGGTACCAGGGTTGGTATTAGTGTGGTATGTCCTGTGGTGGTTGGTAAGAATCATCTTGAGGTTAGGTGGTTGTCTATAGGAGACTATGGGTCTGTCTCCCAGAGCCTCTTTGAGTATGGTATCCTGTTCCAATATAGGCTGTAGTTTATTGATAATGTGTTGGACAGGTTTAAGTTGGGGGCTGTAGGTGATGACAAGTGGTGTTCTATTGTTGGTTTTCTTGGGTCTGTCTTGAAGTAGATGGTTTCTAGGTATTCGTCTGGCTCTTTCAATTTGCTTTTTTATTTCTCTGGGTGGGTAGTTGAGATTTATAAATGCTTGGTAGAGATCCTGAAGCTTCTGGTCTCTGTCACTGAAGATATTCAAGATCAGGTTGGCTAGACATCTATCAGGGATGATCTAGATCCGTGGTCCCCAACACAGTGCCCGCGGGCGCCATGGCGCCCACGGGGGCATTTGTCTGCGCCTGCCAAGTGCTCAGGGCTGGCCTGGCCCCGGGCACGTGGTGCATGCGCTGTGCCGGAGCCGGCCCCGGGCGCGTGGCGCATGGTGAGCACCGGCCCCGGGGGCGCCGCGGATTGACCCCCCCGCGGTGCATGGGGGAGGGGAGGGAGAGAGCGCCAGCGCCGGCCCCGGGAATGCGGCTATGGGGGGGGGCCCCGCTCGGGGGGGGCCCCGCCCCTCCGGGCGCCCGGCGGGCGAACGGCCACGCCCCCTGGCACCCGGCAACCCCAAATGGTTGGGGACCACTGATCTAGATGGTGCTTGTGTAAGCCAAATACTTAGTGTGGTTCGCTGTCCCATGCAGTGGACTTACAGCGAGAGATAAGAACAAGGGAGCTCCACAGCCTAAGCTGAGAGCCGGCTGGCTTTGTCTCTCAAGCTGTACTGGCTCTTGCACTAAGCCCCAGGTTCAAATCCGCCCAGTAGAGATGACACTTGATCCTGCCATGAGGGCAGGGGACTGGACTCGATGCCCTCTGGATATGCACTTGCAGTTATATATTTAGCCACTAGATGTCTCTGTGTAGGCTTGGAGAATTCCCAAAAGGATGTGGTACCTGGTGAACAACTGTAACAAAGCTGGAACTGGAGAGTCCTGGAAAGGCTGTGTGCAGCCGGTTACTATTTTGTTAGGCTCACTTCAGGGAAGGGGTTGGTGATGTGGGGCTTCCCTTTGACCGGGGTCAGCCAGGAGAGACGATTCGGAGTCACTCCGGATACTGCTCTGGTAGGGCAGAGAAAGCCACAGAAGGGGGCCAGAGAAGGCAGCTGGAGACCAGGCAGGGGCTGAGGCCTCCAGTCCCTGAAGGGAAGAGACTCTGCAGCATGATCCCCCTCCCTGCGTAGCAACCAGAAACTCACAGGCTCTGGCTGGCCACTGGCTCCCTTCCCATGGCAGCCCGGAGACACGGCTGGGCTCTCAGAACATGGGTGCAGGCCAAGACCCTGACCAACTGCAGCAGTGGGGCAAGGGGACTATGATGGAGTTGAGATGTAATTCACGGTATTATCCCTCCCACCTGATTGTTACGATGGTTGGCACTCAGCACGCAGCACCTTTGCAGAGCTCTGCGAGACTCCATCCTCACTAGCGATTTCAGCCCTGTGCTCCATCCAGCATGAAATATTCCTGCGAGGCCCACTTTTCATGCCACAGCTGTTGCTAAGAAAGGAGGTGCTCTGTGTTTAAAGCTTCACCTTTCTCATCCTCTACCAGAAGATCCCAGGAAGCAGGTAATGTGGGGAAACTGAGGCACGGAGCAGGAACATGACTTACCGGCGGGCACTGGGCAAATCACTAGCAGAGCCAGGAACAAGCTCCTTGGGCAGTCACACGGGCTGGCGGGTGTGCTGCCGCCCTTTTATAGCCCCACTCTTTACAGCTCCGCCCACCCTCTGACGTCACAGCCTCATTGCTGACCTCGACCCCATATAAGGGCACAAAAGCCACTCTTGCCTGCTAGAGATTGTTTTCGCTCCAAAATGCTGCCACCTTGTGGTGATGCAGAGATGTGACATTCCCCTTCAATTATTTCAGTAGGACAAGGACAAGGTGCGTCTCCGGATAAAAAAAGAGCACCCCTCCTAACTCACTGAGTCAGTCACTGTCACTGGGCTAGGGCAGGCTATTGGGGTGTGAGGGGGGTGAGGGCTTAGGGTTGCCAGGGGTCCAGTTTTCGCCCGGATCGTCCGTTATTCGGGTCCCCCGTCCGGTAAAAAAAAACGGAAAATACCGGATATGTGAAATGTCTGGTATTTCCTGTTTCCCTCGGATGGAAGCCCAGCAGGGACAATTTTCCCTTGCCACGTCTGTCGGGGGTGGGGGAGTGAGGCGCGCGGGGCCGTTTAAAGGCACAGCGCCCATTTTTAATCTTTTTTTCTCAACAACTTTGGACTCCCCCTTTTCTCAACAGAAAAAAGAATTTTTTCCCTTTTTGGGGGGTGCGGGGGTTGGTATTTTTGTTAAACCATCTGGCAACCCTATGAGGGCTCTGGCTAAACTAAAAAAAAAAAAATCAAAAAAATTTTAAACTAAAAAACTAAAAAAATCAAAATTTGGAAAAAATGTGGACATGTTCTATCAGATGTAATCTCAAGGCCTCCTCATGCCTTCAGGATGTCCTCTAGGGAAGTGAGTGGACCTGGGAATCAATTCATAAACAGGGCATTTGTCAACCGATTCTAAGTAAAACAAACAGACAAACAAAAAGAGCTAGATAGATTCATGAAGGTTAGGTCCATCAATGGCTATTAGCCAGGATGGGTAGGAATGGTGTCCCTAGACTCTGTTTGTCTGGAAGTGGGTGACAGGGGAGGGATCATGTGGGGATTACCTGTTGTGTCCCCTCCCTCTGAGGCATCTGGCACTGGTCGCTGTTGGAAGACTAGATGGACCTTTGGTCTGACCCAGTCTAGCCCTTGTGATGTTCTTAAGATGAACTGGAAGGAATAGGTCTAATTCCCTGTACACCTTACAGGGTCCTAAATCAACTTGCTGGGTGCATCTAGACTGGCAAAACCTTGCCAGCTGTCTACACTGGCCGCTTGAATTTGCGCAAGAACACTGACTTTGTAATGTACAAAATCAGTGCTTCTCGCGCAAATACTTTCACACTCCCGCTCGGGGAAAAGCCCTCTTGCTCAAGAATACTTACACAAGAGGACCAGTCTAGACAGGGAAGTACTGTTTTGCGCAAAAAAGCCCTGATGGCTAAAATGGCGATCGGGACTTTCTTGCGCAAAATCGCATCTAGACTGGCCATGGATGCTTTTGCGCAAAAGCACTTTTTTGCGCAAAAGCATCCGTGCCAATCTAGACGCGCTTTTGCAGAAATACTTTTAACGGAAAAACTTTTCCTCTAAAAGTATTTCTGCAAAATCATGCCAGTCTAGACGCAGCCTCTGAGTTCAGGTGAGGGAGTTGAGCATCATTGTAGACAGTTCAATGTTGGCCAACGCTCAGTGTGCCACTGCGGCCAAGAAGAACAAACAAGTCGGTCGGCTGCATAAGGAATGGGATGGAGCATAATACAGAGAGTCTTATAATGCCCTTCTCTAAATCAGTGGTGCGGCCTCATTTGGACATTGCGTGCTGCACTTGGGATTAGCCCCGATTCAGCCAATCAGTGGCCAACGACCGGTGCCAGGCGTGGCCGTTGACAACGAAAGGAGCAATTTGGAGTTGTTGAGCTCCGACCCTGGGCTGAGCACGGCGTGGAATGTACCTTTCCACCAATGACCCGAAGTGGGCGGCTACCCCAGTCGTGACCAGCCACTGCTGTTCAAAGAGGGAAGCGTCCCTCTGCATCCCATGCCATCCTCTGAGTTCACGGTCTATTGATCAATTGCGCTGATACCCCTATGGCAATGCAGCCCTGGGCTCAAGGGTGGGCAAATACCGGCCCATGGGCCGGATCCAGTCTGGCAGGATTAGCCCCTGGTGGGCCCCCACCATTATATTTACCTGTCTCCCCACAGGTACAGGCAATCATAGCTCCTATTGGCTGCGGATCACCATTGCTAGCCAATGGGAGCTGCGGGAAGTCGTGAGCTGGTCCATGCTGCTTCCCACCTTTCTCATTGGCCAAGAATGGCAATCCATGGCCAATAGGGAGCTGCAAGCACTGGTACTTGCAGAGGCGCAGGTAAATACAGCGGCCTAACGGGCTAACCCTGGCAAACCGCCACCATGTTATTGTCTGTCCCTGTCTTAGCTACGATGATGCAGAGGTACCCAAGACAGCTGTGGCTGATGCTCCGCCCCCCAACAGATTTCTATCATAGAATCATAGAGTACTAGGACTGGAAGGGACCTCGAGAGGTCATCGAGTCCAGTCCCCTGCCCTCATGGCAGGACCATGCCCGAATGCAGAGGCCCTTTAAGGCACCCAGAAATATGCTCCCTGCCCTTTAAGGATTACAGTCCCCAGAGATTTGGCCAGTTTTAAGCAGGGTGCAAATCACCCCTTTCCTCACTAGAAGTGAAGGGTTGGTCTAGGGCAGGTGCATCATAGAATCCCGGGGCTGGCAGAGACCTCAGGAGGCATCGAGTCCAGCCCCCGACCCAAAGCAGGACCAACCCAACTCAATCAACCCAGCAAGGGCTTGGTCCAGCCAAGACTTAAACACCCCTAGGAATGGAGATTCCACCCCCTCCCTAGGGAACTCAGCCCAGTGCTTCCCCACCCGCCTAGGGAAATCGCTTTTCCCAATGTCCAGCCTAGACCTCCCCCACTGGAACTAAGCATAGGCAAGACTTGATTTGTTTCTTCGACCCCTCCCACTGCATGAGCCGGCTCTTCTGCCTCCAATGCTCCCTGAGTCAGCCTCTCCGAGTGTGTCATCGGAAGAACAGAGAGAGCCCCCTGGATAAACCTCAGCGAGGGTATTTATAGCCACGGCACTGCCCTACCGGATGGCCTCCCTGGCTCCAACGCGGTGGTTCTGATTACGCTGCGGGGGCTTTTGTTTTCAAAAGCACAAAGCACATAGCTGTGGCCCACATGGCAGCGCTCGATCTTCTCGGAGCCGCTCCGAACCAGGCCAAAAGCGATGGGTTTTTTTTTGCTGTTTCCTGAACAAAAAGTTCACTTTTTTTTTGCTCCCTCTCGCTCCAATTTTGATTGCTTCCTTTACACATTCATTTCATGACAAGGCTGTTTGTTGCTTTTGGCTACCGGGCCGGTGTCGGTGCGTAGAGAGGTTTACAATGGAGTCTCTGTTCCACAGGCTGTAACGTTGCCTTAAACAAGTGCCAGGCACAGTCCAAATCTGTTCATCTCGCTTGGATTTCTCTCCCCAAATACATTAAAAAGCTGATGGTCTGATAATTGTTCTTGAGGTTTATTTGACAGGCAAGGTTTCCTCCAACAGAACAAGCCTGGAGCCTTCCAGTTGAAAGGTTTTAATATATAAGTGTTTGGCTGGTTGGTAAAACCCTTGCCAGACGTCGACCACAGGCAAATTTCCCACTAGAGTCCCCTGTGTGCGCTCTCAGACTCTAGCTTTGCAAAGCTGGAAGGGTCGCCTTCTCCCGGGCCAACTAAGTTTCGCTACCTGGGCTAACCCTGCTTGGTTTTTACATGCCGGCCCACCCAAACCCTGCCACGTCTCCCTTCCGGAAAGCTGCTCATGTTGGGATCTGTGGAAGACGACATTCTCGGAGACGGCGGATGAGAATCAGGCCGCACCAGCAGGCTGAACTCAAACGCAAGATCAAACACCCCGCACGGCTGGCCAGTATCCGGACCGAGTTGGGAAGTTGGCCCCTTCTGTCTTTCTCGAATGGGCCAAACCAAATCCCTGCACTGAGCGTTTCTATGCTTTTGGGGTGTCCAAAAACTCAAGCTGGATCTCTGCTTTGTGGCTGCGCCTCCATCTCGGTGTCTATCCTTTCTTCCCATTACCTGGCGTCTCCGCCTTGGGCAGGTTGATCCAAGACTTGCCTCAGCCTGGCCTGCTCCATCCTGTAGGACTTAGCGGCACCGATGGGTCCCACCCTGCAGAATTTCTCAGCACCCGCAACAGCTTTGCCATTGGGACCCTGCCCCATAGAATTCATTAGTGTTGCAAGAGCTTCCTAGAACTTCACCCCTCTCCAAGACCTCTTGGTGTGGAGCTCTTAGCAAGCACGTGGTCAGTGGAGAGCCTTCCAGTGGTAAAGTCTCCTCCATGGGGCTCTTTACTGCAAAGCAATGGGCTTAAATTGCAGCAAGAGGTTTAGGTTGGACATGAGGGAAAACTTCCTACCTGTCAGGGTGGTTAAACACTGGAATAAATTGCCCAGGGAGGTTGTAGAATCTCCATCACTGGAGATATTTCAGAGCAGGTTAGATAGGCACCTGTCAGGGATGGTCTAGATGGAGCTTGGTCCTGCCGAGAGGGCAGGGGACTGGACTTGATGCTCTCTCAAGGTTAGGGTTGCCAAGTGTCCGGTACTGGCCCGGACAGTCCAGTATTTGCGGCGTCTGTCCGGTAAAAAATTCCCCTAAACAACTTTAGCCCTATGCTTTACTTTGTTTTTCTCAACAACTCCTCAACCAATTTTTTTCCTGCCATTTTTGGTATTTTTTGTGAAACTATCTGGCAATCCTACTTGAGGTTCTTTCCTGTTCTAGTGTTCTATGATCTGTTTTACACAAGCAGCCAGATGTCCTAAGATCAGAGCTTCTTTGGGCTAAGAACATAAGAACATAAGAACGTCCGTACTGGGTCAGACCAAAGGTCCATCTAGCCCAGTATCCTGTCTGCCGACAGTGGCCAGCACCAGGTGCCCCAGGGTGGACTAAAGACAATGATCAAGCGATTGGTCTCGTGCCATCCCTCTCCAGCCTCTGACAAACAGAGGCCAGGGACACCATTTTATCCCCTGGCTAATAGCCTTTTATGGACCTAACCTCCATGAATTTATCTAGCTTCTCTTTAAACTCTGTTAGGGTACGTCTACATTAGCCCCCTAGTTGGAACTAGGGTGGCTAATGTAGGCATTCAAACTTGCAAATGAAACCTGGGATTTAAATATCCCGGGATTCATTTGCATGTTTCCAGGCGGGCGCCATTTTTAAATCCCTTTAGTTCGAACTGACTGCCTGCGGCTACACGCGGCAGTCAGAAGTTAATCTGAACTAAATCCTCATTTCGGATTAACTGTTACTCCTCGTGGAATGAGGTGTAACAGTTAATCTGAACTGAGGATTTAGTTCGGATTAACTTGTGACTTCCGCATGTAGCCGTGGGCAGTCAGTTCGGACTAAGGGGATTTAACTATGGTGCCCGCCCGGGAACATACAAATGAAGCCGGGGATATTTAAATCCCAGTTTTCATTTGCAAGTTTGAATGCCTACATTAGCCTCCCTAGTTCGAACTAGGGGGCTAGTGTAGACATACCCTTATAGTCCTAGCCTTCACAGCCTCCTCTGGCAAGGAGTTCCACAGGTTGACTTTGCACTGTGTCATGAAGAACTTTCTTTTATTAGTTTTAAACCTGCTACCCATTAATTTCATTTGGCATCCTCTAGTTCTTCTATTATGGGAACTAATAAATAACTTTTCTTTATCCACCATCTCCACACCACTCATGATTTTATAGACCTCTATCATATCCCCCCTCAGTCTCCTCTTTTCTAAACTGAAATGTCCCAGTCGCTTTAGCTTCTCTTCATATGGGACCCATTCCAAACCCCTGATCATTTTAGTTGCCCTTTTCTGAACCCTTTCCAAGGCCAAAATATCTTTTATGAGGTGAGGAGACCACATCTGTACACAGTATTCCAGATGTGGGCATACCCTAGTTTTATACAGGGGCAGTAAGATATTCTGGGTCTTATTTTCTATCCCTTTCTTAATAATGCCTAACATCCTATTTGCCTTTTTGACGGCCGCTGCACACTGTGTGGAAATTTTCAGAGAACTATCCACGATAACTCCAAAATCTCTTTCGTGATTTGTCGTAGCCAAATTAGCCCCCATCCTACTGTACGTATAGTTGGGGTTATTTTTCCCGATGTGCATTACTTTACACTTATCCACATTAAATTTCATTTGCCATTTTGTTGCCCAGTCACTCAGTTTGGTGAGATCTTTTTGAAGTTCTTCACAGTCTGCTTCTGTCTTGACTATCTTGAATAGTTTCGTATCATCCGCAAACTTTAACACCTCACTGCTAACCCCTTTTTCCAGATCATTTATGAATAAGTTGAACAGGATTGGTCCCAGGACTGACCCTTATGTTCTTATGTTCTTTGAAATATTCCTTTTATTCCCTTTCCTTTTAGCTGGAGAGGGTGTTTAGTCTTCATCTTAGAATCCTATGCTGTGTCTAGACTGGCCAGTTTTTCTGGAAAATCAGACGCTTTTCCGGAAAAACTTGCCAGTTGTCTACACTGGCCGCTTGAATTTCCACAAAAGCACTGACTTCCTACTGTAAGAAATCAGTGCTTCTTGCGGAAATACTATTCTGCTCCCGTTCAGGCAAAAGTCCCTTTTGCGCATAGCTTTTGCGCAAAAGGGCCAGTGTAGACAGCTGAGATATGTTTTCCGCAAAAAAGCCCCGATCGCGAAAATGGCGATCGGGGCTTTTTTGCGGAAAAGCGCGTCTAGATTGGCATGGATGCATTTCCGCAAAAAGTGGTTTTGCGGAAAAGCGTCTGTGCCAATCTAGACGCTCTGTTCCGAAAATGCTTTTAACGGAAAACTTTTCGGTTAAAAGCATTTCCAGAAAATCATGCCAATCTAGATGCACCCCTAGAGCTGGAAGAGGACTTAGGAGATCATCAAATCCAGGCCTGTGCCCAAGGAGGACCAATCCCAATGAAGTTCTTATTTCTACGTATTGCAAGAATCTCAAAATCACGGTCGAAAGGGGCCAGGCGCTGAACAGAGAAACCATACAGAAAGAAGTCCATGCCATGTCCATATCAGAACACAGCAGCTGTGTGACAGAAACAGGGCAGCAGCAGGTTGGTGGATACGCCCAGCCTGACCGAGAACAGGGACAACTCTAGGAGAGGGCATGAAGGAGAGGAGAAATTACCTTTGCTACTCAACCAGTAGGGCACCCTTCAAGTGGGGTTTCTGAAAAAGGAGAAAGAGTGAGGCCTAGTCCAAAGGACATTGAAGCCAATGGGAGTTTTTCCACTGAATTCAAAGGCCTGTAGTACAAGCTGATGGGGAGAACATCAGCACGGCCACACTGGGTCAGACCAAAGGTCCTTCTAACCCAGGGTCCTGTCTGCCCACGGTGGCCAGCACCAGGTGCCCCAGAGGGAGGGAACAGAACCGGGAATCATCCAGTGATTCCTCCCCTGTCGCCCATTCCCAGCCTGTGGCAAACAGAGACTAGGGACACCCTCCCTGCCCATCCACAGACCTCCCCTCCAGGAATGTATCTAGCTCTTTTCTGAACCCTGTTGAAGTCCTGGCCTTCACCACAAGAAGGGAGCTCTGAGCCAGCCATTTTAGTAATGGAGACAAGCCAACCCTCTTTCTCCCAGGCTCAGGGCATTTTCAGAGGAGCCTTCCTGGGAAGAACAACCCAGCCAGAAGTGCTAGGAAAGCATGGGGGAGCCGTACTGCCCAGGATGTGAGTCAGGACCTGGCTTCACCGTGTGCAGGGACTTAGCTGGGGAAAACCTCTATTGACTTTGGCCTTGGTTGAAGGACTCCTACTCACCTCACTTTGCTTCTGGCTGGGGAATGCCCACCCTCACTCCTGGGCCCTGGTAGGGGAAGGTGGGGGAGAACGGGCTTTCCGTTGGGAATTACTTTTGCTTTTGGTTTCCTACGACTCCAGGACTCAGGGGCCCTGAACCCACATGGGCAGGGGTGGGAGAGAAAGATGGAGCCGTGCCTGTGTGTGATCTTAATCCAGGAGTTTCAAGGGACGCTGTCTGGGGGAACCAGCTGGGGTGTGCCAACATGTCATCTCTGCTGAGACTTTCCAGCTACCGTCATGGTACAGTGACATACGCCTGCCTCTTCACCGAGTACACAGGAAAATGTTAGTGTGGGGGTGAAATGCACTGAGCGATCACTCCATCTGGACGTGTGGGGCTCGGTGTGTGTCCCACGATCAGCGTGTGTTATATGTCCCTGTAAACTAGTTCGTCCCTCAGAGTCCACTACGAGCTAATCTTGGTACAGAGAGTTAAGCCTGAGTAGTCACCATTAAAGCCGGTGGCCCGTTTTATTACGCACGTTCGCATTTACACCCGAGCCGGATCGGCCTGTTGGCGGAGTAGGGGGGTTCGGGCCCGCCCCCTCTCCGAACCCCGGCCCAGGGCCCTAAAGGCAGGGACCCGTGGTCCCTCCCTCGCGGATGGGGGAACGCCCCAAAACACACCCGCTCACGGGCTCCACGACCCCGCCCTGGGCCGCTTCCTACTCCACCAGGCCTCCCGGCCCGCTTCCCTTGACCTCTCCTGTCTCACCTCTCCCTCCGTTTCTCCCCGCCTTGCTCCATCCACCGCGCTTCCCTGCACCGTGCCAGCCCCGGGTTTAAATCCCCCGCCGGCTCCGTTCCCCCCTTGCGTCACTTCCCCTGCGACGCCTCCTGGCCGTCCTTCCCCCGTGACGTCATCACGGCTGGGCCGTGTTCCCCGCCCCCTGGTGTGGCTGCCCGGCGCCTCCCGGCGCATTCTCAGTGCGGGGCGCGAGTGCCCCGTCCCACCGCCCGGCGCCTCCCGGCGCACTCTCAGTGCGGGGCGCGAGTCCCCCGTCACAGTCCCCCATTGTGCCTGGGCCCAGTTGACTGTGAATCTCCTGTAGCAGCCTGTTAGCGCTTTAGGCCAACAGGTGGGTCAGGTTGTAGTCATTTTGGCTTTTATAACTCTGGAGGTCACCGGTTCGATCCCCAGCGGGCTGGCCAAAACGGGAGACATCGCAGCGAGAGGAGGGAACGGAAAGTCTTGTGGCTAACGCAGGACGTTGGGACATGGTGAGAGCTCGATCTGATTGCTGGTCCAGCCCTGAATTCCCTGCACTCTGGCTGCGTCTAGACTGGCATGATTTTCCGGAAATGCTTTTAACGGAAAAGTTTTCCGTTAAAAGCATTTTCGGAACAGAGCATCTAGATTGGCACGGACGCTTTTCCGCAAAAGCACTTTTTGCGGAAAAGCATCCGTGTCAATCTAGACGTGCTTTTCCGCAAAAAAGCCCCAATCGCCATTTTCGCGATCAGGGCTTTTTTGTGGAAAACAAATCTGAACTGTCTACACTGGCCCTTTTGCGCAAAAGGGACTTTTGCCTGAACGGGAGCAGAATAGTATTTCCGCAAGAAGCTCCGATTTCTTACAGTAGGAAGTCAGTGCTTTTGCGGAAATTCAAGCGGCCAGTGTAGACAGCTAGCAAGTTTTTCCGGAAAAGCGGCTGATTTTCCGGAAAAACTGGCCAGTCTAGACACAGCCTCTGTGTTTCTACTGGATGGGCATCATACTCCTCTTGGTCTCCCACCTGCTGTTTAGCTAGCCTGCTAGCTCTTTAGGCAGGCCCTGTCTCTCTCTCTGGGTCTGTCTATCACCTAGCCCTAATGCTTTACTTCCGAATGCTTTACCTGGTTTTCCTTCTTCATCGTTAACAGAAGGTCAAAAGGACTTAGATTGGCGTGTTTGCCTTGGTGCTAAGCCGGGGGAGGTGTGTGCAAACCCCTGAGCTTGGTTTCACACTGCGTAAGGTTGCCCAGAGATTGGGTTACACAAATACCGTTGACTCAACTAGCCCAGCTACATCCATCCAACAGGGTGCCATAGCAAGGCATGAAAAGAAAGCGTCCGCTGCGTTCTCATGCTTGGCTCCTGGTGCAGACCAGCGCTTGTCTGAACTTCACGCTCACCCGCAAGTGAAAGACACGAACAAGACAAACGATGGGGAAGAAGAAAGCTAGCGCCAGTCCTGCCACCTGCCCCTCACTGGCGGGATTGTTTTACCGCCTAAGCAGCGCATGACAGATTGGATTTCCCATCGCTATTGTTCAATGCCTAAGTGTGAGAGCCCCCGGGAAAGATAACTTTCCTGCAACCAAACACTTGAGTGATGAAATCGGGGGTTAACAGCAATTAGTCTTCATGCTGCTTGCTCCGACTGTCACCTCCCAGGTCCGTTCCGTTGGTTGTGTCCCCACCAATCCCTCCACAATGGAAATAAACCTTTGTTTCAAAACTGGCATAAATCTGTCCGTTCGGTGTGAATTATACGACGCAGATCCGTGATGAGAACTCCTGGGCCTTCCTCCACCTGCATTATGTTACTTAGATTCATGGCGAACGGCAGCACTGGGAAAAGCAGGTACTTCTGTGTTCCGTCACCATCAAGTTTTATGATCTCAGAAGCTAACTGAGGACCAGACACATATGCTTAATCTAGAAACTGACCGAGAAAGCAATGATCAAATCTATTATATATTTTGAAGAGTTTGTTTGTGGATTGGTTTGGGCAAAATAAAGTCATCCTACAGACCAAATTTCACATAAACAATCCTGCCACTTAAATTAGGGGGAAGCACTTCTTTTTACACCAGACTATGCTGGGCGAAAGGTTTAAATAATTATTTTTGTTTTTCACGGGGAAAAAACGTCAGGACTATGCTGACTAGAGTTCACAAAAATATTTGCTAACGAAATTAAAACCGAGTTGCCTATTCAACTGCCATTTTAGTGCAGAGAAAATTTTTGCTGCTACAAATCACAAACTAAGTTCAATTAGTTATGGAAAAAGTAACAGAAGCTTTACGAGATTCTGATTCAAATTTACTACGTAAGGTAATTATTCAATAAAATGAATAATATTTGAAGTTGAAATCCTACACATTTAAAACTGTTCTTTTACTTTCTTCTTGTAAGCACATTAATACAAAATTCTATTACATATATTTAATTTCCTGAACTTTCTTATAAGTGTAATCTATGTTAAATGACTTTGCCTAGTTGATGACAGGTCTCACCTGCTAGTAGAGAATACCATCCCCCTACCCCAATCCTTTTCTATTGTTGGCTTAAGAATAAAAACTTTCACCTCTTAATAAACCAGTCCAGTGAAGATCACAACAGAAGGTTAAAGGCAAACATGAACATTGATAGATAGATTCCAGAAGCCACTAGAGATTCCAACAGAGACTGGGCCCTGTCCATACACAGCAGCCCAAGCCCAAAGAGTTTTGAGACAAAGGAAACCCCTATATCCCCCAGTGCAGGGCCTTAGCGAAAGGACCAGAAATGGGCAAAAGTTTTCAGACAACATATTTTCCCTCCCTGGAAAATACTGATGTGAGTTGACTGAGGCTATGTCTCCACTTGCAGGAAGATCGATGCAGGTTAATCTTCTGGTGCTTGATTTAGTTGGTCTAGTAAAGGCACACTAAATTGAATGCTGAAACTCCTCCTTGCAAGGAACAAGGGAAGTCGGAGAGAGTGTTTCTCCCGTCAACCTCCCACTGTGAGGATGGCCCCAAAGCTCAGCTTAAGGTACATTGACTCCAGCTATGTTTTTTATGTAGCTGGAATTGCATACCTTAAGCCGATCTTTGCCATAGTATGGACCTGGCCTGAAACAGTTCGTCTACGTCTACACTGGCATGATTTTCCAAAAATGCTTTAAACGGAAAAGTTTTCTGTTAAAAGCATTTTTGGAAAAGCAAGTCTAGATTGGCAGGATGCTTTTCTGCAAAAGCACTTTTTCCGGAAAACTGTCTGTGGCCAATCTAGACGCAGTTTTCCGCAAAAAAGCCCTGATCGCCATTTTTGCGATCGGGGCTTTTTTGCGGAAAACAGTACTATGCTGTCTACACTGGCCCTTTTGTGCAAAAGTCTTTTGGAAAAAGACTTTTGCCCGAACTGGAGCAGCATAGTATTTCCGGAAAAGCACTCATTTTACATGAGATCGTCAGTGCTTTTCCGGAAATTCAAGCGGCCAGTGTAGACAGCTGGCAAGTTTTTCCGCAAAATCAGATGATTTTACGGAAAAACTTGCCAGTCTAGACACAGCCTTCATGAATCCATGGTAGCGTCACTACATTGTGTTAGTCAAAACCAAACTGAACTAAAACAATCCCTCCACATTTAAATGTTTCAGTTTTTCAACTTGAAACAAACTTTCATTTCAGGTTTTACTTTGGTTTTATTTTTTAAAATATGTAAAAAACCCTCTCAGATAACTCAAAACCTTAATATGTCGTTTGACCCCAACCTGTTTTTTTTTCTTTCCATTTTTTGGTTCAGCCAGCAAACCGAAAAACTTCACACAGAACTTCTCAGCCTCAGTTTTCCTTTAATGGAGCCGGCTTGGACCTGTAATTTGTAGAAGGGCCTGCCAGCAGCTCAAGTTAAATACAGGGGAACCTCAGTTTCTGCCCTCCTCTGTCGTCCCTCACAGCCCGACCATCCTCCTCACCATTCCTGCTCACAACACTGGGACCCTTAGCCATCACCAACATGGCTGCTTCATTCCTCAGCAGTCAGTCCCCTCCTTTGTGCCTCAAGGACTACTGCCTTTGTCCATCCTTTCCCATACTCCCCACTGCTCCTTTCCATGCCACCTGGAATGGAGCCGCTCCAACAATCTCCCTGTCACATCCTCCTCCTCCTCCTCACTTTCCTCCACTGGTCCCCGCTTGCCTGGCGGAGCATGAATTGTCCTGGCTTGGCAGGCCGCAAGGCTGCTTGGCCAGGGCTTGCACCTCTGGTTTCATTTCCAGTCACCTTTCCTTATGGCCGCAGCACCTACTTCCATGCTTCCCCAAAGAGGAGAGCTACCTCGAAATCCCAGTGTGCCCCCGTCCTTTCCTCATCCACACACTTCTACATGGGCCATGAACGCTACGTAAGAACGGCCATGCTGGGTCAGACCAAAGGTCCAGCTAGCCCATAAGAGATAGCAGACAGAACTATGTAGGTTACTGAACACAATAAAACAAAACATGCCAGCTAAGCCTCATACACGAAGAAACTGCTTACTTGTAATCTCTCGCCCACCGCTATTCTGATAATATTCTTTCACAGTCTGGGCTGGATCCTTCCCCCTGTTCCATTTTAGATGTTCCCAGCAGCTATCTTGGCTGGTAAGCAGGGTTGTCCTGACGACTGGTAGCAGCCCCTCTGGTTTGGCTTCCTACCTTTATAGACATTTTGCCAACGGAGGGAATCAATTGGCTTCAGTTTCAACTTTTTCTCACTTTACAGCCTCCAAGATGGGTCCCAGCGAGGGGTGTGAATGGTTAACCCGTTAACCAGTTAACATCATCCTTACCAGGTGATGCTTACCAGTTGTGGTTAACCAGTGTGGGCTGGAGCGGCCCTGTGGGGCTTGCCACGGGTGGAGCACACTCCAGCCTAGTCAGAGCAGCTCCCACTTGTGGTGGTGGGGGACAGCTTCAGCCTGCCCACCCCCATTTAAGTAGCTAACCAGTTAACTGTGTCATGTTGAACCAGTTAACTGAGTAAACAGGATTTTACATCCCTAATTCCAGCATCAAAAATTAAGGCCACGTGGCTTGATTGGACCAACCCTAGCCCTACCTGCCAGGCTCACAGGACAAACAAATCCATTTACAGTTCATCGTTTTCCTGCCAATGAGCTCTCAAGATCCTGACGTGCCACGAATGGCCCTCATTTAGCACGGCTACCTTAGGGTACGTCTAAACTACATGGCTCCGTCGACGGAGCCATGTAGATTTGTTGTTTTGGCAAAGGTAAATGAAGCCGCAATTTAAATGATCGCGGCTTCATTTACATTTACATGGCTGCCGCGCTGAGCCGACAAACAGCTGATCAGCTGTTTGTCGGTTCGCGCGCTAGTCTGGACGCTCCCCTGCCGACATCAAAGCCCTTTGTCGGCAACCTCGGTAAACCTCATCCCACGAGGAATAACGGGGCTGCCGACAAAGGGCTTTGATGTCGGCAGGGGAGCGTCCAGACTAGCGCGCTGAGCGGACAAACAGCTGATCAGCTGTTTGTCGGCTCAGCGCGGCAGCCATGTAAATGTAAATGAAGTCGCGATCATTTAAATCACGGCTTCATTTACCTTTGCCTATGTGTCTAATCTACATGCCTCTGACGACAGAGGCATGTAGTCTAGACACAGCCTTAGTGACACAGGTTTATCCTCCATATTTTTAACTGCAAATACAGGACTGACACATGAGTCCATGAGGGATAGTCATATTCAGTGGATTACAGAGTTTCCCGTGATCCCTTTCCTGAGGCATTTTGCATGACGCATGCACCAGGTATGTCCTATACAACAGCATATTTTCCTAAAGCCCACGGAATTCCCCGAGACACCTCTCCAGTCTCTGACGTGCAACACTTTGCCAAGGTGCTACTTGGTGGAAGGGTGGAAAACTCCACCCCAAAGAACATCAGAACAGCCACACTACGTCAGACCCAAGGTCCATCCAACCCCGTGTCCTGGCTTCTGACATTGGCCAAAATGGGATGCCCCAGAGGGAGTGAACACAACAGGGAATCCGCACGTGATCCCTCCTCTTTCGCCCATTCCCAGCCTCTGACAAACCGAGGCTAGGGACACCATACCTACCCATCCTGGCAAATAGCCACCGATGGACCAAACCTCCATGGATTTAGTTCGTTCTAGGCTATGTCAACACTACAAGATTATTTCGAAACAGTTATTTCAGGAGTCATTATTTTGAAATAGCGGGTCCACACTACAGGGAAGCTTTGAAATTAGTCCAAGGCAGGCTCCCTTAATGTGGATGGTGCTATCTCGACTTAGAACCCCAGAAAGCACTGGGGAGTAATTACATATCAGGAAAAATAACCCCAACTATACGTACAGTAGGATGGGGGCTAATTTGGCTACGACATAACAGGAAAGAGATCTTGGAGTTATTGTGGACAGTTCTCTGAAAACTTCCACGCAGTGTGCAGCGGCGGTCAAAAAGGCAAATAGGATGCTAGGAATTATTAAGAAAGAATAAGACCCAGATTATCTTACTGCCCCTGTATAAAACTATGGGACGCCCACATCTTTAATACTGTGTACAGATGTGGTCTCCTCACCTCAAAAAAGATATTTTGGCCTTGGAAAGGGTTCAGAAAAGGGCAACTTAAACGATTAGGGGGTTGGAACGGGTCCCATATGAGGAGAGGTTAAAACAACTGGGACTTTTCAGTTTAGAAGAGAGGAGACTGTGGGAGGTTATGATAGAGGTATATAAAATCATGAGTGGTGTGGAGAGGCCCGATAAAGAGAAGTTATGTATTAGTTCCCTAAATAGAAGAACTAGAGGACACCAAATGAAATTAATGGGTAGCAGGTTTAAAACTAATAAAAGAAAGTTCTTCTTCACACAGCGTGTGGTCAACCTGTGGAACTCCTTGCCGGAGGAGGCTGTGAAGGCTAGGACTATAACAGAGTTTAAAGAGAAGCTAGATAATTTCATGTGGGTTAGGTCCATAAAAGGCTATTAGCCAGGGGATAAAATGGTGTCCTTGGCCTCCGTTTGTCAGAGGCTGGAGAAGGATGGCAGGAGACAAATCGCTTGATCATTGTCTTTGGTCCACCCTCTCTGGGGCACCTGGTGTTGGCCACTGTCGGCAGACAGGCTACTGGGCTAGATGGACCTTTGGTCTGACCCAGTACGGCCGTTCTTATGTACTGTGAATGACTCCGGGGAGTAGTTATTTTGAAATAGCAGCAGCTGAGTGTCCTCATTAATGCCGTTTTGAAATAAGTGTTGTTCCTCAGCACAACAGGAGTTATTATTTCAAAATAACAAGCCCGTCATTTCTAAATAATTTTGAAATAACAGGCTTGCTGTGTGGATGCTCACCTTGTTATTTTGAAATAAGAGGAGTTAGTAGACATGCCCGTAAACTCCTGGTCTTCACAGCATCCTCTGGCAAGGAGTTCCACAGGTTGACTGTGCACTGCGTAAAGAAAAACTTCCTTTGCTTTGTTTTAAACCTGCTACCTATTCATTCCATTTGTGACCCCTCGTTCTTATGTTATGGGAACAAGTAAATAACTTTTCCTTAGTCATTTTCTCCACACCTGCCATGATTTTATGGACCTCTATTTTCTTTTTACATGACGCAACATACTTCTCTTTCCAGATTAATGAATTGGAGGTTGTGGCTTCTCCCTCGTTGTACAGAGAAGATGGTGCTCCACATTAAAGAATACAAAGGGGGTTCTTTATGAAGGGGCATGGATGCAGCCAGGCCCCGTGGTTCTTTCGGGCTCTCTGGCTGTCCCATTGACTAAACACAGCTTTTTGCTGTTTAGTGTCATCTAAGTTTTGGCATGGGGGAGAGAGGCACAGAATGGGTTGCTGCCAACCTTACAGATGCTTCTGTTTACACACACAAAGGGAAGTGAAGTTTGGGGGCAGTGAGAAGTGTGGTTGTGATTGGAGAGTCAATCAGTGGGGATACACTAAGGCTAAACAGAGATCAGGACGCAGTGTGGAAGCTGTGGCTGGGAACAGGGTGTGTTTTCAGAGCGGCACGGAGTTTGGAGGCCAGAAGGGACCGTCACGATCCCGTAGCCCGACCTCCTGCATAGCACAGGCCAGTTGTGTTGAATGGCTTCTCCCTTATCCACATCCATTACAAACCCCGTTTTCCTTCCCGGTCAGGTCTTCACGACAGAGCTCATTTGCAAATCGGGTGCTGTGATTAATGAGGATTATAAAGAAATCTCGTCTTTCCTTTCTGCTTTCTCTCCCGAGGAAGGAGATGATTAATTGGTAGCAAGATAATGGGCTTCATTGAATTTGATTAATATGCCCATTTTCTCAGCTGGCTTTCAGCCACCCGCTAACGCACGTACCCCAGCATCTATGCCATTATGAGTTCCAATGAAAGCCGAAGGGGTCCCTACCCCAGGCTCGTAAGTAGCTATGTAGCAATGTTACAGTGTGAAACAATCTGCTTTCAAAGAGTGGATTAGCTGATGCTGAATTAAAGCCAAATCCCCAAAGTCTAGGGCTTGGCTAATAGGAGCTCTTCGTGCACACTACGGGCACATCTATATTGCAGCATTATTTCGGAATAATAGACGTTATTCCAAAATAACAAAGTGTGCGTCTACACAGCTGGCCATTATTTCAAAATAATGTTGAGATGGCAGACTTCTTACTCTGACTCCTGTAACTCTCATTTCACGAGGAGTAAGGGAAGTCGAAGGAAGAGTGTTCATCCTTCGATTTCTTGCTATGTAGACAGCACCAAAAGCCAAATTAAGCTATTTTGAGTTCAGCTACACAACTGACATAGCTGAAGTTATGTATTTTAATTGACTTTTGCCCTGCAGTGTAACCAATGAGCAGTCCTGTGGTGTCTTAGATACTCACAAACATAGCTGATCATGAGCTTTTGGGGGTAAAACCCACTTCCTCAGATGAGTTGCAGTGGAAATGACAGAATCTAGAGTATATATAACAGCAAAAGCAGTTACCAGTCCATTGTAGGATCAGTGTTAATGATGTTAATTGAGTCAGGGTAGGTGCATCCCATTCATTGCTTTCGATGTGTAAATGTGAATATCAAAAGGTGGGGAGAGTTGCCTTCATAGTGGGTTGACCAGTTAAGATCTTTATTCAAGCCCAAGTCGATCATGTCCAATTTGTAAATGAATTGCATTTCTGCAGTCTCCCTCAGGTTTAAAAGAAACACAAGGAAGGGTTTTTTTCATGCAATGCACAGCCAACCTGTGGAACTCCTTGCCAGAGGATGTTGCGAAGACCAGGACTTTAACAGGGTTCAAAAAGAGCTAGATAAATTCATGGAGGTTAGGTTAATCAATACTTATTAGCCATGATGAGTAGGAATGGTGTCCCTAGCTGCTGTTTGTCAGAGGCTGGAAATGAGCTACAGAGGGGGGATCGCTTGATGATTTCCTGTTTTGTTCATTCCCTCTGGGGAAGCTGGCGTTGGCCACTGTTGGAAGACAGGACACTAGGCTAGATGGACTTTTGGTCTGACCCAATCTAGCCGTTCTTATGTTCTTTGTAACTGGGTGATAAAATTCCTTAGGGTTCAGACACGCCCATATCCATTTTTTTCTAAACGGGCTAAAGTAAAAAAAATCAGCGAAATGGCATTTCCTCAAATTTTCCACACACAGAAAGCACCTTTCGGCTGCGACAACGCACAGAAAGTTCACTCCTCCCAGAGCAAGGATTTCAGAAAGTTCCAAGCTGCAGAAAAAAAAGAGTTCTCAAGGAACAAGGGTTCTAGTTCTACCATATGTTTGGGGCTTGATTCATTTAGCGAGAGCAGCTTCTGTTCCAACTGATTGGAAGCTCCCTAAATCAAAGTCCTGAGACATGACTGTGAGGTATTTAAACGATGAACTCTATCGATCACAATGAGGCACCCACCAGTGACTAAACTCCTGGACCACCACACACCGGGGTCAGTGTAGTACCTGCGATGGTATCTCCTGGACATCTGTGTCTTATTGGGTCATTCCCACAACCTGCCTGAACATCTGAAAGGCTGCGTCTAGACTGGCATGATTTTCTGCAAATGCTTTTAATGGAAAAGTTTTTCTGTTAAAAGCATTTGTGGAAAAGAGCGTCGAGATTGGCACGGATGCTTTTGGGCAAAAAGTGCTTTTCATAGAATCATAGGACTGGAAGGGACCTCGAGAGGTCATCGAGTCCAGCCCCCCGCCCTCAAGGCAGGACCAAGCTCCGTCTACACCATCCCTGACAGATGTCTATCGAACCTGTTCTTAAATATCTCCAGAGAGGGAGATTCCACCACCTCCCTTGGCAATTTATTCCAATATTTGACCACCCTGACAGTTAGGAATTTTTTCCTAATGTCCAATCTAAACCTCCCCTGCTGCACTTTAAGCCCATTACTCCTTGTCCTGTCCTCAGAAACCAAGAGGAACAAATTTTCTCCTTCCTCCTTGTGACACCCTTTTAGATATTTGAAAACCGCTATCATGTCCCCCCTTAATCTTCTTTTTTCCAAACTAAACAAGCCCAGTTCATGAAGCCTGGCTTCATAGGTCATGTTCTCTAGACCTTTAATCATTCTCATCGCTCTTCTCTGTACCCCTTCCAATTTCTCCACATCTTTCTTGAAATGTGGCGCCCAGAACTGGACACAGTACTCCAGCTGAGGCCTAACTAGTGCAGAGTAGAGCGGCAGAATTACTTCACGAGTTTTGCTTACAACACACCTGTTGATACAACCTAGAATCATATTTGCTTTTTTTGCAGCAGCATCACACTGTTGACTCATATTCAACTTGTGGTCCACTATGACCCTAGATCCCTTTCTGCCATGCTCCTTCCTAGACAGTCACTTCCCATCTTGTATGTATGGAACTGATTGTTCCTTCCTAAGTGGAGCACTTTGCATTTCTCTTTATTAAACCTCATCCTGTTTACCTCTGACCATTTCTCTAACTTGCTAAGGTCATTTTGAATTATGTCCCTATCCTCCAAAGAAGTTGCAACCCCACCCAGTTTGGTATCATCTGCAAACTTAATAAGCGTACTCTCTATCCCAATATCTACATCATTGATGAAGATATTGTGCAAAAGCATCCATGGCCAATCTAGACGCGATTTTGCGCAAGAAAGCCCTGATCGCCATTTTTGCCATCGGGGCTTTTTTGCGCAAAACAGTTCTTACCTGTCTACACTGGCCCTCTTGCGCAAAAGCATTTGCGTAAGAGGGCTTTTTCCTGAGCGGTAGCGTCAGTGTATTTGCGCAAGAGCACTGACTATCATACATTAGATCGTCAGTGTTTTGCGCAAATTCAAGCGGCCAGTGTAGACAGCTGGCAAGTTTTTCTGGAAAAGCGGCTGCTTTTGCGCAAAAACTTGCCAGTCTAGATGCAGCCAAAGAGTATTGTCCAGTTATTATCCTAAGCCCCAGGAAGTAACCTTCCTCTCTTTGAATCCCGTTGCAGAAGGAAACACCTTTATTGCAGGTAGCAAAAGCAGGGCCGGACCATAGCATTTTGGCACCTGAGGCGGGGAGCTCAAATGACGCCCCATGACCCGTCGCTTGGGCCAAAATTTTGAAAGGTCTCAATTCTGCCTTCTTCCTGTTCTCCTCTCATGGTTCTGCGTTGCTACCTACCGCAGTAAAGGAGAATTAACTGCAGCAGACACAATTTTCTACACTGTGGGTCTTAGTGGCACCACCTCCCCACCCGCCCCCCCACAGTCTGGCACCTGAGGCGGCTGCCTCAGTTTGCCTCATGGTAAGGCCAGCCCTGAGCAAAAGCAATCGAATAAGCTGCATTATGATTTCATTGTGAGGCCAGAAGGAACCTGTAGAACCACTTAGTGTGATCCCCTGCAGAACAGGCTGGGGACATCTTGCCCAGCGATTTCTGCCTCAAGCCCCACACTTGGGGTTGAACTCGAGCCCTTGTTCCTTGCTAATTCTCTTTCTTCTGCAGCTTGGAACTTTCTGAAATCTTTGCTCTGTGGGGAGTGAGCTTTCTGTGCTTTGTCACAGCCAAAAGGTGCTTTCAGTGTGTGGAAAATTTGAGGAAATGCCATTCCGCTGACTTTTGAGTTCAGCCCATTCAGAAAAATGCAACGCCCTCCTTTTCATGCAAATAGGGCATCTGCTGAAACACCCCAAGCCTGAAAGGTTTCATTCTCCTGCCCCCTATAGGATGTCACAAAGAAGGCGGAGTTTCACGCACCATGCTCACTGAGCATGCTCAGACCCGTCACATGACGGATTGGCGGTTTTATTCCTTCCCCGTCAAATCCAAGATGACGTCTTCCCTCGGGCTCATTTTATGGGCCACGTTTCCTCTTCTCTGCGCTCTGCTCTATTCGCCGTCGGGGATGCGGTGGAGAAAATGGCCACGCGTGTTTTGGGATTGCGAACGCTCCAGGCCATAAAAGAAGAGAGGCCCTTTTTGCGTTCCCGCTCTCACTGCAAGAAATCTGACCCTGGGGTCGTCCCACTGAAATCAGTGAGTCTGCTTGTAAGAGGGAAGCTCAAAAGATTTGGTCCAAGAGCAGCAGCCGAGGTAGGAACTCCCCGTTTGCCTCCATGAGCTGTGAACGTGACAATTTAATCGTATTTCAAAGCTAGCAGTATTAAACCCAAACGGTTTCCCTCAGAAACAGGGACATTTAAATGCAACCCCCAGTGTTAACGCTCGGCATAAGCCACATGCAGTTTCCCACCGGGGCTAAGCACTGACCTTTCCTGGAGTCGTTGTAGGAAGTACCGCTGACATTTGGGAACAGCAGCTACTAAGAGCACTATAGCGATAGGAGAGCACGAACGCTGATCGCTTCTGAAGGCCCAGTGCTCTGCCTTAGGGTGACGTCTGAAGTCTGGGGCTCATCGCCCATTTGCGTTGCAATTGTTTTGTCAGCGGCTCCTGAAAATCGGCTGCAATTGGGGAAACGTGAAAAACGTGAAATTTTGGGGGGGACGGACTCCTTGCCCTACACGTCATTGGAGCTTTTTCTTGATTCTTCTCTCTGCTTCTTTTGTGATCAGCCTTGAAGTCCTCGGTCATTTGCTTCTCGGCCCAAAGCTCCACTCATTGGCGTGAGCAAAACGTCCCGATGTGGCTCAGGGAACGTGGGACGCAGCAACATGTTTGCAAAGTGTAACGGAGCAGTCACGCGCCGCTGCGGCGCCTCCTGCTGGCCACTCCGGGAATTCGCTCTGCTTAGCCCTGGAGCGCCCCCTTCCCAGATGTTACCTGTTATTCTTAGCTGCTGTGTTTGAGGACTCACGTCCTTCCCAGATCGCAGCGCCCTCCCCTCAGGAAACTGCCCTGCCACAGCGCCCCCCCCTGCTCCGGGGTCCTCCCCCTCCATGAGCCCCTGACCCTCTATGCCCACTGTGCCTAGGGTTGCCAGGTGTCCGGTATTATACCAGACAGTCCAGTATTTGTGCTTTCTGTCCGGTAAAAGAAAAATCAGACAATACCTGACACGAGCAATGTTCGGTATTTCCTGATTTTTCCGGTTGTGCACCGGACGGAAGCCTGGCGTGGGCGTGGGAGTGGCTGGGAGTCCCGGCCACGATTGCCACCAGGAGCCCTCAGTTGGTTGAGTGTAAGGAGGAGGAGGGGAAGCCTCCCTCCTCGCTCGTGTGTCGCCGGGAGCCTGCGTGGGACAGGCAGCGCCCCGGGATCTGCAAGTGCCCGGGTCAGTCCTGCTCCACGCCGGCCGATTTGCTCACCCCACCCCCTTCCTGGCCAGCTGGTTCTCCCCAACTTCTCCTGATCTTCCCCGGCAGCCCCCCTGCACCGCCCCCCAGCTCTGCTTCCCGCCAGCTGGATCCTCTTCCTCATCTCCCCCAGCCAGCGCCGCTGCACCCCCACCCCTGCCAGCTCTGCTTCCCGCGCCCCCCCTTCTTCCTGGCCAGCCCTGCAGCCCCCAACCACCTCCGCTCTGCTTCCCACCCCCCCTTCCTCCTGGCCAGTCCCGCAGCCCCCGACCCCCCGCCCCAAGCTCTGCTTCCCACCGACTGGTTCCTCTTCTTGATCTCCCCTGGCCAGGGCCGCTGCACCCCTGTCCCCACCAGCGCTGCTTCCCGCCCCCCTTCCTCCCCCCCTTCCTCCCGGTCAGCCCCGCGGCCCCCGACCCCCCCCCAGCTCTGCTTCCCACCCCCCTTCCTCCCAGCAAGCCCCACGGCCCCCGACCTCCCTCCTGATCTGATTCCCATCCCCCTTCCTCCCGGCCAGTCCCTTTCCCCTCCCCGCCCCCACAATCAAGTGTGTCTGGTTTTTTTGGGGGGTCTACCTGGTGACCCTAACTGTGCCTCAGGGTCCCGATTGTCATCTTAGTCAGGGGCAAACTCCCGTCTGACAGGCCGCTCAGCATTGGCAAGGGGTGGGGACTTGCTGACTTTTGCTGCCCTGGCTGCTTCCCTAGGATCCTCAGGCCTTGAGAGCTAGGCCTTCAGCCTGGGAATTTGCCTGGTCAGAGCTCCCCAGCTCTGCCTGCCTTTCCCCAGCCCTGCTCTGTGTCTAGCAGCCTCCAGCTTCCCTAGCAGCCAGGTCCCTCCTGCTCCCCAGCTGGAAGAAGACTGGTCCTCTCCGGAGTCTTTACTTATACTGCCCTCATCTGGGGCCTCGTTGGCTAATATCTGCCACAGCTGCTAAGTCCACAGCCCCAGTCCTCTCTCGGGTTTAACCCTTCTTCAGCCAGCGCAGGGCAGACGCCCCATCTCACAAAGCTACTGTGTGATCATCAACTTTCCTTCCACTGTAATTCAAACCTTGTGCTCTTCTCTCCCCCCAGCCACTGCCTCCCAAACCCTTGTTTTTCCGGTGAAAGAAAACCTGTGAAGGATGCTCACATTTTACTCCGCAGATCTGCAGCTGGGCCCAGAATGGTTCCTGAGCTCGTTAGCTTCAAGCACCTGAAGAGTTCAGCTGACTTCATTGGACAAGACGCAATGGGCTTAAATTGCAGCAAGGGAGGTTTAGGTTGAACATAAGAACGGCCGTACTGGGTCAGACCAAAGGTCCATCTAGCCCAGTGTCCTGTCTGCCGACAGTGGCCAGCACCAGGTGCCCCAGAGAGGGTGGACCGAAGACAACGATCAAGCGATTTGTCTCCTGCCATCCCTCTCCAGCCTCTGACAGACAGAGGCCAAGGACACCATTTTATCCCCTGGCTAATAGCCTTTTATGGACCTAACCTCCATGAAATTATCTAGCTTCTCTTTAAACTCTGCTATAGTCCTAGCTTTCACAGCCTCCTCTGGCAAGGAGTTCCACAGGTTGACTACACGCTGTGTGAGGAAGAACTTTCTTTTATTCGTTTTAAACCTGCGACCCATTAACTTCATTTGGTGTCCTCTAGTTCTAGGTTTCGAACGTCTGGGTTGGACGTTAGGAAAAACTTCCTGCCTGTCAGGGTGGTGAAACACTGGAATAAGTTGCCCAGTGGGGTTGTGGAATCTCCATCGCTGGAGAGATTTCAGAGCCGGTTGGACAGACACCTGTCAGGGATGGTCTAGATGGTGCTTGGTCCTGCCAACACGGTGCAAGTTCCAGGCTAACCTTCGAAATGCACGGAGAGGAAGGATGGGCCAGCGTTTCGGACACTGGTTTGGGACTCTGAAAACCATACCACAATCCTCTGCTTTGCCACAGAGACTGTGTGCGTCTCTCTCTCTGCCTCGATTCCCCATCTGTAACATGGGGATCACAGCCCTGCCTTCCCTCGTGGGGCATGGTGAGGATAAATACATCAGGGTATGTCTAAACTGCCACCCTAGTTTAGACACGGTGGAGATGGGGGGAGGTAAATTAGGTAGACAGCAAGAGTTTTGATTCATCTCTTGTTAGTAACATCAGAGTGCACTCTCCCTACCTCTCCCCTGCCCGTGGTGGGGGTGGGGCCTCAGCAGAGGGGGCGGGGCTGTCGGTGTGGCTGGGGGGCTAGCCTCCCCCTAGAAACATCTCAAGTTTTCTCAAGTGTTCTCTGCGACAGACAGATTGACGGACACCTCTCCTTTTCTAGTAGTATAGATTCATCTGAAGTGAGGCCACCCCTAGAAGGCCTGGTGTAGCTCTGGGAACCTCAGAAGCCATGGAGAAGAGACAGACAGACAGAATGTGTATCTGTGTATCAGAGAAGAACCAATACAGGTGGTTAAAGGGCTGGCAGATAGGGGAAGGACCAATACAGGTGGTTAAAGGGCTGGCAGGTAGGGGCTCAGGCCCTGCACTTTTGGGGGCCCGCAGCCCCCACTGTCCTATGGATGGGAGGGACTCGGGGGGCCTGGTGTGGTGGCAGTGTGGGTCGCCTCCCTCCTCCCCACGTGGGCAGCAGGAGCTGGAGTGGCCTGGCAGCCTGCCCTCCCCCTGCCGGCTGTCCTCCGTTGGCCCATGGCACTTGGCTTCTCGGGGTCCCACCCCCAGTGCACGCTGGTTCCCACTGCCCGTGGAGAAGCAGGGTACGGCGGGCCGGGGGGCAGGGCAAAGCAGGCTGCTGGGTTGCTCCAGCTCCCCCTGCCTGGGTTGTGAGTGTGGGGCGGGCCACCCCTCTTGCTGCCACACCAGGGCCCCGTAATCCCCTGGGCCCCATTGCTCAGGGGAGGGAACAAGGGGGCAGGGCAGGGATGGAGTTGGGGTGTGGCCTGAGGGAGGGGCATGCAGGGGCAGAGCAGGGCCTGCTGCGGGGAGTGTGTGTGTGGGGGGGTTGTCCTGGGCCCCAATCCCGGATCAGACCCCGCCTTGTTTATTTTAGCTGCCCATCCTGGCTTCCTTCAGACCAGGCCTGAGCCTTCAAACCCAGGGCATCTGGACAACGGCCAGGGACCTGTCGACAGCTACTTCCCTGCAGCAAAGGAGCCATTGATAGGAGGCACAGGGGAGTTGTGTTTACAGCCCTCACTGGCTCACCTCACCACACTGGGCAGTATTTACCAGGCAGTCGAGATTTTGACTAGGCAGAGCACTCGGAATATTTTTCAGCTTGGAAAAGAGACAGCCACAGGGGGAATATGACTGAGAGCTATAAAATCATGGTTGGTGGAGAGGAAGTAGCTAAGGAGTGCTATGTACGCCTTTTAATGCAAAAACTAGGGGCAGCGGAATGAAATTAATAGGCAGCAGGTTTAAAACAAACAAAAGGATGCTGACAACCTGTGGAACTCCTTGCCAGAGGATGTTGTGAAAGCCTACACTATACCGGAATTCAAAGAAGAGCTAGATAGATTTATGGAGGTTAGGTCCATCGATGGTAGGAGGGTAGGAATGGTGTCCCTCGTCTCTGTCAGAGGCGGGAATGGGCAAGAGAGGACGGATCACAGTTCTGTTCATTCCTTCTGGGAGCACCTGGCATTGGCCAGTGTTGGGAGACAAAATACTGGGCTAGATGGATGTTTGGTCTGGCCTAATATGGCCTTCTTCTGCTTACTCCAAATTCTGCTGTCTGGACATGACACTGCCACTGGCGGATTTGAACCTGGGACCTCTGAAGCGGAGTATAGGAGCCTCTACCCTCTGAGCTAAAAGTCAGCTGCCTCCCAGCTGTGGAGGTCTCTTGGTCTTAATTGTTGCTGTGGTCTAGTTACCACTTGCATTGCTCAGTAACCACACTAGGGGTACGTCTAAACTACATGCCTCCGTCGACGGAGGCATGTAGATTAGCCAGATCGGCAGAGGGAAATGAAGCCGCAATTAAAATAATCGCGGCTTCATTTAAATTTAAATGGCTGCCCCGCTCTGCCGATCAGCTGTTTGTCGGCAGATCGGGGCAGTCTGGACGCGCCGCGCCGACAAAGAAGCCTTTCTTGATCGGCACAGGTAAACCTGGTTTCACGAGGCATACCTGTGCCGATCAAGAAAGGCTTCTTTGTCGGCGCGGAGCGTCCAGACTGCCCCGATCTGCCGACAAACAGCTGATCGGCAGAGCGGGGCAGCCATTTAAATTTAAATGAAGCCGCGATTATTTTAATCGCGGCTTCATTTCCCTCTGCCGATCTGGCTAATCTACATGCCTCCGTTGACGGAGGCATGTAGTCTAGACACACCCTAGGGGTGCGTCTACACTGGCAAGATTTTGCACAAAAACTTACCGCCTGTCTACACTGGCCGCGAGTATTTGTGCAAGAACACTGACTTTGTAATGTACAAAATCAGTGGTTCTTGCACAAATACTTCTTGCGCAAGAGGGCCAGTGTAGACAGCCACGTTAATTTCTTGCGCAAGAAAGCCCGATGGCTAAAATGGCGATCGGAGCTTTCTTGCGCAAGAGAGTGTCTACACTGGGCACGGGTGCTTTTGCGCAAAAAAATCTTTTGCACAAAAGCATCCATGCCAGTGTAGACGCTCTTCTGAGCAAATACTTTTAACGGAAAAAGTTTTCCGTTAAAAGTATTTGTGCACAATCATGCCAGTGTAGACGCAGCCACGGTGTGTGAGTTACAGACACACGGCCCAGCTTCTTGCATCAGCACCATAGCCAGGACACAAGACACTCCACCTCTTTCCTGACAGTTCACATGCCCTACCCTGCTTTAACGTCTGTTCCTGCCATCCTGGGATCTTTGCCAGCTCTGTTCTGAGCAGCCAGCCCCCATCTATCTAGCCTCACCCACTGCTACAAGCCACACCATGCATAGTGCACCCGCAGGGTTGTTTTCATTATTTCCATCACCGTAGCACCGCAGTGCACTCGGAGCCCCAAAATACTAGGTACATTCGCCTGGTGAGAGACACCTCCTGCCCTGCAGAGCGTACGATCTCAACAGTCAAAACAGACCAAGGGAAACAGCGGCATGGAATGGAGAATGACTTGCCAAGGGTCACGCAGTTGGTCAGTGGCAGAGCTAGGACCATAATGCAGATCTTCTAAGTCACAACCCTGGACCAAACCACCATTCTGATATCCCTCTCTAGGGCCCAGTTTCCAGTTGATGAGCCTTCCATCCCCGGCAGGGTGCCCACACCAATTTTGCATATGATTTTCAGGAGGTGAGGAACTGAATCTCCAGTAACGCCCACCCAAATCCACAGAGCTGCACCAGGCACAGGAGCCGCGTCTAACGCCGCTGGGCAGAACCGAACTGGGGCTCTCCGGAGCTTAGTGCAGGAGCCTCTATCGCGTGAGCTAAAAGCCAGCTGGCGCTCTGCTAAGGCTGTAGAGCAAACTCCTTTGCGTTTCTGCAAGTGGGCTAAGGGCCACTACATGGGACAGTGCCTCCCAGCCAGCTGGTGTGCGGGTTACACGGGCATCTCCCAGCATTTAAGTGAGAATTCATGGCCCTCCGACGATCACTCTGAAAACGCTTCCCGCAAAGAGGCCTGCAGCTGAGATGCGATAAGACAACTATCGCAGAGTCAGAAATGATTATTAAAAGCAGATTTATTAAGGATTAACAAGGACAGCGTGGGAAGCAATAAAGCACTTGCTAATCCTTGGGTCGGTCTGTTTTTGATAATCATCTGGTATTTTAAACAACACACAGCGAATTCCCTGTCTTATAAATCTGCGTCGAGCTTTAACGTGACAGTTATCATATGTTTATATCCGGGATGATTATTAGAAACATACTTACTGAAAATTAACCGTGTAATAGAACGTTATCTGATGACACTGCAAATCTAAACAAACACACGTGATTAACAACCGGTCCACAGCCTGCTTGAAACGACACCATGTTTTGTGTTTGTGTTTTGTTGTGTTAAATCATTCCATGGTGTATTTATTTGCTTCCCATTCCTGAAATAACCCACATAGCTTTCATTCCGAAGCAGTGTATTCTTAGGCAGCATAGGATTGTAATAACAATACATTTTATTTTTATGGCACCCACCGGCTATGGCTGTCTGGCTGCTTCGCAAACAACAGTACGACTTCCCGGAGAGCACTAAAAGAAACATGCAGCAAATAAAACAAAACATGATTCAGAATCAAAAGCCGCCGGGGTGATGAAAACAAAACAAGGATGAGCGGTTGAGATTAAAAGTTCCTCAGGGCTCTTTTAAAACAAGGGATTTGGTTAGGGTGGTCTGGCAAGGAGAGACAGAGGTAACGGAGTGAAATTCAACAAGGACACAATTTGGCTGAATAGCTGGAAACATCTGCCTACATAGGTGGTTCTCGGTCTTTGCGGCATTAAGGTAGGACTACTCCCAGCCTCTCTGCGAGGTAGAGCAATGCGATTATTCTCGCTGTACAAAGTGGGAAATGAGACACCGGGCAATGAAATAAAGTGCCCAAGGCGGGGACATGAGAGGGTAAATGATAGAGGGGCATAAAATCAGGACAGGTGTGGTGAAAGTGAATAAGGAAAAGTTATGTACTTGTTCCCATAACACAGGAAGTGGAGGCACCAAATGAAATTAATCAGCAGCAGGTTTAAAAACAAAAACAAAAAGAAGTATTCCTTCATGCAGCCCACAGCCAACCTGTGGAACTCCTTGCCAGAGGATGCTGTCAAGACCAGGATTTTAACAGGGTTCAAAAAAGAACTAGATAAATTCATGGAGGTTCAGTCCATCAATGGCTATTGGCCAGGATGGGTAGGAATGATGCCCCTAGCCTCTGTCAGGGGCTGGAAATGGGCGACAGGAGAGGGATCGCTTGATGATTCCCTGTTCTGTTCACTCCCTCTGGGGCACCCGGAATTGGCAGCCAGAACACTGGGCTAGGTGGACCTTTGGTCTGAGCCATTCAGGCCGTTCATATGTTAGGCCACAGAGGGAGTTTGCAGAGGTGCAGGGAATTGAACTCCTAGTCCAGTGGTTTAATCAACAAACCAGGTTTCCCTCCCAAGCCCCGGGAGCGAGACCCAGGAGCAATTTCAAGCTGCGCTGAAGACATGGGGGGGTGGCCTACAGGAAAGCACAAGGTGGACTCTGCCACCCCAGAGGTCCCTGCCAGACTGATGTCCTCAAGCACTCGTGCATGAGCTGCCGTTGGCCCCCACGGGGCCACACACACAGAGCGTGCTCCATTCAAACCCTCTCCCTACAGGCTTCCAGCCGGCCCCGCCTCCACCCTGTGCTGAAGACTGGAGGAAAGGGAGGAGCCAGTGACCCTGCCTGCGTTCGCTGGGGAATCTCCCCCGGGGATCTACAGGCACTTTCCACTCCCTTTGCACCCCCCGACTGACCACAAGGGGGCAGAAGACAGCCAGGAATCTAGAGAACTCCCAGCACCACCGTATCTAGAGCAGGGGTGTCCAGACGGCTCGTTGGGGGAAGCCGCTAACTGGCCGCGAGAGGCTTGGCTCACCTGTGCGTCCGCAGGCCTGGCCGCTCGCAGCTCCCGGTGGCTGTCGTTGGGCCATTCCGGGCCAATGGGAGCTGCAGGAAGTGGTGGCCCAGAGCAGCCAGCAGGGGTCTCTCTTTCCTCCTGGGTGCGACACGGTTTCATTCATGGTTGCCAAGCGCCTGCGCTGGTGCTACACACGTTACGATTCTCAGCCCCTCCGTGCCCCTTTTGGGCTCTCAGGGAACAGGGGAAGTGGCACCCGGCAGATGCGGCCCTGAAAAACTTTCCTTTCTCCTCCGGGGCTACCCACTGGAAAGCCAGACCTCTGCTGACCGGTGCCGACACTCCTGTGGTCCCAGCTGCTCTCGGGGCAGGGCTGGATTTGGGCCAAAGGACCACGGTGCTCCCAGGGGAGCTAACATGGCAGAGACACCGTTCTGCCGCAAGGAGAAGGATGAGCTTGTGGAAAAGGCCTTGGATAGGATTGAGAAGACGTGGGATTCTGATTGTGTCTCCATCACAGGATCTTTGTGGGCAAGTCCTTCGGCCAGGTCTACACTCAAGGGAAAGGTCAAATCAAGATACACGACTCCCACTGTGTTAATTATGTAGCTGGAGTTGACGTAGCTTGTTTTGAGTTTCCCCACTGTCACCACAGAAGGAGACCAACAGGCGCAAACTCTCCCCTCAGCTTCCCTTGCTCTTCACAGAAGCCGGAGTACCAGCCGCCGATGTATTGTAGAGTGTTGTGTCCAGTTCTGGGCACCGGATTTGAAGAAAGATGTGGAGAAATTGGAGAAGGTCCAGAGAAGAGCAACATGAATGATGAAAGGTCTAGAGAACATGAGCTATGAAGGAAGACTGAAAGAATTGAGTTTGTTTAATTTAGAAAAGAGAAGACTGAGAGGGGACATGATAGTCGTTTCCAGGTATCTAAAAGGATGTCATAAGGAGGAGGGAGAAAAATTTTTCATCTTGGCCTCTGAGGATAGAACAAGAAGCAATGGGCTTAAACTGCAGCAAGGGAGGTTTAGGTTGGACATTAGGAAAAAGTTCTTAACTGTCAGGGTGGTTAAACACTGGAATAAATTGCCCAGGGAGGTTGTGGAATCCCCATCTGTGGAGATATTTCAGAGTAGGTTAGATAAATGTCTATCAGGGATGGTCTAGACAGTATTTGGTCCTTCCATGAGGGCAGGGGACTGGACTCGATGACCCCTCAAGGTCCCTTCCAGTCCTAGTATTCTATGATTCTATGTGGGGTGCCCTCTGAGTTTGATTTAGCGGGTCTTAACCAAGGCCTACAGAGTCTCTAATAGAAATGGGAATAGGTTAATAATCCGTAGTTCCTTTCATCAGTCATTCTCAAAGTGCTTTGCCACCTCGGTCAGTAGCACGCCCCCCTTTTTACAGGTGGGGAAACCGAGGCACGGAGCTGTGACTAGAGTGGCCAGGCAGCAGCACAGCCAGGAATAGAAATCAGATCTCCTGTGCCCCAGGCTGTTGTTTTTACACCATCCCCATTTTCTGCCCTGAAGCTGACGCTCTAATATCCAACAGGACCAAGAGAAAGCGGCCGGAATGCACTTGGTTTAGTGAGGTGCGTGGCGTTCTAACAAGGAGCGATAGGATGGAATTAAAGAAAGGGAAAATGTCTGTAGGGAAGCTGCTTCGACCGGGAGTTCTAAACCAAGAGTGGATAAAATCTGGAGCGCTACCCTGTAGGGAATAGCACAGCCCAGGCCGGAAGACGGCCTCATGTTCCCCACTGGCTGTGGCAAGTGGCCACTGGGAAAGGCTTAGCCTGCCATGAGGCTGTCTTCCGGCCCGGCTGTGCTATACCCTACAGGACACTTGCCACTTTGTTCTCTGGGACTTCTCAACACCCTGTCCTGCTGGGCCAGATCTCCTGACCTCCCCCAGACAAGGCACTGAGGTGAAGTCCACAATGCAGACACAAACTCTTCAGGTCTGAGGAGAATGCAGTTTCAGGCACAGCAGTCTGGAAACCCACTCCTCAAATGGGATCAGAGCCCCAAATAAACCCTTCAGGCAAGCCCCCGTTAGCACTGAAAGGGGGGTGTATATGCTGATGGCTCCCCTAGGTAACCATTTATTTACTATCCATCCCAGTGTAAATAAGAGTGACTCTATTAAGCACAAACAGTAGGATGTAAGTGGTAGCAAGTGAAAACAGAGCCAAGTAAATTACAAATTTAAAATAAACAGAAAGCCCACAGCTAGTTCTAACACATTAAGGCTCATTGCAAACTCACCGTAAAACTGTATTTATTTCAGCTAAACCTCCAAGCCAGGAAGATCTTTTCTTCCTGGGGTTCCTGGTTCATTCTCTTGGGTGTCTCATGCCAGCCAAACATAAAGAGCCTGAAAACTTTGCATCCTAAATAGACTTCCTGTTGGGCGGGAATTCTTTGTTTCTATATTCCGCCTTCTATGGAAAATTACCTGGCCAGACCCTGCTAATTATGCTGGCCTACCAGAAACTGCAGCAAGGGAGGTTGATGTTGGACATCAGGAAAAACTTCCTGCCTGTCAGGGTGGTGAAACACTGGAATAAATTGCCCAGGGAGGTTGTAGAATCTCCATCTCTGGAGATATTGAAGAGCAGGTTGGACAGACATCTATTGGGGATGCTCTTGTCTAGACGGTGCTTGGTCCTGCCGTGAGGGCAGGGGACTGGACTTGATGACCTCTCAAGGTCCCAAGTATTTGCACAAGAGAGCGTCTAAACTGGCATGTGCTTTTGCGCAAAA
This sequence comes from Pelodiscus sinensis, assembly GCF_052426305.1. NCBI lineage: Eukaryota > Metazoa > Chordata > Testudines > Trionychidae > Pelodiscus > Pelodiscus sinensis. The sequence continues at coordinate 3,954,902 of NC_143055.1, read as the reverse complement.
GCATCTGTGCCAGTGTAGATGCTCTCTCGCGCAAGAAAGCTCTGACGGCCATTTTAGCCATCTACACTGTCTACACTGGCCTCTTGCCCAAGAATACTTGCACAAAAGGGCTTAATCCTGAGCGGGAGTGTCAGAGTATTTGTGCAAGAAGCACTGATTTTGTACATTACAACGTCAGTGTTCTTGCGCAAATACTCGCGGCCAGTGTAGACAGGCAGCAAAATCTTGCCAATGCAGACACAGCCTTAGTGTGGTTACTGAGTAATGCAAGTGGCACCTAGACTACAGCAACAGTTAACATCAAGAACCCTCTACAGCACGGACTGGGAGCCAGCTAGCTTTTAGCTCAGAGGGTAGAGGTTCCTATAGTAAGGTCCCAGGTTCAAACCCGCCTGGTGGCGGTTACACTATGTCTTCCTAAGACCTACCACTGCTTAGACTTAAAGAACAAAGGGAGCTCTTTACAGGTGATCAATCAGACACTGAGATGTCCCAGCATTGGAAACACCCTTAATGGCTTTTATTGGCACAGTGGCCAGACGGAACCCATAGACAACAGCCCCATCCTGGCAGAAAGACCCTGCCACAACACAGCATGCCTGACACAAGTGCCCAGCTGACTGACAAAGAGAGTCACTCACAGATGGAGAATTTGGGAGCCGTTTAATCCAAACCAAATGCTGAATTTGCAAGAACTGGAAGCCAAGTTCTGCTTCAAAGCTGATTCACAGCCCCGGGTTTGCGGCGAAAGTGCAAGTTCCGGGCTCCTATATGACGGGCCAACGTGTTTGGCTTTGCCACTGACTCACTTTTTGGCCATGGGCAAGTCACTTCCCCTTCCTGTGCTCCCCAGGCTATAGAATTAAGACAAGAGAGCTCTCTCCGACCACCCAGCTGTGTGTCATAGGTGTAATCCTGCTAACCACAGATGGGCGGTTTGCCCAGCTGGGGTCTGGAGTTTTGGAGCATGACAATTCAGGTCCAAACACGCCTCAGGCTCTGGCACAGGCCTCATGCCTAGGCCTCAGTGGCTTTCTCTCTGGCTCTGGTCTCATGGTCCATAGGAGCCGCACGAACATTTAGGTACCGCTGGACCTTCCCTACCTGGCTTGCCCCAGCTGCCTTTGAAACAGCCGCTTGCAACGCGACTCCACGTCAATACAGTTAACATGCATCACAATAAATCTTTGGATGACCTGTACGGAGACCCTACGCTACAAGGGCTCCGATGAAACCCACGCTGCCGAGGGACGACCTGATGGCTGTTTGCCAAAGCTCCTCTTCCAGAAATGTACCTTCTCCACTTCTGCTGTTGTCTCTCCAGCTGGCCACAAACAGCCCCGCTGGGTTTCCAGGTTACCACTGGCGTCTTTCCATTCTGTCCCTCGTTGGTTCATATTTGGGGCATAAATGGCAGTTGCTCAAGGTGTCTGTGGACTCATGCTGGCGATTAAACTGACTGTCCATGTAAGACCGAGAGAGGTTCGCCCACGGTAGGCACGAGGCAGAAATAGCGAGGGAGGCAGCGGCGTGGGGAAGGTTAGCAGGGGCGGGACAGTGGGATGGAATGAGGCAAGGATGCAAAGAGAGGGAGCAGAATCTCGTAGCAACAAAGGCAAAGCCAATAGGAAGGCTTCTCCCAGTGCCATGTGACTTAATGCGACCAATGACAGTCACGCAGTCCAGCGTGAAAATCCCAAGTGGTAACGGGTTGGCCATGAAATCTTCCCAGTGGTGCTAAGGGTGAGAAAAAATGTAGTGTGTAGCTCTTCAGTATTTTGAAATGGAGCCCCCCGCAAAAAAAGATTATGAGTCTATGAATTCCTTGAGGATTTGGATTTCAATGTCAAGGCAAATGGTGACAAAAATATTGTACCAAAGAAGGGTCTGCCTAGGACGTCACAGTTGTCATTCTGCTGCCTGCTGAGTATTTCCCGGACACAAGGGGGAGATGGTAGGCCTCAACTGGAGTACTGTGTCCAGTTCTGGGCGCCACATTTCAAGAAAGATGTGGAGAAATTGGAAAGGGTACAGAGAAGAGCGACAAGAATGATGAAAGGTCTAGAGAACATGACCTATGAAGCCAGGCTTCATGAACTGGGCTTGTTTAGTTTGGAAAAAAGAAGATTAAGGGGGGACATGACAGCGGTTTTCAAATATCTAAAAGGGTGTGTCAAGGAGAAAGGAGAAAATTTGTTCCTCTTGGTTTCTGAGGACAGGACAAGGAGTAATGGGCTTAAAGTGCAGCAGGGGAGGTTTAGATTGGACATTAGGAAAAAATTCCTGACTGTCAGGGTGGTCAAATACTGGAATAAATTGCCAAGGGAGGTGGTGGAATCTCCCTCTCTGGAGATATTTAAGAACAGGTTGGATAGACATCTGTCAGGGATGGTGTAGATGGAGCTTGGTCCTGCCTTGAGGGCGGGGGGCTGGACTCGATGACCTCTCGAGGTCCCTTCCAGTCCTATGATTGTATGATTCTATGATTCAAAAGTGGCATCCCCGCCATCCGAGTTCAACAAGAACCGCCAACGGCTAGTAGGGCTTTTGCCACACACGCCTGATTCTGGTCCCTCCCACGAGAGGGCAGAAAGAGACACACACGCAGTCCAGTTGACTGCAGTGTCTTCTCAAGGGATGTTGTACCCAGTTCTGTGGGGGGACACATCACCTTCTCCACCAAAATGAGACTCTCTCCTCTGTTTAGAGGAACCGCTCAGGAACGGCTGTATCTACCCCTTGTGAGAACGCAGCATGGCCTAAGACAGGCTTCTAGGTCCTTGTGGTTTTCATGACTGGGTCACTGATTACACCGCGAGTGGCAATGGACAAGCGTTTGGAGGCAGGCTACTGCTGTCGGGTCAGGTTGTCCAGAGCCCTGCTGAGGGTGTTGTGGTGGTGCTGAGATCACCGCTCCTGCTAGCACTCCCTGGGGAGCTAGCCAGCCCAAAGGAGGGGCAGGATGGGGCGAGAAAAGAAAGCAGGGTAGCAACCCCATGCCCTCAGCTCCTCTAGGAGCTCCTCTCTGTGGGACGGCTCCAGTGTAGGCCAGAAGCTAACAGGCCCGACTGACCTACAGAGTAGGGTTGAGAGCCAGTTGTGATGTGAACCAGAAATCTGACCCACATCCAGCAAGTTTGGGGTCGGGTGGGCCCAGGGCCAAGCTTTAGATGAAATTCCTCTCGCTCGGAGAGATTTATGGGCCCCAGCTGGAGACCATGTGAAAAGTGTCATTTTGCTCACGTTCTCCACCGAGCTTCCTGACTTGCCCTGGGAGTTCGCAGGAAATTGGCCTGCCTGGATGGTTGAGTAACACACCATCAAATGGCTCGGGGGAAGAAAGCCAGGTCACCCACTGTCTCAAGCAAGCAGCGTGACTTGCTTCCCACAGTTCCTGGAAAGAGATCTCTCTGCCGGTGAATAACTCTGCCATCCTGATTGTCACTGGGGTGTGTATGATGTTGGGGTTCCTTAAAAGGAAGGGTGCACGAGCACCACACTGGGCATAGGGTGATGCGATGAAAGGACCTATTTGTCAATGACGCTAGTGTTCTGGCCAAACAGCTCCTCGGATGCTAAAGCCAAGTGAATGCTTAACAGCGGTGGGTACGGTAGGCACATGCCCATCCGCTGGGGGAGGGATGCCAGCACGTGCTCTGCCAACACAAAACACAATGAGAAACAAGTGGTGTTCACTTGGGGTGTGTCTAGACTACAGGGTTTTGTTGACAAAAGTCTACTTTTGTTGACAAAACTATACCTGCGGCTACACTGCCGCTGAGTTCTGTCGACATAACGTCGACAGAACTCAGCAGTTTTGTCGACGGCTGAAAACCTCATTCTACGAGGAATAACACCTTTTGTCGACAGAGTTCTGTCGACAGAAGGGGTTATTGCATCTACTCTGTCATGACGACAAAGCAACTTGCTTTGTTGACAGAACTGGATGTCGTCTAGACGCTCTTTGTCGACAGAAGCTTTGTCGACAATATCTGTTGACAAAACTTCTGTCGACAAAAGACTGTAGACTAGACGTACCCTCACTGAATTCTAGGTGCTACACACATATTTGTCGGCAAGGAGTAGGGAATGCCAAATAGGTAGGTAAAGGATTGCAACAAGAGAAGAAATGAACCCCACTGGCTCACAAGCCCAGGAAGAGTTTAACAAAAATGGCCTTTGGAGCAGTCTGGTGGGTTCAGGGATAGGATTTGTACTGTCCAGACAGGAGAGTTGGGCTCGATTCCTGGCCTATGCAGAAGGAGGAATTCTCTTTCTGGAAAAAAAGGGGATGAAAGTGGGATCCAAAGGACATGAATTCTGTTCCCGGTTGTGCTATGGATTCCCGGTGTGACGTGGGGCCAGCGATGGCCAAATGTCTCTGTGCATGGGAATGAAACTCTTGTCCTACCTCCCAGGGTGATTGGTGAGGATAAATGAATAGCATCAGGGGTGGCGCGCCAGCACTGAGGTGCCTGCATCTCCCCAGAAACCAGTGGACTCAGGCTTCAACATCAAGACACTTCAGAAAACGTTATCCTTAGTGAATGAGATGAATCCAACTTGCCTCAGTTGCAGAGGGAAGACTGAAGGAATCGGGCTTGTTTAGTTTGGAAAAGAGAAGACCAAGAGGGGACAGGATAGTGGCTTTCAAGTACCTAAAAGGGTATCACAGGAGAAGGGAGAAAAATTGTTCTCCTTGGCCTCTGAGGACAGGACAAAAAGCAATGGACTTAAACTGCAGCAAGGGAGATGTAGGTTGGACATCCGGAAAAACTTCTTAACTGTCTTGGTGGTGAAACACTGGAATAACTTGCCTCGGGAGGTTGTGGAATCTCCATCACTGGAGATATTTAAGAGCAGGTTGGATCAACATCAATGATCTAGATGGAGCTTGGTCCTGCTGTGAGGGCAGGAGACTGGACTTGATGACCTTTTGAGGTCCCTTCCAGTCTAGTCTTCTATGATTCTAAATATTAATGTGCTTCTGCAAGATGCTAGATCCATGTTCCCTTCTGGTCTGGAATGTATGCATTAACATTTATACAAACAAATGAATAAGAGGTGTGAATGTGGGTGAAGGGAGATTCTATTTAGGTCTTTCTCAAAGAGATTCTTCCTCTTCACTCAGGTACTATAGCCTGTAATATCCAATAGCAGCTGTCAACATATATCCTGGTTCCAAAGGGTTGGGAACATCCATCAATGTTCTGTCACATCAACTGATTTATCTCAGAGGAGCAGACTACGTTTTTTAAGAGCGAGCTCATCAAGAGCTCATTTGTGGGTTTCTTCACTGCAGGTTGCCAGCATCCAAACAGACTTAAATGATCCAGGCTATTTTGTGCATGGATTGCAAACCCCTGAAGGTCTTGCCCCTTAATCGATGTAACAGGCAGCATTGTTTCTCTCTTTCTCCTTTTGTAGGTCACGGATCACACAGGAATTCAGTAGTTGGGAAGGGAGTATTACGATAGACATTAGAACATGACTGCCAATAAATAGTCAACATTTGTCAACACACAACGCAGTTATTACAGTTTTCTGAATGTCGGCCAAAACTGGAGTTTCTAACACACTATACCAAGATTAAGAGTTGGTATGAGCCCTGTCGGAAAAATTCTGATGAAACGGTTTTTTGTCAGTATTTGCCAGGTCAGCAACATTCAGATGTTTCGTGGAGATGGTTTAATGTTGCTGAAGTTCCAGTGGGAGCCGGGGAGACGTCCTACAGAAATCCTCCTCGTTTCCTGCTAGCTCACTTGTCTGGCTGGTGGGAGAATGGGCTTCTGGGATGTCAAAACAGCGACGAGCCCTGTGGCACTTTAGAGACTAACAGATTTACGAGGATATAAGCTTGGGTAAAACCCACCTCATCAGATGAATGGGAGTGGTGGGTTTTACCCATGAAAGCTGATGTGCTAATAAATCTGTTAATCTCTAAGGCGCCACGGGGCCGCTTGCTGTTTTGGCAGTTATAGACTAACACGGTTCCCCCTCTGGACTTTCCACAAGGTAGGTTGCCAGGTTGAATTGCTCCGGAGCCAGGTCCCCCCCGGTCTCTTCCTCTTCTCATGGCCAGCTCATGTTTAGACCCACCCCCTTTTGAGGGAACAAAGTCAGACAAAACCAGAAGGCCAAACTCCCTGTTTGGGGTGCTGTTCTTCGATCGGGGCCCTATGGTTCATACACTCATTCACTCAAGAATCTCAGGCCACTTTCCAGGGCTTCCCCGCTTCCCAGTGGATATAGGGAAACCCAGCCTCTCCCACTACACCGGGCTCTGGTCTAGGTGACCCCATAACGAACAGCCAAGGCCTGCTCCCTCAGACTCCTTTCTACTGCCTCCCTGGACGACTTCTTACCCAGAGTCCGACAGCCTGCCTCTCCCGGTTCACCCTTCTCTGAAGGCCGGGAGCCACACAGCTCCCCTTCTAAACCACAACCCCAAAGTGCCATGATAGCCCAATTTCTGCCCTGGTTGGTCCCCATCTTTCTTTCCCTTATTGAGCTCTTCAGGTTCCTCAGCACCAGAGCTTGCTCCTCCCCAGTGGCTGCTGGAGAAGATGCCAAAACCAGTCCTTCTCCTGAGCTCCCTCCTTGACTCTGTTGGTCTCCCCACGCTCTAGTCCCAGAGTTTCTAGCTTGCCGAGTTTCTCCCGGCAGCCCCCTTCTGCTTCAGCCTCCCTGTCTTTATGGACATCCCTCCGCTCCTTCCTCAGATGGGCTTCATCCAGACTTACGTCGGGCTCACCCTCCCTGTGCTGCCAGATGGGTTAATTGGCAGGCCCATATCAACCCATTCAGAGCCACGATGGCGTGTAAGTACATCCCGTGGCAGAAACCAGATTTCAAAAGATCAAAGGCCTCCATGGAACGCAAAGCCCCTTCTCCACTCAACTCTCAGCTTGTTTGATAGGCCCACCCATCCTAGTGGTAGTTCCACAGGAGAGGATAAGAGCCTACTACTGCTACCAGGTAATCACAGTTTCCTAGGGCCACAACAGTATCTACTCTGAACTAATGCCACCCAGCACCTGATATAAGACCAAAGTGTTACAGCCCACCAGAAACTAGACTATAATGTGCCACAAATAATTAGGGATGTAAAGGATTAATCGGCTAACCAGTTACCTGGTAAGCATTAGCCTTACTTATGAGGGTAACTGGTTAACCAATGGCCCGGCCTGGCTGCTACGGGATCCCGGTTAACTGGTTAAACATACCAGTTACCTTTTTAAAGGGGATTTTACATTCCTTCCTATAATGCAGTTACTTTTTTTGTTCAAGTGACAAAGGCCTGTGCTTTTAATGCTTGTGTTCTTGGATTCTGTCCCTACAGCGACCCACGGTAAAAAAGCATCTCTTTAGCAAATGCTGGTTGTCAAAGGCAACCCCAGTAGACAACCCCTTTGTCTCGTTCATACCCACAGCTGCCCTTGTTGGGCTGTGGCCTACTGTACATTCCTGAGTTCTTTGTTCAGTCCGGTGTTAAGTGACTGGGTTACCAAGATTTTCCCGAAACACTCTGGCAGGTTGACTCACCACTGAGAAATAGCTCCGGATAATTCAGCTGAAAACTTCCTTTGCTTCACTCCAGCCCGTGCCTCCTTGATCGCAAGCCTACGTTTATACACCAGGCTGGAGTACTGGCAGCCTTCAACTTCCTGAAGGGGGTTCCACAGAGGATAGATCTAGCCTGGTCTCAGGGGTGACAGCTGAGAGAATGAGGAGCAATGGACTCACGTTGCAGTGGGGGAGACCTAGGTTGGATACGAGGAAAATTATTTCCCTAGGAGGGTGGGGAAGCCCTGGGATGGGTTCCTTCGGGAGGTTAAGTAACCATCTCTAGAGATTTTTGCCTTGACCAAGCCCTTGCTGGGATGATGGAGTTGGGGTTGGTCCTGCTTTGGCAGGGGGTTAGACTCGATTGCCTCCTGAGGGCTCTTCCAGCCCTGAGATTCTATGATTCATTTTTAAATGTTATCCTTAGAAGTCATTTCCTCCGATCCATTTTTCTATCTTGGGCGCTTTCCACTGAATTCCCTCCAACGACTTATCTTTCTGGTATTGATTATGGCTGCATTTCTGAGACACAGCTTTCGTCAGCTTGACCTTGGTTCTAGTCAGAGGAGAACAAAACTAGAGCAAACATGAGTTTTCCCTCCCCCTCTCCCCCCCCCCCCCAAAATTGGAAAATTTTGCTTTAAAAAACTTGGGATTTTTTAAATATTGCACTGGGTCTGAGTTGGTTTTTTTGCTTGCACCCTGGTCTGCCTATTTACCTTCCAAGGAAAGCCACCCCTTCTTCGTTTCTTCCCTCAGGTTCAATGGAAGCAGTGCATTGTGGGACTTTCCATGACCCAGGTGCATTGTGGGAAATTAGTTTGACCAGGAAGCCCAATCTATACAGAAGAACGAAGAGTCAAGGCATCCGAATGACACCTCCCATGAGACTTTGCAGCAGCTCTGTAGGCCCCAGCTTCATGCCGAAGAAAACGGACAAGAAACGTTTCCATTCCATGCAGGAAATGGAAACCCAATCGTTTGATAAGGGAAGGGTGAAACATTTTCTATTAGAAATATTCTCTGAACTTCCCATTCCTTGAAAAAAAATCTGTATTTGCATCCTGATGAGGCACAGAAACAAATTTTGAAATGTTGGAGTTTCCTGAGGGGAGCTGTCAGCTTGCAGCAGTGAAAATATAAAGCCTCCTCAGGCCACAGGTAACCTCATCGGCATGGTACAAGTTGGGGAAACTGAGGAACAGAGGTGCTGTGAGTTGCCCAGGGTCACACACCCTAAGCTTCTCAGGACAAGGAACTCTCTTTTAGCACTTGGTTTGTACAGCCTCTAGCACAGTTGGGCCACGGTCTAATACTGACCCTCCCTCATGGTGCCACTGCAACACAAACAAATGAGTAACAACAGGCAGGAAGACAACCCCCCAGAGTTTACGCAGGCCGTTACCTGCTCAAACCACTAGTCCAACCTGCTCCACAGCCCTGAAGCCTGGATTTCCAGGTCAGCAAGACCTAGGAGAGCTGTGGAGGGCAGATGAGACTGTTTTGAGGAGCGATATTCGGAGGGAAGAGTCTAATGCAAGAGTGGGAAATAAAACGGCTGCAGTTCCCCAGAGTGATGATTCGCTGCCGCTATATTTACCTGCGCGGCTACAGGTACGGACAACTGCAGCTCCCATCCACAGCCAACGGAAACTGTGAACCCCTGTACCGTCGGAGGCGCAGGTAAATACGGTGCTGTAGGGGTCCACCAGAGGCTAATTCAGTCAGACTGCATCTGGCCTGTGGGCCCTTCTTAGGCAGGATTCAAAGCCTGAAAGATAGAGGGTGAAATGTGGATAAAAATGGGGTGTCTCTCAGAGTCCCAGCAAAGACAGGGAGGGACCAGAATAGCGGTAGCATCAGCGGAGTAGAAAAGACGAGTCAGATTTGACTTTGGGCACCAGGTTGCCATAGCACCTTTAGACGGAGTCATGGGACCTCCTTGCTGGGTACTAAGGCTGAGGCCTGCACACGGCAGGCGGACACTTCTCTGTTGCCGGGAGCCACACCGGAAGCCTTCAAAGTCTGAGCTGGCTCGGTGCGTGGGGCGGAAGGAAATACACGCCATGCAGAACACAGCCAAGTCCTGAGGGGGTACCACTCCTGCAACAAGAACGAACCTGTGAGCTCGTCCTACATCAGTCTCCTTCCATTTGCCTGCTGCTCAGGGAGCTGTTGCTCGTCTGCGGAGTCCCCCATCCACCCAGAGGCAAATTCGGTTTCGTTCTTAAACTTCCAACCCTCACGGGACGCCTGGAAAGAGTTAAGTCGAGGGCTTGGGGCCTTGTAACCTGGAAATAATTTTCCAGGCCTAACACAACCCATCATCAGCCACTTGAAACTCTGACTTAGACCTTAAGGGCAGAAGGGACCGTTGTGCGTATCTAATCTGCCCATCGCAAACCACAGAACGTCACTGGCCCATAGCTGCTGGCTGAGTAATGGAGTTCCTCACATCATAGAATCACAGAACACTAGGACTGGAAGGGACCTCGAGAGGTCATCGAGTCCAGTCCCCTGCTCTCATGGCAGGACCCAGTACTGTCTAGACCAGTGGTCCCCAACCTTTTGTGGCTGCCAGGAGCTCAGGGGCGGGGCCACGCATGTGCCGGGTATCCGGGGGCGGGGCCGCTCACGTGCCGCACTTCCGGGGGTGGGACCACGCATGCGCCATGCGCCAGGGGGTGGGGGACGCCCATGTGCCCTGAGCCCAGGGCTGGCACCGAGCATGTGCCGCGCGCCCGGGGCAGGGGCCGCCTACGTGCTCTGCGACCGGCGCCAGCACTTCGCATGTGCCGCGCGCCGGGGGTAGAAGCCGCCCACGCGCCCTGAGCCCAGGGCTGGCACCGAGCATGTGCCGTGCGCCAGGAGCGGGGTGTCACGTTACTGGAATTTGAGGGAAGCAGCCAGATCATGGCTGCACCCATAGGTGGGGGTGCTGGCCCCAAAAATGATATAAAAGGGGGCCATGTGGGGTGTTGAATGGGAGCTTACTGTTTGCTGATCCTGTGTACGCTATTTATGTGAGTGTATAATGTCTGTGTGTATAGGTAGGAATCTGTAATCTGTGTGGAAGCTGAATATTTCTCTGCATGTGGTTAAGCATTGGGCAGAGCCTGGCCTATGGACATGCTAATTAGCGAGGCCCTATGGGACAATGGCTCTCAATGGGCCACGGACACGCCTAAAGAATGAGGGTGGAGACCTAAGAGCTGCCAGAGAGAGAGGCTGAGGACCAGGTGACTGGCTGAGACCAGAAGAGGCCAGGAAGGGGGTATAAAGAGGCCATGTGGTCGATGCCATTTTGTTCTCAGCTCAGCACTTCATCCCAGAGGCAGCACTGCAGGGATCGAAGAGCCCGGAAGACCTGTGAACCCATCCTGATGCTAGGATGTGCAACAAGGACTTTTAAACCAGCAGCTGTAACATCTCTGCTAGAGCCTGCATCGAGGACTGGGAGATTCGGTGCATGTAACGTACTGTACTTTAATAACCTTACTCTCAGGCTTTTCTTTCTTGTGATAATAAACCTTTAGCTATAGATTCTAAAGGATTGGCCCAGCGTGATTTGTGGGTAAGGTCCAGAGGGTAAATTGACCAGGGATCTGTCGCTGGTTTCTTGGAACCGGACAGAACTTGTTCGCGGTAGGTGGGATTGGGTGCTAGGACCCCCCCACCTGTGTATGAGGCCCGGGGCCATCTGAGGCACGGATATTGCTGGGGTGTCGGAGGGGTTTTGCTCGTGAGGCTTCAGGCAGGCAGCTGAAGCGCTCTGTGGAACTGGTTTGTGGCCTGTTCGGAGAGGTCACCAGTCTGGGGGCTGTAAGGAACCCCGGATTTGAGCAATTCGCCCTGAGCGGACGCCCTCAGCTGTGCCCAGACACGGCCCGGTCCGTCACATGGGGCCAGCCCAGAAGTTTCGGCGGGCGCACATAAATGCCCCAGCAGGCGCCATGGCGCCCGCAGGCACCGCGTTGGGGACCACTGGTCTAGACCATCCCTGACAGGTGTCTGTCCAACCTGCTCTTAAATATCTCCAGTGATGGAAAAGCAACAAGGAGTCCTGTGGTATTTAAATATCCCGGGCTTCATTTGCATGTTCCCGGGCGCCGCCATTTTTAAATGCCCGGTAGTTCGAACTACCTGCCCGTGGCTACATGCGGCATGGGCTAGGTAGTTCAAACTAAAGCTCCGAATTCGAACTACCGTTACTCCTCATTGCAGGAGGGGTAACGGTCGTTCGAATTAGGAGCTTTAGTTTGAACTACCTAGCCCGTGCCGTGTATAGCCGCAGGCAGGCAGTTCGAACTACTGGGCATTTAAAAATGGCGGCGCCCGGGAACATGCAAATGAAGCCCGGGATATTTAAATCCCGGGCTTCATTTGCAAGTTTGAATGACTACATTAGCCACCCTAGCCCGAACTAGGGTGGCTAGTGTTGACATACCATTATAGACTAACAGATGTATTGCAGTACAAGGTCCAGGACTCCTTGTCGCTTTTGCAGATCCAGACTAACACGGCTACCCCTCTGATACTTGACTTAAGAGATGGAGATTCCACACCCCCCCTAGGCAATTGATTCCAGTGTTTCACCACCCTGACAGGTAGGAAGTTTTTCCTAATGTCCAACCTAAACCTCCCTTGCTGCAGTTTAAGCCCCTTGCTTCTTGTCCTACCATCGGAGGCCAAGGAGAACAATTTTTATCCCTCCTCCCTGTGACACCCTTTTAGGTACTTGAAAGATGCTATTATGTCCCCTCTCAATCTTCTCCTTTCCAAACTCCTGTCTCATGAGTTGAAGACTTGCGGTTACAGAGAATCTACCATTTACTCCAGTCAGACTAGCAGATGACCTGAGCTCCATGTGGCAGAATAAGGCGACTCTCACCTCAACCCATTATTCCTACTGTTTGTTGTAATTCTGCTATCTCAGCTGTGTTCTTGCTCTCAATAGGACAGTAGTTAAAAGCTCTGCTTAAACTATTACTGAGCAGCTAATGGCTGCGTTGGGTTTACGATCACTCAACGCTCAGCAATGAACATATTGCTCAGTAGAGCAGGCCAGACCATGCCAAATAGATTCCGAGGACATTTCTGAATGAAACAAAAATATTTCTTTTGCGTCGGAATTTTTTCATGAACACCTTTTGTTTTTTCCCCCCCAAGAACAAATGAAAACTCGACTGTTTTTGATTTGGGGAAAAACCTGTACAGTTTTAAAAACAACACTGAAAACCCAAAAGAACTCCCTTTGAGTTTTACCCCAAACCCAAAATTAGGAAAATAGGGATCGTGCTTTGGGTTAAAAATAAACTGTTTTTATTGGGGGGAAAAATCCTAGAAAATTGTTAGTGAAACAAAATTTGTCCGTGAGCCTTTTTTTTTTTAAAGCAAATTTTCATTAGTAAAAAAAAGATTCAAGGGAAAATGTTTCATCAGGTCTACCACTCAAAGTTTTGATGTCCGGGAAACCTGAAAGACACCAAATAACGCTAAATTCTAGTTGGACTCCTCTATGTGGTGATTATAGCCGCATCACCCGGAACACTCTAATCACCTATTAATCAATATACACTCTAGGAGTCCCCAGTAAAAGTGGGTCTTGAAAAAGATCCCAAACGATCAGACAAACAATCTTTTTTCCAGCCACAGGTGCTTTACAGTGGTACCATCCTACCAAAATACCCCAGTCTGGAGACGGAGGGTAGTGTGACACATTTTGCACGTCTGATCTTGGCACTTTTTTTAGCAGGCAGCTCAACATGATGGCACAGTTGTGGACCTAGAGATCTATCTGTCTTGGAGGAGATGGTGTTATCCCAATGACATAAGATCAGGAAATGCAAAGGATTTCCTTTCTGACATACTTTCTGCTGTATGTCTTCTGCCATACTCAGCAGAAGCGAGGAGGAAATGTAACAGTGACGTAATAATACACAGTACGTACTTGAAACAAGCCACCAGACTCATCTGACCTGTAGTAGACCTTCTAACAAACAATCCACGGACCAGTGCCAGTCCTGAGATCTCCCTGAAAAAGGTTAGAAAGGCAGCCAGCTGGTTCCAAATATCAAAATCATGGGAAGTCATTCTTCCTCTCTACTCTGTGCTGATTAGGCTACTCAAAACTGGAGTAGTGTGTCTAGTTCTGAGGACCACATTTCAGGAAAGAGGTGGAGAAATTGGAGGAGATCCAGAGAAGAGCAACAAAAATGATGAAGGAACTAGAAAACATGAGCTATGAGGGAAAACTGAAAGAGCTTGGCTTGTTTAGTTTGGAAAAGAGGAGACTGAAAGGAGACATGATAGTAGCTTTCAAGTACCTAAAAAGGTATTACAAAGAAGAGGGAGAAAAATTGTTCTCCTTAACATCTGATAGCAGCACATGGAGCAATGGGCTTAAACTGCAGCCAAGAAGGTTTAGGTTGGACATTAGGAAAAATTTCCTAAGGCCAGGTCTGCACCGGTGGAGAAAATCAATGCAAGATATGCAACTCGGCTACGTCTAGACTGGCACGATTTTCCGGAAATGCTTTTAACGGAAAAGTTTTCCATTAAATGCATTTTCGGAAAAGAGTGTCTAGATTGGCACGGACGCTTTTCCGCAAAAGCACTTTTTGTGGAAAAACATCCATGCCAATCTAGATGCGCTTTCCCACAAAAAAGTCCCGATCGCCATTTTCGCAATCGGGGCTTTTTTGCGGAAAACAAAGCTGAGCTGTCTACACTGGCCCTTTTGCGCAAAACTTTTGCGCAAAAGGACTTTTGCCCGAACGGGAGCAGTATAGTATTTCCACAAGAACACTGACAATCTTACATGAGATCGTCAGTGCTTTTGCGGAAATTCAAGCGGCCAGTGTAGACAGCTGGCAAGTTTTTTCCAGAAAAGCGGCTGATTTTCCGGAAAAACTGGCCAGTCTAGACACAGCCCTCCAGCTGTGTGAATTGCGTAGTTGGCGTTGATGTGTCTTGCATCGATTTTTTTCAAGGCAGCCGCACAGCAGGAGATGGATGGGAGAAATGCTCCTATTGACTTCCCTGCCTCCTCATGACAGCGAGGACTAAGATGGGGACACCCTCAGCATTTGATTTCGTGGGTCTTTACTAGACCCACTAACTCGAACCTCAGAGGATGCTGCAGGAAATGGAGATGCGTTTTCCCTACAGTTTTCTCTGATTCCCTATCTTGTCTGTGGATATAGAGTATCACCCAGTGGTAGAAAACAGACTGGTTAGAAGGCTGTTGATAATATTCCCAACAGCTGTTAAAATGGTCTGAGCCAGATGCAACTTGAGCCATTTAATTGAGTAGGGTGGCTGAAACCTTCAAAGTCTGCCTCTTTGCCTTGAGGCACCTCTTTGCCTTGAGTGGCTAGTAAGAAAAGTAGGACTGGGAAGAGAGAAGGACAATTTTCCCTTTTCCCCTTCCTTATAATTTTCAGTCCTAGGGATTTTTACAGCTCACATCCGTATGTGCGTTCTTTCTTTTTTTTGCAGCCACTCACTCTCTTGAGCTATGTTGCTCAATACATGAGATAGGTCAAGCAGGTGGGTATTTTGGTAGCCGGGGACGTACGACAAGTTCCAACAAGCCCGTCCGCATGTGTTAAGATAGAGCCATGACTCACAGGATACGCTGGGTTCATGCCAGCATCAGAATTCTGCTACCAGCCTTCTGAATCACTCGTGGAAAAAAAAAAGCCCTCTGTTGCCAGCATTCCCCATCTGTTTTTAACTTGGTGATGTCTTTGGCAGTGCAGGGTTTGGCTTGTTTTAACGACACAAACAGCTCGGCAGGCCGGTGTCTGTGTCAGGAGCGCTCACTACGCTCGCAGTGCCCCGCCACTGGGCAAGCCGGAGCCGCTCTGCAATTTGTGTCGCTAGGCGAATGCAAAAATGACTTGGGGAGTAGGCCAGGCAGCGGGCGGAGAGGGTCAGGAGAGGAGGAGGTCGGAAAGCAGGTGGGAGCAGGGCGACCAGCCTCTAAAGGGGAAATGTTTTTTTAATCTGACCTTGCGGGGCTGGGCCTGCTTTTGGACTCAGCTTGCATGCGAGAGGCTGCTGCTTTGCAAATTCCCGAGAGTCAAACTGGGTCAGTTCTTCTCCAGCAATCACGTTTTTTGCAGGGCAATTTGGGCCAGTTTCCCGTTACCTCCTATAGACAGGCACAGGTAGAACGGATAGGAACTTACTGATCCCGGCTGAGAAGAAAGGACCCTCTCTTAGCTTTTGGAGTCTCTGCTGGGCTAACGAGTAAAAACCACGACAGGTTAGACCGCCCTGGTGCGGCACCCTCAGGACCGGTCCTGGATGAGGGAGTTTGCTGGACCAGAGGTCATATCTGCCCCCTCTCCTACTGACCCTCCCAGCCTTGGACTGGCCACAAGCCCCGTTGCTCTGCCTGTCCCTGTCCCACCTTGTCTGCCATGATGGAGGCTTCCACCCCACCAGGAAGTCCGGTTGGACCGCGCCAGGCAGCCCCACCGAGCAGCCCCAGGCTACAGCCCTGCCAGCCGACAGGCCTTCTAGCCACCGGTGCTCCACCGGCATTCTCTGGTCCTGGAGCATCCTGCTAGACCATGGATATTGCCAGACAAGGGAGTCCTGATCTACAGAGGTTCAACCTGTCATCTCAGTGTGACGGCGCGTCGGGGAGCCCCTGTCTCTGCACCCCCATCTGCAGCCAGATGTCACTCTCAGCCGGCCAGTAGAAGCTTTATTGCTTCTCAGAGAAGCACAGGAGCGATGTTAACACAGGAGCCGGGGCAGACAGCTTTATTCCTCTCAGGGGAAAGGGGCTCTCTGGCCCTGAACCTGCCTTTCCTGCTTTCGGTCTACTCTCCGCATCCTATCCAGCCAAGACTAACCCACACTCCCAGCAACTGGTCCCTCAGCCCCCAGCCGGCCACGCCCCTGGCTTAGTTCAGATTCCTCCACCTAGCCCAGGCTGGGTCATTTTCTACGTGCCTCTCCTCAGGGATCCTTCCCCCACTGGGCGCTGCACACAGACACACAGTGGCTACGTCTAGACTGGCATGATTTTCCAGAAATGCTTTTAATGGAAAAGTTTTCTGTTAAAAGCATTTTCGGAAAAGTGCGTCTAGATTGGCAGGACGCTTTTCCGCAAAAGCACTTTTTGCGGCAAAGCGTCCATGGCCAATCTAGACACGCTTTTCCGCAAAAAAAGCCCCGATGGCCATTTTTGCAATTGGGGCTTTTTTGCGGAAAACAAATCTCTGCTGTCTACACTGGCCCTTTTGCACAAAAGTTTTTTGGAAAAAGACTTTTGCCCGAACGGGAGCAGCATAGTATTTCCGCAAAAGCACTGACAATCTTACATGAGATCGTCAGTGCTTTTGCGGAAATTCAAGCGGCCAGTGTAGACAGCTGGCAAGTTTTTCCGCAAAATCAGATGATTTTCCGGAAAAACTGGCCAGTCTAGACACAGCCAGAGTCTCTGCAGAGCAGCATAGGGCAGTAGGGGTCACACCCAGCACAACACCGCAACCAGGAATGCAAAACCAGAGTGGATCCACGGCCACAAGAGAGGACAGCCCCCCCACTATGTCACACAGAGGGCTCCTGGAGAGTAGTGGAGGGGAACTATATGAGCCCCAGATTACATAGGTCTCTGGTCCCAGGATAGATGAACAAGGACTGATCCAGAACTAGAAGGAAGGTGCTAGAACCAGTCAGAACAACCAGGCCAATTAAAACACCCGGAACCAATTAGGAGACCTCCAGACTCAATCAGAGGCAGACTAATTAGAACACCCGGGGACCAATTCAAAAACCCAGTGGAGATGGTTTAAAAAGGCCTCCCTTTGGTTGGATCAGGGTGTGAGGAAGGAGCTGAAGAGGGTGAGTGTGGTGGAGAGTCTGGGAGAAGAAAGTACCAGCAGGTACCAGGAGGAAGGTGTGGGGAAGGCTGTGGGGAAGCGGCCTAGGGATATGTAGCGGTCATACAGCTGTTACTAGAAACATCACAGACCGGTGCTATTGCAGGGTCTCTGGGCTGGAACCTGGAGTAGAGGGCAGGCGTAGGTTCTCTCTCTTTCCTCCCCTGATTTCAGAGCTAGAAAGAGACTGGTTTTGGTACAAGGGTTTGTCCTACCCTGTAGGAGGGGCCACAGAGACCATGAAGTTCGGTTTCACTTCTTTTCTCCATGCTGGCCAATGGTGAGTGTCGCTCAACGAACCGTAGGCCGCTGTCTAAATCGAGGGCTGCCGTCAGCCTCGGGGGCAAGTAAATCTGCCTGAACGCGCAGGACTCGCAAAGGAGCTTTGTCACACCTCTATTGATTTGGGGGTCTCGCGCAGATGGTAAAACACTGCCTGTTTACAGGGCAGCTCTTGGAGCAAAGACCCGCCCTTGGAATTGGGTTCTGGGGAAGGCTGTGTGAGGAAGTCGACCTTTTCAGAAGGAAGGTGACAATGGGGAAGGGGCGGGATGTACCGCTAGAACAAACTACCGAAGGAAATGGTGGATTCTTGCCATGAGAAACGTCAAAGAGCTCTGTCGGCTTAGCATATTAAGAAACGTAAGAACATAAGGACGGCCGTACTGGGTCAGGCCAAAGGTCCATCTAGCCCAGTGTCCTGTCTGCCCACAGTGGCCAGTGCCAGATGCCCCAGAGGGAGGGGACACAACAGGGAATCCCCACATGATCCCTCCCCTGTCACCCACTTCCAGACAAACAGAGGCTATGGACACCGTCCCTACCCATCCTGGCTCATAGCCATTGATGGACCTAACCCCCATGAATCTGTCTAGCTCTTTTTTGACCCCTGTTCAAGTCCTGGCTTTCTCTGCATCCTCTGGCAATAAGACTAAAAATAAGACTGAAAAATGAACATTGTTAACGGCCACATTGGGTCAGACCAAAGGTCCATCGAGTCCTGTCCACCAACAGCGGCCAATGCCAGGTGCCCCAGAGGGCATGAACAGAACTGGTAACCATCAAATGTTCCTTCCCCGTCACCCATTCCCAGCCTCTCGCAAACAGAGGCGAGGTGGCCTGGGTTACAGTGTAAAGGTGTTTCCATGGGGTGTAAACCTTGGTTTTTAAGGACTCTTTAACCTAGTGGAGCAAACCATAACAAGATCCAATGGCCGTAAGCAGAGGCCAGAGAAATTCAAATAGGACACAAGGCCTGCTTCAAATAGGCGACAAGGAGTCCTGTACCTTATAGACTAACAGATGTTTTGGAGCATAAGCTTTCGTGGGCAAAGACCCACTTCGTCAGATGCGTGCAGGACTCCTTGTCGCTTTTGCAGATCCAGACTAACATGGCTACTCCTCTGATACAAGGTCTGCTTTGTTAACAGGGAGGGTGATTTATCACTGGAACAAACTACCGAAGAAAGTGGTGGATTCTCCATCTGTTGATGTCGGCAGACCACAACTGGATGCCCTCCTGGATCCTCCATACTGTAGCCAAACACAAGTCATAGGGCATAATGCAGGGAGAGCTGCATGAAAAGTAAAGGCCAGTACATACAGGGGGCCGGATGGGTGGATTTAATTTTCCTCTCTAGCTTTTAACGTTATGAATTTGGCACTGGTGGGAGTTGACGCATAGGCAAGCCTGCACAATGAAACCCTTTGTTATGTACAAAGTCTCAACGGGGAAGTTTTCCTTGCATGAGCCGATGTACCTCAACCGTGATTTAGAACAGCAACCTCTCAGGAAGAGAGGCTGGCTCATTCTCTATGGTCCACAGCATCTCTGGTGGAAATGCCAATTAGCAGGAGACAATTAGCATCATTGTACATAAGAACATAAGAATGGCCAGACTGAGTCAGACCAAAGGTCCATCTAGCCCTGTATCCTATCTGCCGACAGTGGCCAATACCATGTGCTCCAGAGGGAATGAACAGAACAGGGAATCATTTCATGATCTCTCTCCGGTCATCCATTTCCAGACAAACAGAGGCTAGGGACACCATTCCTACCCATCCTGGCTAATAGCCATTGATGGACCTAACCTCCATGAACCTATCTAGTTCTTTTTTGAACCCTGTTAAAGTCCTGGCCTTTGCTACATCCTCTGGCAAGGAGTTCCACAGGTTGACTGTGTGCTGCATGAAGAAAAACTTCCTTTTGTTTGTTTGAAACTTGCTGCCTATTCATTTCATTTGGTGACCCCTAGTTCTTATATTGGGGGAATAAGTAAATAGCTTTCCCTTATTCACTTTTTCCACACCAGTCATGATTTTATAGGCCTCTATCATATCCCCCCCTTGGTCTCCTCTTTTCGAAGCTGAAAAATCTAAGTCTTTTTAATCTCTCCTTATATGGGACCCGTTCCAAACCCTTAATAATTTTTGTTGCCCTTTTCTGAACCTTTTCCAATGCCAAGTATTTGTTTATTCATAAGGATCTGGACCAAACCAACCAATTTCTCCCATCTTGGTGGCTGTGAGCTATGTGCATATGCCTCCAAAGAACTGCACTCAGAATATAAATTAGTATCAGGTGATGATATAAGTCTAGGACATTTTCCCATTCTATTGCACATTTTTGCTCCAGTTTTGGAATCAATGATGCTTGGAATCAAGTTTTGTTTACTTGGAGTCTCCCAGTAGATACATTTATATCTTGAAGCCAAATATCCTCCCTACTCCAAATCCACAGGGATGTGTTGTCTCTGGCACGTCACGTTAGGCTGGCAATTAACGGCTCCCCAGACTAACCAATCTGCCACCTTCGTGCGTCTCCTGCTCCCGATTTGTGACGGTGTAACATCGCCGTGGTGGCTGTGCGTTTTGTTCTGCTTAGTGGAAAGTGAGCATAGGAATGACACTGTTTAGTGGTATTGGCTGAAATGGACAGGAGACAATAGACACATCGTTGTGTGGGTGCTTTCATGGTGAAACCCATTTGGAGATGTCAAAAACAAACGTGAGTCTAATGGGCTGTAATATCAGCCCTCGGGATGGACAGGGTCTTTGGGCTGGTTTTGATGCAGGTTTTTTTTTTCCTAAGGTGACGTCTACACAACAGTGTGGCCGTCTAGTCCGCGTTGACACTACACGCAGTTATTTCGACATCACGTTGAAATACTGTCAAGCTGGAGAGTGTTTTACTCTGACTCTTGTAACCCTCATTGTACGAGGACTAAGGGAAGTTGGAGTAAGAGTGCTCTACATCCGACTTCCTGTTGCGTAGACTGCACCAAAATTAAGCTATTTCAACTTCAGCACCACAATTGACGTAGCTCAAGTTGTGTAGCTTATTTTGGCTTTAGCCTGGCTGTGTAGACATGCCCTAACAGAGGTTAGCGATCCATGCAGAACTACACGTAACACGAGTAGCCCAAAACAGTGCTGCTTCCCTAATTCATGCAGGAAAGTCATGACTTGATATTACACTCTGGACCCCAAAGAGCAAGGCAGAAAAATATGGGACATGGTGGAATATTGGAGATTTATGTAGACCAAAAGGAAGAGGAATTGTTTAAGGGTGAGCAAGAGAGCAGAAATAAGTCACTCAATGAAAACGAGCCCAGAAAATGCAGCCTAACGAGCAGGAAAGCTGTTTTAAGAGTGGAACCGTATCCCAAACTAGTGGTGGAACCCCATGACGTGAGTCATGTAAAATTGTCCGGGTCAAAGCCCCGGAGAATACGCTTCAGGGAACAGTCCTGACCTGGCCAAGGGTGGGTAGACAAGATGATCTAACAGGTCTTTTCCAGCTCTTCTTTTTTTGGACTCCATGGCATGTCTTGATGAGGGCAGCGGGATTTGGGCGGGCTAAGGGCAGCCAAGCCAAACATTACAAACCACTGTGTGACCATTACAGTCGGAATTTAAAGCAGTTGGCATGGAGACATACAGTCCATTGCCTGTTGTTTCTCATGCTACGTAATCCCCAGAAATGCAGCTCGCTGCTGTTGAATGACAATCCTGGAAAGAGATGGAGGAAGAGGTTGTGCTGCTTCTCAGTACGTCGTCGGGAACTCAGGGACTGTAGGGATTGCTTTACTGGATTGGACCAAACTGGTCCAGTCTGTTGTTTCCAGCAGTAACCAGTGCCAGCTGCATCAGAGGGAAGCACGAGAAACCCCAGAGTTCTGGAATAACTTGTTCCCAAGAAAAATTTGCAATAGGGCAGGGCTGGGCAAGATGCGGTCCAAGGGCCGGATCCGGCCCATCTCATAAGAACATAACATAAGAACATAAGAACGGCCGTACTGGGTCAGACCAAAGGTCCATCTAGCCCAGTGTCCTGTCTGCCCACAGTGGCCAGCACCAGGTGCCCCAGAGAGGGTGGACCGAAGACAATGATCAAGCGATTTGTCTCCTGCCATCCCTCTCCAGCCTCTGACAAACAGAGGCCAAGGACACCATTTTATCCCCTGACTAGTAGCCTCTTATGGACCTAACCTCCATGAAATTATCTGGCTTCTCTTTAAACTCTATTATAGTCCTAGCCTTCACAGCCTCTTCTGGCAAGGAGTTCCACAGGTTGACTACACGCTGTGTGAAGAAGAACTTTCTTTTATTAGTTTTAAACCTGCTCCCCATTAATCTCACACTTTGATCCGTCCTGCAGGATGCATCTGGCTGCTTTCTATTTATATCCTGCTGCCCGTTCTACCAAATTGCCAGGTGGCGGCTCAGGCAGTAAGATCCTATTTAAATGGCTCCCGGTCGTGATGCTACCCTGGCAGGGGCTGGAAACGTGAGCCCTTTTTAAATAACCGTAGCAATCCCAGGCGGCAGCCAGGCCACGCGGTAGCAGTGGAACCGGGAGCCACGAGCCCTTTGCTGTGTTTTTCATTCAAAGACTCTATCCACAGATAACTCTGGGAGGAGACTAGTCTCTGGCCCCGCCCCTTTCCACCCAGACCCCGCCCCTTCCAGTGGTGGAGCCAGCCCCTGGCCACATAGCAAAATTCATTCAGTGACCCGCCCCCTGTGAAATTATTGCCTACCCCTGCCATAGAGTGTCCTATGGCTTAACCTATGGCTGGAAAGATGTGACGAGCAACTGCTTTAATGCCAGGTGAAACCAGAACAGGCAGTGGTAAATTTGTATATGTAACAGTAACTAATACCTTCAAAGGTAACACCGAAAACCCAATACTAATTAAATGCAATCTAAACTATTATAACAGGAGAGGTGTCCGTCACACTGTCTCTCAGGCTATGTCTAGACTACATCCTTCTGTCACCAGAGGGATGTAAATTAGACATACTGAAATTGCTAATGAGGTGGGGTCTAAATATCCTGTGCTTCATTAGAATAAAAATAGCTGCTGGTTTTTGCAGATGCGGCACTTTGCTGGCAAAAAGGGGCAGTCTAGACGGGGATCACTCAACAAGGAAAGCCTTTTCCGACTGATCCTGTAAACCTCGTTGCACGAGGCATAAGGGATCGGTTGGAAAAGGCTTTCCTTGTTGATCGATTCCCGTCTAGACTGCTGCTTTTTGCTGGCAAAGTGCGGCGGTGGCCATTTTTAGTCTAATGAAGCGCGGGATATTTAAATCCCTGCTTCATTAGCAATGTCGGTATGTCTAATTTACATCCCTCCGGCGACAGAGGGATGTAGTCTAGACATACCCTCACAGAACATTTGAGAAGCCACTAGAAGACTTGAGAAGTTTCTAGAAAATGCCGGAATGAGTGAGAAAACTCCAGAACTTTCTAGAATTTTGTAGAAAAACGTTCCTACATGACAGGCCTTTATCCTGCCCCTTTCAGCTGGCTGGGGCACCGAGGGGAGCTTCCCCCGTGCGGGTGAAAGCAGGGGCGGGATTAGCTTTGAGGGGTGGTGGGCTGGCTCGGACTTTTTGCCGGCTGGGTGGAGGGGGTGGGAGTGGGGCCACAGGAGCCTGACATCGCCATTGGCAGGGAAGGAGGAGCTGCAGAGCTGTAGCTCTGGCAACGGACGTTGAGCCAGTGTGAGCGTGGGGCCCAGGCGCGTTGCTGGGAGCCATGTTCCCTCGGCCCAGGAAGGGCGTGTGCGCGGAGGAAGCTCCCCTCAGCACCGCAGCCACCACAGCTTGCTGGAAGGGGCGGGACAAAGGCCTGTCATGTCAGAACAGGGGGCAACGGAGGCCCCCAGCAATTCTAAAGGGCCCCCAGTTGGCTGCTACTGCCAGTAATGGATAATTGACCATTAATAACCATGACAAACTTTTCCGTGTCTCAGCCCAACACCAGCTGTGTGCACGTCATCTTGCTATTGGGTAAAGGAGTCAGCTCAATTTCGATTATTCATTGTTTCAAAGATTCATGGATTTTCAGGCTGGAAGTTTGATTTAAAGACACCAACCGATGAAACATTTTAAGGTTTCACAAACACTGACTGGACCTGAAAGGGGAGAGGGTGACAATACAGGTAGTGTTTCACCCAGCCCTTGGAAGGTGGAAATGGACCCACTTAGAAAAGATATGGTTCTTGCATTGGGTGCAAGAATTTTTTTATGTGAATTTAACACCACAGTGCTAGCCCTGGAGAGCAAAGTCTGCTTGATTCAGAGAGGGGACATGGCATTCTGTCACTAATCTCCAAAAATCTCTCTTGGCATTGGAAAAGGTTCAGAAAAGGGCAACAAAAATGAGGAGGAGTTTGGAGTGGTGATTAAAAAGACGGGGACTTTTCATCTTAGAAAAGAGGAGGCTAAGGGGGGGATAGGATAGAGGTCTATAAAATCATGACAGGTGTGAAGAAAGTGAATAAGGAAAAATGTTATTTACTTGTTCCCACATCACAAAAACTAGGAGTCACACAATGAAATGAATAGGCAGCAGGTTGAAAACAAACAAAAGGAAGTTTTTCCTCACTCAGCGCACAGTCAATCTGTGGAACTCCTCGCCACAGGATGTTTTGAGGTCCAGGCCTTTAACACGGTTCAAAAAAGAATGAGATCAGTGGTTCTCAACTCGTTTCAATCCACAGACCACCAGGCCAATCAAAAAATTTTCGTGGACCACCTCCTTTTTGAGACATGATAAAAAAAGAGCAGACAACGAACATTTTGGTTTGAAATTTATTTCTTACTAACAGATTTTTGGTGCCTGCCCATGCCGTGTGACTTTGGACAACGTTTCTGTGGACCACTGAAAAAGTCACCATGGACCACCAGTTGAGAACCACCGAACTAGATCAATTCATAGAGGTTAGGTCCATCAACGGCTATTAGGCAGGAGGGGTAGGAATGGTGTCCCTGGCCGCTGTTTGTCAGAGGTTGGAAACGGGTGACAGGGGAGGGATCATTTGAGTATTTCCTGTTCTGTTCCCTCCCTCGGGGGCACCTGGCATTGGCCACTGTGGGCAGATAGGATTCTGGGCTAGATGGACCTTTGGTCTGACCCAGCCTGGCCGTTCTGATGTTCTTACCTCCCCATTGAGTACTCTAACCACTGCCCCTCTAGCTCAACTTCCACCATGGAGCTGTTCAACTTGGTTGAACAATTCACTGGACCAGTGAGAAAAATCAGGCAGATCACGGACTTGAGGCTGGCTCTCCCCCACTGGGCTACCAGCTCTTCCTAGTGGGTGGGTCTTGCTCTCTTGTGTTCTTTTGCAGAACGTTTTGGAAAATGTGGCATGTTCCCAACACGGAATTCGCGTTTTCCAACCAGCCCCGCCTTGGAGCACAAGTCTCCCTGACTTTCAGGGGACTGTCATACTCTGTTACCTAAGCACTTTCCTAAGTCCCCGCCTAGGAGGGGTCAAATTCTTGCCCACAGTGGAACCGACAGAAGTGTCTGGTCTTGCCACATGCACAAAGAGAGAAACAAAAGTGGTGAAAAATCCATCGTGTTCCACAATGCAAAATTCTTCTGCATTCCCAGATGGAAATTGCTTCCCTTCCTTCATGCCAATTGCACCATCTCGCACCACAGGGTGAAAGAGCAGCTCTGTCTTCTTCCCGAAATTTCAGGGCTTGTGAGATGGGCCAGAATGACTGATCTGGAGATGGAATTACTCTGTGTGTCCACCAGCCAGATACAACACCAGCCAGGTTTCCCGTTTAGCTCCTTGCCAAATGGCTTCTGTCATAACTTGGAGGGATCCGCAGCAAGGGGGAGAGGGGAACTCCTGCATGTCCCCTCAGCAGCTGCGGGCATGTCTACATGGTAATATAATCCCTGGGTGTGAACTCAGGATCAAACTTAACGGCACAGCTGCCTTCAAATTGCTCTGGCCAGGGCTTGGATTTAGGATTCTGGGATTCCATGGGGGTGGAGGTCTGAGAGAGAATCAATCCAGGACTCAGGGTTCAAGCCCTTTGCTTCATAGTGCGGCCACATTCCCACTGGTTTCATGCTGTTGGGGTCCACCAAAGTATCCCACAATCCCCCAGGCTGATTGTCTTTGCGCGCTGTTTGATGGCCAGTCATGTTTCCTCACAATCCGAGGGCCAGAGCGGGCGCATTTTGGGAAAGTACAACGAAGTCCCGGATATGGGTGGCTGGATTCAGATTTGCACAATTCGGAATCGATGGGGGAGCCCCAGATTGAGATCCAGGTTTCAAGAACTTCTAACCTAGGGATACAAATGTGTGCAGCTGCTCCAGAGGTGCGTTCACACACAAACGGCTAACCTGAGTTCTAGTAATCGGGTGTTTACATTGCTTTGTAGACAGACCCTGGGAGACTGGGATCCAAGTTGCCAATTAATGGTATCATAGATTCCTACGGCTGGAAGAGACCTCAGGGCTACTACGCCTACACAACGAGTTTTCTTGGCAAAAGATATGCTAATGAGGGACTCATTTGCATGAGTCGCGTCCTTATTTGCATATTGTTTACCGATCCATTTTTTCGCTAAGGTTTTTGTGCAAAAACAAGCAGTGTGGACGTTTTCGTTTTGCACAAAAGAACTCTTTTCCCGCAAGATCGGCAAACCTCCTTTTTCGGGGCATAAGGATCTTGCGGGAAAAGGATTTTTTTGTGCAGAAAGAAAACATCCACGCTGTTTGTTTTTGCACAAAAACCCCTAGCGCAAAAACGGATTGGCAGAAAATATGCAAATAAGATTGCGACTCATGCAAATGAGTCCCTCATTAGCATATTTTTTGCTGAGAAAACTCCTAGTGTAGACGTAGCCCAGGAGTCATCAGGCCCAGCCCCCAGCCCAAAGCAGGACCAACCCCAATTCAATCAACCCAGCCAGGGCTTGGTCCAGCCAGGACTTCAAAACCTCTAGGGATGGAGATTCCACCCCCGCCCTAGGGAACCCATCTCAGCGCTTCCCCACCCGCCTCGAGAAATCGTTTTTCTTAATGTCCGACCTAGACCTCCCCCACTGCAATTTGTTCCTTATTCTGTCATCTGCCACCACTGAGAACAGCCTCTCTCCATCCTGATAACTGATAGGATAATTCTCAGGGTGCGAGGGCTCACTATTATTAAAGCAAAAAACCGTTTTTTAATTTGTTCCATATAAGTTCCTTATGCAGGCAAACACATTTCCTTCCTTGCATCCACCCACGCAAACCAGCCTATAGCATGATTTAAGCTTGGAGTACTCTCAGATAAAACAGTGATGGGAAATGTTTAAATACGCATCTAAAATAGGCTCTTCCGTTGTTATTTCGGTTAAGGATCGATAGCAAGATGTGGATGGGGATAGAGAAAGAGGTAGATTAAATAGCTCACTGTGTATAGGGATAGATCGATCAAGACTAACACTACTACAGGTTGAACCTCTCTGGTCCAGCAACATCCGTGGTCCGGCATGATTTCAGTTCGCCGGGTGTCCACTTAGCATGGGCGTGGCCAAGTGTCCTGCGGTCCCATAAAGTTTGTTTACAGCCACCAGTCCTGGCTCTCCATTGTTCTGTGTTGTTAGTTAGCTCCAATTTACCCCACAAAGTCTTCTAACGTCCCAGTAAGCAGTAGACGTGTTGGTAACGCTGCTCAGCATAAGTGTGATTTTTAGACAACTAGCAGGGATTGTGTAGCTCAGGGCTACTCCCTTTGGAAGCCCCGGGGGCCACAATGATACTCATAGCACAAGCCGAGGGCCGAACTTAAGCGTGGTTGCACGAACACGGAAATATATATGCAAATCGCTTCTTTCACACTGACAGCATGACTACAGAGATTAAGGCAAGAGTACACAACACACAGGCCCCATTTAAGTCAGTTCTGCTCATATTAATAAAAGGACAAGGGGACTGGACTTGATGACCTCTTAAAGTCCCTTCCAGTTCTAGTGTTCCATGATTTCATGCTTTATCAACTGATTCCCTTGTGCCAATACAGTACCATAGCGTTACACAAACACTTTGCGCTGAAGAGAGCTGGTAGCCCTTGGCTAGGCGTATGCTTACATAGGAGCTGTGTCTAGACTGGCAAGTTTTTCCACGAAAGCAGCTGCTTTTGCGGAATAACTAGCCAGCTGTCTACACTGGCCACTTGAATTTGCGTAAGAACACTGACGATCTAATGTATGATCGTCAGTGTTCTTGTGCAAATACAATGGCTACGTTTAGACTGGCATGATTTTCTGCAAATCCTTTTAACAGAAAAGTTTTCCATTAAAAGCATTTGCAGAAAAGAGCATCTAGATTGGCACGGACGCTTTTCCGCAAAAGCACTTTTTGCAGAAAAGCGTCAGTGCCAATCTAGACGCGCTTTTCCGCAAAAAAGCCCCTATCGCCATTTTCACGATCGGGGCTTTTTTGCGCAAAACACATCTGAGCTGTCTACACTGGCCCTTTTGCGCAAAAGGATTTTTGCCCAAACAGGAGCAGCATAGCATTTCCGCAAGAAGCACTGATTTCTTACATGAGATCGTCAGGGTTCTTGCGGAAATTCAAGCAGCCAGTGTAGACAGCTGGCAAGTTTTTCCGCAAAAACAGCTGCTTTTGCAGAAAAACTTGTCAGTCTAGACGCATCCAATGACTCTCCCATTCGGGGAAAAAGCCCTCTTGTGCAAATGCACAAGAGGGCCAGTATAGACTACTGAGAACAGTTTTGCGCAAAAAAGCCCCGATGGCAAAAATGGCGATCGGGGCTTTCTTGCACAAAACCGCGTCTAGATTGGCACAAGTATCAGAGGGGTCGCCGTGTTAGTCTGAATCTGCAAAAGCGACGAGGAGTCCTGTGGCACCTTATAGACTAACTGAAGTGTAGGAGCATAAGCTTTCGTGGGCAAAGACCCACTTCGTCAGATGCATGTGACTTTTGCACAAAAGCCTCCGTGCCAATCTAGATGCTCTTTTCCGCAAATGCTTTTAACGGAAAAACTTTTCCGTTAAAAGCATTTGCGGAAAATCATGCCGGTTTAGACGAAGCCAGGGTGTATGAGTCCAGCTGTACTTTATTCAGCAGCATTGCAAGCACTATTCCGTTTATTCGCCTCGCTGAAATAATAATAGAGAGACCCACTCGCTACAATATTGACCTCCCCTGGTTTGGCAAATTCTCTGTTCGGCACTGGCCGGGTCCCCAGGGCGCCGCATGAGCGAGGTTCAACCTGTAGTAACTTTTCAAATTAGCCCTCCCTGAATGGAGCACCCTCCCATCTGCTCTCTGAGGGAGCAGCGCAGCACGGACGGGGCCCTTCCTCGGGGTACATTGCAGCCCCCCGATTACTCCCAGGGGTGAGAAGGATGGGAGACCCATGATCCTGTCTTTTTTCAAAATTATTATTAAGCAAACTCCCTGCAGCACCACAGTAGCAAGTTCCTTATTTATTTTTGTTACTAGAAACTATCCTCAGTCCCCAGCTTGCATCTGCCTGAGGCCCCTCTCTGCACGTTCCCTCCTGCGCCTCTGCTCGCTGTCCCTGGCCGTCTCACTCCCCCGTCATTTCCTTTCCCTACCATGGGCCGCACGCTGAGAGTAGACTAGTCAGATGCAGGGGACCTGAGTGTTCCAAATCCCGTAGCTCGGCGCTGCAACCACTGGACTCTCCTGCCCCCTTTCCTAGTCCTGAGGCTCTCAGAACACAAGAACGGCCAGGCTGGGTCAGACCAAACGTCCATCTAGCCCAGTGTCCTGTCTGCCGACAGTGGCCAGCGCCAGGCGCCCCAGAGGGAGTGAACTGAACAGGGAATCACCCGGGCGTCCATTCCCAGCTTCTGACCAAAAGAGGCTAAGGGCACCATTGATGGACCTAACCCCCATGAATTTATCTTGGTTAAAGTCCTTGCCTTCACCACATCCTCTGGCAAGGAGTTCCACAGGTTGACTGTGTGTTGGGTAAAGAAATACTTCCCTTTTTTGGTTTAAACCTGCCACCTATTCATTTCATTTGGAGACCCCTCATTCTTACATTATGGGAACAAGTAGATAACTTTTCTTTGTTCACTTTCCCCACATCTGTCATGACTTTATAGACCTCTGATAGACCTCTATAAGATCCCCACTTAGTGTCCTCTTTTCTATTGAAAAGTCCTGGTCTTTTTAATTTCTCTTCACATGTTCTTTTTCTCTTCTCTAGCTCTTTTTTAAAACCCTGTTAAAGTCCTGGCCTTCACAGCATCCTCTGGCAAGGAGTTCCACAAGTTGACTGTGTGTTGGGTAAAGAAATACTTCCCTTTTTTTGGTTTAAACCTGCTACCTATTCATTTCATTTGGTGACCCCTCATTCTTACATTATGGGAACAAGTACATAACTTTTCTTTGTTCACTTTCTCCACATAACATAAGAACATAAGAACATAAGACCTTTACAGAGGTCTATAAAGTCCACATCTGTCATGACTTTATAGACCTCTGTAAGATCCCCACTTAGTGTCCTCTTTTCTATTGAAAAGTCCTGGTCTTTTTAATTTCTCTTCACATGTTCTTTTTCTCTTCTCTAGCTCTTTTTTAAAAGCCTGTTAAAGTCCTGGCCTTCACAGCATCCTGTGGCAAAGAGTTCCATAGGTTGACCGTGCACTGCTTGCTTCTTACCCCACAGGGGACACCAGCCAGGCAAGGTTTCTGCGGGGAAGAGACAAGCGGGGCAGCCAGCCTCCAGGAAATCTCTCCTCGTGAGCCTCCTTCACACAAGAGAGCCTCTCAAGGGCTCCAGCTTTTGATGAAGCGTCTGCCGCAGGCTCTGCGGCCAAGGCGAGGCCGTGACTCATGCTCTCTGGGTGTGTGAGCACGTGCAGTTGTGTTGGGAGGACAAACCAGCCACCTCTCCGCGCCAGATGGTTGGCAGGGAAGCTGCGGTCAGGGTCAGCTCACAGAGGAAAGGGAGAAAGGCTCGTGCGTGGCGGTTGTTCGTGTTGTGTGTGTTTGTATTGTGTGTGCTTCTTTCCTTGTTTGCAAAAAACCCTCATCCCCAGCCGTCCCAGGGCTCAGCAAACCTAGCGAGCTTCCGGAAGATGCAGGCCCTTGTGCTGTGAAACAGAACAGCGGGTTGGCTGGTAACAGGACCCAAGGGGAGCGCTGAACGGAACAACGGCTTATGTTTCCCATTATAACGATGTTCTCTCTTTTTTTCACATGGGCTAAGTTTGTTCCGGGCGGGGCTGCTTCGGGCCTGTGTCCTCAGCTTGCTTACGCGCCGCGCCTGCAAACCCGGAGGCCCTATGTACAGCGTGTGCACTCACACTGCACCGGCTCTGCTGCGATTTGGGCTCGCCTCCGTGGCTGCTATGGCGATGCCCGTCACTGCATTCCTCTCCTTTCGCAAGGGGCCTGGAGCATTCGCACCTGCCTGAGGTAGATCCAGTCACGCCACGGGTGTCTGGGCCCCTCCTAGGCCGCGATGCAGCTGGCAAAGCAAGGGGTGGGGATATCTGCAGGTTTTGATGGGCGTCCTGAGGAGGGACTTTAACGTCCCAGAGAAATATGAGTGAGGCCGTAAATTGTTCATCTGGTCTCCTGGGCAGTTTGCTCAAATGGCTCCTTTAATATAGGGGAGGGGAAAGCTGCCTGGTTTCTTTCTTTCTTTCTTTTTTTTTTAAATAATTGTTTTCAAACAGGGACGAGGAACCTTTTTTTGAGTCGAGGGCCCCGACCCACAGCAAAAGGAGTCAGGGGCCACACACAAGTGAGAAGCAAAAAACAACCAAAAACAACCCCCCGCCCCGCAACAACCCCTCGCTGACATGGCCCCACATTCCCCTCCCGCACCAGAGCCTAAGGGGTGGGGTAGAGGAACACCAACGCAAGCTCCCCAATGCGAGGGCGGAGTCCTGAGTCTCAGGGGCCGGATTCTGGCAAGCTGAGGGCCACATCCAGCCCCCGGGCCTCAGGCCTGCACCCCTGTTTTAAAGTCTCCTTCATGTTTACAGAGCTCGATTCAGACAGCTCCAGGGATCACGTGGGGAAGGGGCCGGATAGCTTGGCAAAGACGAGGAGCATAACACTCAATGTTGCTCTCCGATGTATCCCTTGCTGTGCTGGGCTCTCCTGCAACCTGCTGTTTCTTCCTTTTTTCCCCTCGGGAAAGGTTGGGGACTCGCCATCCCGCAAACCCGTGCTCCTGCAGCGAGGATTCCTGGTGGGTCTCAAGGCAGCTGGACAGCTTGTGATTTCATGAAGCCATTGGCCAACTCTCATGTCACACTGGGCATCGCTCACCTCCATGGCATCCCTTGGATAATGGATCAGACACGATGGTTTCCCTCCTAATAAGCTACTGAAGACTTTCTCGTCCTTGTGGCTCTCTCAGCTGGCTAGCAGATGGGCTGGGATAGCACAACGAGAACTAAGCTATCCCGTGCCAGGACGGCATCTAATCTGCCTAAACAGCTACCTGCACGTTTCCACGGCCCCTCCTCACTGAGACCCGGGGGCCTCACAGATAACCCTCTCGGCAGAGACAGAGGTCAGACTTCATGACCACAATGCTCTCTTCTGGCCTCAATGTCCGTGAACACTTCAAGGCTGAAGAGATGCATGATTAAGCCGTCTGCTCCACCCTGGCCAGCTCTGGGATATTTCCCACAGCCGTGCTTCCCAACCGGTGGGTCCTGACCCACTGGTTGGACACAGGAAGGTTCTAGATGGGACATGGGGCCCACACGGCCTTCTGGCCCACTGTGGAGGTGGGAGGAGACCCTGAGGGGACTTGCTTCTATCACTGACTTGAGACCAGCTTCACTGCCCCCATGCCACCAAGGCAAAAAAGGCCTGTGTGTCATCCCTGAGATGCCATGAAAGTGCCCAAGTTGGAGTTGGTCAAAAAAAGTCAAGAAAACATTTCCCCCTGCATTGAAAAATACAGGTTTCCTTGGAAAGGAAATGCTTATGAAAATGTACCCGTTTCACTCAAAAGCTCTCAGCTCAGGTGGAGACCCCGAGAGGCCCAGCCCTGGAGGAGACCGGCAGTAGGGGTACTTACCTGTTCGGATGGCCAGAGGACATGTAAGATGTAGTGTGGGACCCTGTGGGCAGGCCTCCGGCACCTGGCAAGTTTTCAGAAAGTGTAGGGAACTGTCTAATTTTCTAGTCACTTTTACTGGCCTCCATGTGGCAAAAAGACAAGCCGAAATGCGGAGCACGCTGACACGTTTTTGGTGGCGTTTTGCAGCCATGGGATCACATGCCAGCTGGAGATCTCATCGCGGCAGCAACTTGGCAGCCGCAGGGAGAGTACAGGCCATGCTGGGACAAGCGGACAAGAACTCCTGGTAGGAATGTGACCATCACTGGACACGGGCAGGGCTGAGCCCTGAGCTAGAAAACATCTCCTAGGCAGCCAGGTTCCACCGGGCTGCGTGCTCCAAGTAGCCCAGTCGGAGCCATGGTTTGCCTGGCTGGTCAGAAATAAGGCCACCAGCACCGTTGTCTTTCCTACTGCTCCCCATCGGCACGATGCCCTGCTGCTCTCCAAAGGAACAGCCAGACGGGGTCAGACCAAAGGCCCATCTCGCCCAGTGTCCTGCCTGCCGACAGTGGCCAATGCCCGGTGCCCTAGAGCAGTGTTCCTGAAAGCGTTCCGTGCAATCACTTTCAGAAACACATTAACTGGCCGCCCCGGTTTGTTTATCTACTGGCGCCACGGAGCCTCGCGGCTCCCCCTCGCTGCAAAGGATGAAATGGAGCCAATGGGAGCCGTGAGGCTCCGTGGCCACGCTGCCAGTAAATAAACAAAGCGGGGCGACCAGTTAATGTGTTTCTGAAAGTTATTTCACAGAACACTTTCAGAAACACTGCCCCAGAGGGAGTGAACAGAGCAGGGAATCATCAAGTGATTCCTCCCCTGTCGTCCATTCCCAACCTCTGACAAACAGAGGCTACGAACACCCTCCCTACTCATCCTGGCTAATAGCCGTTGATGGACTCAACCTCCATGAATTTATCTAGCTCTGTTTTTGAATGCTGTTCAAGTCCCAACCTTCACCACATCCTCTGGCAAGGAGTTCCACAGGTTGACTGTGTGTTGGTTAAAGAAATACGTCCCTTTTTTTGGTTAAAACATGCTAGCTATTCATTTCATTTGGTGACCCCTAGTTCCTACATTATGGGAACAAATAAATTTTCCTCGTTCACTTTCTCCACATCTGTCATGATTTTATAGATCCCCACTTAGTGTCCACTTTTCTAAGATGAAAAGTCCTGGCCTTTTTAATTTCTTTTCATATGGGAGCCGTTCCAAACCCCTCATCATTTTTCTTGCCTTTTTGGAACTTTATCTAATGCTAACAGATCTTTTTTGAGATGAGGTGACCAAATTTGCATAGAGTATTTAAGATTTAAGCACCTCACCCACTTATCCCTACTCTGACCCCTGGTTCCATCATGCCCACACTGCCCGGTCTATCTTCTTATCTCCTTTCTCTGTTGCTCCTCA